>NC_062291.1:54679370-54986611 GCF_902655055.1 Lutra lutra | reverse complement strand
AATTATTTACTTCAGGCCACTCATTTGCAGATGGCGAAGTGGGCTCAGAGAGTCGGGCGACATAGCCAAGGCTTGAAGGAAGTTGGGACACCGACTTAGCACAAGAACAAATTGTCTAACCCAGAACTTCTCAACCTGGGGTGATTTTGCCCACCGGGGTCCGGTGGGTAACGTGTAGACATGACCATGTGTTGACGTCAAGGATGCCGCTGAATATCTTTCAAAGCCCAGGGCAGCCCCCCCAAAACAAAGAATTGTCCGGTTCAAAATGTCAGTACCATGGTTGATAAATGCTGGTCTACCCCCAGGCCAGCCCTCAGTACTGAAAGGTTTTGACCCAGGATGCTATACTTTGTTTTCTCCTAAGAACTATTTATTGCTGATAGTTACAGGTCACCCTGGCTTCAGCAGAAGCAAATCTGTAAGTGTCCCAGTGTACAGTGTTATTATCTTAATCATATAGTTATGAATCCTGGAACCATGAGGAATAAAATCCAGTGTGTTTCCATGTCTTTCAAGGCGAGTACCTCATTCAGACATTTAATACCAGATGACCTCTGAAATTGTAGTTTCCCCATTTCATCCTGAAAACTCAGTCAGCCAACCTCATGGCTCATTATGCTATTTTTAAAACTTGGGAAGAAATGCTCATCAGGCTCATATCATGTGGGGCTGAGGGAGACATGGACGAGATTTTGCCAGGGACTCTCGCTCTGTGTGGGAGGTGTGTTTGTTTCATCTGGTGGCGATAGAGTCATGTGTAGACTCTTGTCCTCAATATGTTAGGGGAATTAAAATCTAAGTGAGGAGAAAACATACCCAGTTTTTAAAAATCTAGCAAACTTAGCACACCTACTCATCTGAGATACTATAAAGGTTCCATCAATTGTCTACTTTGACTGTGATACCTAATTCTTGTATTGACCTAAAAGGGCTGAAATGTTCACTCTTCACCCTCTGGAGGCAGAATCTGTCCTTTCCATTTCCAGTAATGGATGCTACTTGGGATATGAGAAGAGCTGAGAAACCATCACAATCGTTGGCTGTCTTATATGATGTTCTGTCCAAGAACGTGCATTCTTCCAAGAAACCAAGAATAGTACTCCATGCCGTCGGGTAGATTAGGTGAAATGGGGTACCATAGCAATTTTCTGGTCTTGTGCAATATAATATGCCTGTTCACAGAAAATGAAGTCACTTATTCATATAGTCAAGTCTATGGATGTATGTGGTTGAGTGACTGACCCCAGATCTACAGTCTAGTTCCATTTCTGTGGTCTGGGCGGGACAGGAGAATACAGATATACATCAATTCAAAATAGAGGTTCACACATTAATATCAGTTTTCACCCCGATTTTTTTTTTATGATTAACACTGTTCTTTAAAAAAAAAAAAAACAATTAACATATAATGTATTATTTGTCCCAGGGGTACAGGTCTGTGAATCATCAGGCTTACACATTTCACAGCACTCACCATAGCACATAGCCTCCCCAATGTCCATCACCTAGCAACCTATCCCTCCCCTCCCGCCCCCCCAGCAACCCTCAGTTTGTTTCATGAGATTAAGAGTCTCTTATGGTTTGTCTCCCTCCTGATTCCATCTTGTTTCATTTTTCCCCCTTCCTACCCACCATGATCACCACCCCCCGCCCTACCTCTCAAATTTCTCATATCCAAGAGATCATATGATAATTGTCTTTTTCTAGTTGACTTATTTTGCTCTGCATAATACCCTCTAGTTCCAAACACATCATTGCAAATGGCAAGGTTTCAGTTTTTTGATGGCTGCATAGTATTCCATTGTATATATATACCACATCTTCTTTATCCATTCATCTGCTGTTCACTCCTGATTTTTAAAGAAACTGTGAACATGTGAAAAATGAAAAGAATACTTCACTACAAATATACTCTCCTGACTATTACTTTTGCCCAAAAGCCCAGAGTTACGTTTTATGCTCAACTATGGTTTCTTCATCCTGGGTTTTTTGATATAAAGAATCTCTTCTATCACTTTGAGGATTTGATGCTTAGTTTTCTGTTTTTATGCTAATGATCATGCTATCATATCTGCCATTTATTAGTATCCGTCACTGCAAATGTAGGCAGGGTGTAAGTAAATAATATTTTTAAATTCTCCCAGTTTCTCTTTTCCTTTTTTTGGTGTCCGTACTGAGAGCACATCTCTGGGCTTTCTTTGCTTTTTCATCGCCTTTCACGAAGGGAACATCTTCAGTTCACCCAATCTCATACCATGTTGTCCATTACAAACCCCCAATGTACAGACTATATTCTGTGGGTCACATTTTTATATTCACTAACTCTTAGGTGTTGTGTGTTCAGTAAATTTTTTTGATCATGGGCCCTAACTACAAAACATGTTTTGGGTGTTCTTTCTTAATGTATATAGACTTATTTATTCTTTCCTTCACTCAGTAAATATATATAAATAAATGAACTCTGTTCCAACCAGTGGGGTGAGAGCACTGAACAGAAAAAGCAATTAAAGAAAAGAGAAATAATAATCTGTGCCTTTAGGGGCCTGACTGTGGTGAGCAGAGACATGTGTGACTCTGTACCACTAGGTTATGTGCACTGACAGGGAGCTGGTTAAGGGCTTGAGGCTGAACATAACCCTTCCGGGTCCAGGAACACGGAGAAGGACACATACCTGGCTTCTGAATTCTCCATAGTATACAGGTTAGTAAGTTGGCCTCATCGGTAAACTAGCAACCTATTTACATTAGCAGAAGGTCTCCCTGGAGAGCGGAGGGGCATTTTTACAGTGGGCAATGTTTGATGGGTCTTCTTACATTTACACTGCAAGAGGAATGCTTGGATTTTGTCCTACTTTTCTCTCTCCTTGGACCCTGAGGGATGCTGTTCGGTCTCTGTCACCCATTCATGGGTCATCTCATTCATGACTTGAAATTTCATAGGCACCACACTTAGACTCTCGAAATGACTACTTGTTCTGGAAAAGTGATGTTTATTGCCAAAATTCCCAAAATTCATTTCACGATGAGTGATGTTAACACTAACAGATGAATTCGAAGGGAATGGGGAGGTCTGCTGAGTCAGCAGAAGTGTGTCTCTCACTTAGGTTCCCATGCACTCTCTCGTTTCTCCCGCAGGTTAATTGGCACGGCCACTGTCGCCCTGAAGGACCTGATCGGTGACCAGAGCAGATCACTGCCGTACAAACTCATCCCCCTGCTGAACGAAAAGGGGCAAGATACTGGCGTGAGCACTTTCTCTTTTGTTGAATGGCTTTGAAGTGAGATAAGAAGCAAAAAGTTCATTAAGAAGAGTGAAATGAGGGGCGCCTGGGTGGCTCAGTGGGTTAAGCCTCTGCCTTCGGCTCAGGTCATGATCCCAGGGTCCTGGGATCGAGCCCCGCATCAGGCTCTCTGCTCAGCGGGAAGCCTGCTTCCTCCTCTCTCTCTCTGCCTGCCTCTCTTCCTACTTGTGATCTCTGTCAAATAAATAAACAAAATCTTTATCATTTCACTCTTTTTTTTTTTAAATCAGTTCACCACACACACACACACATGCACACGCACACGCACGCACCCCTGTGGTTTTTGAGATAACAGGTCCACTTGCAAATGATATGGCCTCATCCTGTCCTTGGAATCACAGAGCTAGTAGATTAGGTAAACTTGATTTTCTTTGATAGAAGAAAATGGTGTGGAGTGAGTGGGACCCTCTCTTGGTATAGCTCTGCATATCCCCTTGGGTGTTTACATTCATGTGGTGAGCATAGCTCTGTGGCTCAGACACACTCTGAAACATTCTGTAGAAGGTATTTCATTAATATTACCTTGGAACATCAAGATGTGAATATCATGGTGTTTATCAGTGATCGGCAGCTCACTATTTTCTGACCACAGCCTCTCTAAATAAGTGCATAGTGATACTGAATGATGCGAACCCAGAATTCTCTTTCTCGAGGGCACTTAAAAGAAATATATGGACTCAAAGCTCATAGCTCTCAGATTTCTGATTGCTAACAGTGCTCGTAAAGCTACCATGCTTGCTCCATTAACCTCTAACTCCTTTACATTTCAATCAGTTTATTTTGTTTGGGAGCCTGGACAAAGGAAGAAAATTTTGTGCTAAAACGGGCCATCCCCATAAGCCAGAATACAGTTAGGCTTCTCAAAGCCCTATTCAGAATGTCAGTGTGTTGGTCTAGGCTCCAAAACTTATTGGTTTGCTGGGAATCCGCATTCTAATACTAAAACATAAACTCAGGATGTCATCTTTCATCTATTTTTCCAAAACCTAGCTGAGAGAACTGATATTTAGGAAAGATGGTCCAAATCAGCGATGTTTCTGGCTGGTTTTGTTTTTGTTTTTTTTTTTAAGCACAGAAGCAAGCACACATAGAACTGGGGCACTTCTGGGAATCCTGACGTTATCCGGAAATCACTGATCCAGAGGTTGAGCCATCCATGGCCTCTTCTACGTTTTGAAAATTTGATACTAAAGTTTGGCAATTGAGCCCCTCAGTGCTCCTTGCACTCCGCCTTCAGCTTGTGGCCTGGGGCTTTGGCAGAGGTAGCCATCAGATGCTGCTCTTAGGATTCTTTTTTCCCCACAAAACTCTTGTTGGGAGCTTCATTTATCATTCTGCTAAGTATCTCCCGGACCTGTAGTTCAGGAATGTGCTGATCCATGAGGGAATATTCATGGATGAACAGACAGATGAAAAAAAGGTAACGTGGCGTGTGTGTGTGTACACCAGCGCATGCGTGCACGTACTAGATTTTACCAGGTGTAGCAGGAGTGGCAGGTGGAAGTACGAGATGCCCATTTAAATTTGAATTTCTGATAAACAATGATTTTTCAGTATGACTATGTTCTAAATATTACCTCTGTATTTTAACGGGTGACTTGGGTGTGTCCATGCAGGCGTGTGGGTGTTTGCGTGCGCCCATGCACCATCCTTATTTGCAAAGGATTGCGTTTATTCTGCGGTTTGTCCTTCCTCATTTTTGCTGTTAAAATTAATTTCTTTTGTGAAATTATCATAACAGTAGATATAGTTGTGGGCTTGGGTTAGCATCCCTATGTGGATGCCCCCTAGAAGTTTTTTTGAAATTTTGTAGGTTCATGAAATACCTAAGTATAGGAAACTCTGCCCTAGGGTAACGCCCTATGTGACAAAGTTGTCACAGATTTTAAAAATGGAAACAATTGTATTTCCTATAAGGAACTAGCATGTTTCTTCCTTTCTGAAAATGAAAGTTACATAACATTTTCTGTTCTTCTTGCCTTGGTTCCTAGCCATCTTGGAGTCACCTTTTACACAAGATGCAATAATCTTGGTTTGCGTATTTGTTTTCTCTATAATCAGACTTGCTTCCCTTTTTTATCCTGTTTTATGAATCACATTGTTATATAATTGTTGTTAGTCACTCAGCTTATTTTTAGAGAAGAGAAAAATGAATATAAATCTCAGCGGTGAATAAAGAAGTCAAGGTGCAAACCGCTAACTGAACCATGTAAAATGAGCTTCTTTGACTGGAGGTCGTTGCAAGGCTAGGATGGAGGCCAATCACAAGGTCATGCTTACGTGTTACAACTTTGCTCCAGTTTGTGAGGTTGCCCTTTAGCAATGGTACACTTGGCAACCTGTAACAGGTAACTCCTTTCCCAGGCTTCCCCGCCCACCTGGCTCACAAGAGGGAGGATAGAAACAATGGAGCGTGTGTGATCTTTCTCCCCTACTCTTCTCGCCCCTTCCAGAACCTTTTACTCCTGCTGACTTGGTTTGCATTGAGTTCATTACCCTGCACTCATTCTCTCTGCAATGAATTATTTCTACCTAGGCCACCATTGACTTGGTGATTGGCTATGACCCACCTTCCGCTCCACATCCAAATGACCCCAGTGGGACCAGTGTGTCCGTCACAGAAGGTAAGCTGACCCTTTGGAAGCCCAGCCTGCGCTAGGGGTGATCTGTTCAAGACATACAAGGAGTCTCCAAGAATCTCCAAGAGAGCCTTCTTTGTCATTCATTATACTGTCTGTAGCGCCCTGCCCACCTGGACAGGGCCCCACGAGGCAGGGGAAGCTGGCCCCAAACTGGGACGTTACAGTTGTATGTAAGATGCCCTTCAGGGGAAAGAAGGGTGAGACAGCCCCTTACTGACCAGCCTCACTGTGGGCTCGTCCAACACACAGGCTCCAGAGGAAGATCCCAAGCAAGGCTTTGCTTCGGGTTTGTAGCTTCTGCCCATGGCTGGAAGGGCCCTGATTGATAAGCTACAGAAGCGGCCTCTAGTCTGTTCGTGTGTCTCTTCACATCCTAAATGTGCGGTGTGCAGGCTGTGCTCTCTGTCGCCAGCCTCATGGCCAGTGCCTTTGGATTGGAGCCTCTTTCTCTCCCTTGGCCTTGACTCTGCCCCAGCCCCTGAGCAGTTCCTTGTTTCTCTCAGCATGACTCACCTCCTGCTCCCTGTTCTTTGGCAGGGATTATTGGCCATTCAGGGCACTGAGGCTGCTCTGGATGGGGTTGGGGCTGCTGGCTCTGGGGAGAGCTTTGGGCCTTAAGTGGAGGGAAGTCTGCGAGACAGGCCTTTCAGGCAACCAAGTTTGACCTCCTGTTAGTGGTTTCCCAAGATGATGTGATGCTAACGGTGTCTCTGCCCCGTCCTCTTCTCTGAGATGTCTCACTGAATATCTGTGTTTCCCTGGCCCTGGCATGTGCCTCAGCAAAGAGGGGCTCCCGTTCCTGCCACACTTACCTGCTGCTCAGAAGTTCTTCCCGGGAGCACACCTCGGCACTCGTTCCTAACAGCCTTGGCTTCTCAGGGCCTGTCTCTTCATTTCTCGTCGTTCTGAACTCCGCTCTCCACAGCCCAAGTGGGTTCCTTGGCCCCTCCAGTGCCTCCTCCCTGCCTCCCTGATCCCAGCTACTGTCCCCACTCACCCACACCCCGCAGGTGGCCCGTTATTGAGGTTCTGGCTCACTTCTTGGCCAAGTACTTGTAAGGGTTTAAAGTGGGTGATCTGGTGCCATCTCCCATGGGGACAGTTGGAACTGTCCCAGAACGCCGGCAGCCCTCCTTCCGGCAGCACCGTGGGCACAGTGCGTGCTGCTCAGACGCTCTCAGCCCTAGGAGAATAGCCATGGTCCTTTTGCTGTCATGGCTGTCGTGACAAGTAAAACCCAGGGGCAAAAGTCCAGTCCAGCATAGCACACCATCAGGGGCTGAAGTGACGGGTCCTATCCATTTCTTTCTCACCCCATCTTCAAAGCCCGCTGTCACTGGGATTTAACATCAGCCTGCTTGGAAGGACAGTAGGTACTTTCTGGCCTGCAAAAGGTAGCCCCAGCTGGCAGGATATCTGGAATTGCCTCTGAATTGGGAGGATCTGGGTACCTTTGCTCACACTGACATTTTTTTCTAGCCAGAGCCTGTTTATTGGCTTTCTAGAGCTGTGGTAATGGAGCCCCATCCACTGGCTGGCTTCAACAATAGAAACTGATTCCCTTCCAGTTCTGGAGGCTAGAAATCAAGATGTTGACTGGGTTGGTTCCTTCTGGGGACCCGAGGGAAATTTTGTTCTAGGCCTCTGTCCTCGCTTCTGGTGATTGCTGGTAATCTTTTGTGTTCCTAGGCTCCTAGACTGACCACTCCAGTTTCTGCCTCTGTCTTCCCAGGGGTGTGTGCCCTGGGTGTGTCCAAATTTCTTCCCTCTTGTCAGGACCCCAGTCATTGGATTAGGCCACCTTCATCCAGTGTGATCTCAGTTTTAGTTTGATTACATCCTCAAAGGCTGTATTTCCAGATAAGGTCACATTCTGAGGTTAGAGATGCGCGAGGCTTCTGGGATGTGCTCTTAAGCCAGTATACTGGTAGATAAAAGACAGTATCATTGTGTTCATTTCAAGAGCTAAAACATTAAATGAGCCCTTTGTTTACTGCTTCAGCCAGGGCTCTGGGGAAGAAATAATGCTATGGATAATTCAAGTAAAAGAAGTAATCTCATAGTTTACAGTAAACTGGTGCCACACCATTTCTTAATATTTAGGAAATAAAGTGGTTGCTGGGTTTCTCCACCTACCTATTGCCAGATGCTGCAGTGAGGGGTGATAATGCTTTGGGGTAAAGATCCTGCCCTCTAGGCATGTTCAGTCCAGGTTTAGAGAAAAAAAAAAAAAAAAAAAAAAAAAAATATATATATATATATATATATTTTTTTTTTTTTTTTTTAAGCCTGAAAGTGTAACAAAAGAACGAGGGCTTGGGGGTCAGACTGGCCTAGGCTAGATTCTGTCTGCGTCTGTTGTTAATTTGCCATGTAACCTTGGGCAAGTCACTTAGCCTCTCGGAATCTCAACTTTCTTTACGTTAAGGTAGGGATGATAGTGGCACTTAAATCAGAAAGTTGTTGCAGGAGTTCAATGAGGTAAGGCATATAAAGTACTCAGCTCAGTGCCTACTATGCCTACTACTCAGTGCCTACCTTAATGGTGTCTGTTGTTACTATTATCATCATTATTACTGTTTTTGCAAAAACAATTCCAGGTGACGTGTAGTCATGAGCTCAGTTGGGTGGCACACTGTGTATGAACATTCAAATTGTTTCCTCTAAATATCAGATCTATTGGAAAAGAATGATCTGGCTTGGCTCAAAGTCACGTTGGGATGACTTAATGCTTATTTTTAAATATCTTGGGGGAAGAAAAAAAAAGGAAAAGGTGGTGTTCTAGTGAACCAGGGAGACTTTGAGAATAAGCAACTTATCAAGATATTTGAGAGTGTGGGGGGAGGTCCCCTCTCCTGAGATGGACCAAGGTCAGGCCAAGCTCAGAAACCATACGATTTCCCTGGAGCAAAAGGAAAAAATGGGAAAAAGCTGGGGGTGGGGAGGGAGGGGGCTTTGGTGGGGAGGGAAGGAGTGTTCTTAAAAATGAGAACAGTGCCAACTCTAAACGTTTAAACCCAAGAAAATCCTTGCCATCTAGGCTCCCTTTCCTTGAGGCTCCTGTTTGTCCCCTCTGAGACTGTGTCAGCAGCACTAATGGTCCAGCAGTGTTCATGGACTGGGAGTTCACCCATTTTCTTTGCAAGCTCACTCCCAGCAGGTTCTGCGATGGCGGTTGGCCAAGGTCTTTCCCAGAAGTTCTCTAGAATCCCTGATACTGCTGGATGGAGACAGGAAATAAATCAGAACCTGGGCTCCTTTTATTTGGATTTGAAACAAAGAGTTTTAACAGGGGCGGATGAGGAAACGAGCTGTGTCTGCAGGTCAATTTCATTTTTAAGTATGAGATGACAAAATGAAATTTCTTGATTTTAAAAAATGAACAGGGTTCTTTGATCTGGAAGTGCTGTCTTTGCTCCATTAGACGACTGTTCACCAAAGCTGGGTCAAGGGTGACATTCTGAATGTAGGCTTTGTAGTCCAGCTTCTTCAGCATTTAAAAAAACTTTGAATATTCTCGGTTAGTTGGATATCTCAAGGGAAAACCTTTTTTGTCTTAATAAGACAATTCAATTCAACTAAGCAAAGATATCTTTGGTAGGGAAGACTCTAGGGAAAAAAAACAAAAAACCCGTCTTAAGGGAAGTCTTAAGGGAAGATAAGACCAACAAGTACGTGGCTGAGAAATAACAGCAAAACGGCCACACCTGTTGCTATCACATACTTTAAATTAATAACCTAAACAGAACATTTGGCCCAGAATCTCTTTTTTTTCCCCTACCTTTCAATTGACTCTTTTAAACACTTTACCTTTCTATGTAAGGAGTCTGCTTCTTCTCATTTATACAAATCTTTAAAAAATTTTTTAAAAAATTTGAACTTGTTGATCTTCTTTCTGAGTACAAAAGCAATACCTGCTTATAAAAATTAAACATTACAGAAATATAAAAACACAGAATGTGCAAATCTTCTGTAGTCCCATCCTCTGGAGATAACCACTGTTCATGATTACCAATACCCATTTTATTTTTATTTTTATTTTTTTAAAAGATTTTATTTATTTATTTGACAGACAGAGATCACAAGTAGGCAAAGAAGCAGGCAGAGAGAGGAGGAAGCAGGCTCCCTGCTGAGCAGAGAGCTCCATGCAGGGCTTGATCCCAGGACCCTGGGATCATGACCTGAGCCGAAGGCAGAGGCTTTAACCCACTGAGCCACCCAGGTGCCCACCAATACCCATTTTAAAGATTACCATCCACATAGTGGGTCCTGCATAGAAGAAATCTGAACTATTAATGATAGAACACAAAAGTGAAGATATTTAGGGAAAATTTACCCCTGGAAATTGAAGCAAGCTAATTTGACCATAGAACCCAGGAACTGGATACCTGAGGGGCTTGTGTGTGTCGGTGTATGTATTTGAGGGCTTTGTTTTCTTTTCTTTTTTTAATTTTTTAAAAAAGATTTTATTTATTTGACAGACAGCATAAGTAGGCAGAGAGGCAGGCAGAGAGAGAGGGAAGCAGGCTCCCTGCTGAGCAGAGAACCCAATGTGGGGCTCGATCCCAGGCCCCTGGGATAATGACCTGAGCCAAAGGCAGAGGCTTTAACCCACTGAGCCACCCAGGCTCCCGCAGGGCTTTGTTTTCTTTTAGAGCAGTTTTAGGTTTCACACAATATTGAGAGAAAGATAACAGATTTCAGATACACACCCTGTCCCCACACTACATAGCCTTCCCTGGCATCAGTGTCCCTTATCAGAATGATACATTTTTTTACAAAGGATGAACCTATGTTGACACATCATAGTCACCCAAAGTCCTAGTTTCCCTTAGAGTTCACTCTTGGTGGTGTATATTTTAGGGTTTGGACAAGTGTATAATGACCTATATCCATGATTTTAATATCATACAGAGTATTTTCACGGCCCTAAAATCTGCTGTGCTTTGCATATTCATCCTGCCACCCAATCTTTGGTGACCCCCAATCTCTTTCTTGTCCCCATAGTTTTGCCTTTTCCAGAATGTCCTTGTGTTGGAACCCTATAGTATGCAGTCTTTTCAGATTGGCTTTGAGTTAGTAGTATGCATTTAAGATTTTCCCATGTCTTTTCATGATGAGGTAGCTCACTTTTAAGCACTGAATAATTTTCTATTGTCTGGATGTACCATAGTTTATTTATCCATTCACCTTCTGAAGGACATCTTGGTGGCTTTCAAGTTTGGCAGTTATGAGTAAAGCTCCTATAAACATCCATGTGTGGATTTTGTGTGGAGATAGTTTCAGCCTCTTTGGCTAAATACCAAGGAACATGATTACTGGATCACATGGGAAGAATATGCTTAGTTTTGTAAGAAGCTGCCAAATAGTCTTACAAAGTGGCTGTACCATTTTGCCTTCATACCAGCTATGTACGAGAGTTTCTGTTGCTCTACAACCTCGCCAGCATTTGGTGTTGTCAGTCTTCCAGATTTTGGTCATCCTAATAGGTGTATCTCATTGTTTTAATTTGTATTTCCATGATAACATAGGATTTTGGAGCATCTTTTTTCATATTCTTGTCTTCCACCTGTGTATCTTTGTCTTTGGTGAGTTGTCAGGTCTTTGGTGCACTTATTAGTCAAGTTGTTTGGTTTTTTCCTCGTTGAGTTTTAAGAGTTCTTAGTATATTTTGTATATATGAAGGATAGCTGTCCTTTATCAGTTATATCTTTTACAAATATTTTCTCCCAGTCTTTGGCTTGTCTTCTCATTACCTTGACATTATCTTTTGCAGACCAGAAGCTTTTAATTTTAATGAAGTCCAGCTTATCGATTCTTTCTTTCGAGGACTGTGTCTTTGGTGTTGTATCTAGGGGGTTTGTTTTTAAGGAATGCTTTTGTAGAGCTCTTGTATCAAGATGACAAAGATTACAGACCCTGGGCGTTGGTGGTTTGACTGCACGTGTGTGGTGTCAAAAATACCTCTTTCATTGACTCACCTCCAAGACTGTTCCCATAACAGAAGAGTGGGATGACCCAGATGACAGACTTGACTTCCTGAAAACCTGTTACTTTGCCAACTTGATTCACCAGATATCAGTTAGCTTGACTGGAGTTTACATTCCTGTAGCCAGAATTAATTGTTTTTAAAATCTCACATCTATTTTTGAAGAACATCTGTTGAATTTGTGCATTAACAACAGAAATACAATAACTCATTCACAATTAGACATTGCCACTTCAAATTTATTTAATTCCATGAACACTAAAGTCACCATGCTTAAATTCAATCCAGTTTATATTGAATTTAAATAAAATAAAATAAAATTCAGTTTAGAAAACATTTATTGACATCTGGGGCATAGAGAGGTGAGAAAGGCATTGTTTGCCACCAAGGAGCTTGCATTTCATAGAAAGGTAAGATATAAGCATATAAACATGAATAAGTATAGGTCAGAGCTGAATATAATAAATTCCTCAACAGAGGACTAATCAGACTGTTACATGGGACACAATATTTTTAGAGAAAGTACTTTTCCAGCTATCTATTTCAACTATGTATTCTTAGTCCCTAGCACTAGGTCATAATTGTTCAATAAATGCTCGATTGGTTGAATGAATTAAGTGAATGATGCATGGGCAGTGTAATATTGTTTAAATGTTTCTTTTCAAGAAGGGCATTTTGGGGAACACTGGTGAACTGATGAAAGTGACTGATTCATTCATGGGTGTAGTAATAGGGAAGCGTGTTCCCAGGGATTGGAAATGCCAGACTGAGACATTTATTCTTGGATAGACCGTGGGGATCCACGGAACATGTCGAAGAAGGGATGGAGTTGGTGAGAACTGAACTGGAAAATTACCAGTGTGCTAGAAAATTGCTGAGAGACCCAATCCAGGATTGGGCCTCTGACATTGTTCTGCAAATTGATTCTATTAGGCCAATTTTTTCCCAAATTATTTCAGAATACCAAAGTGGTTATAACAAAACAGCAGTTCTTAAATTTTAAACACAGTAAAAATCCTCAAGGGGGATCTTTAAATGTGCTGATTTCCATCACCTACCTCCAGAGAGTATGTCTTAGCTGGACTGAAGGGGACCTCCCCAATCTCTGTGGTTAATAGGAACTTCCAGGAGATCCTGATGAGAGCAGAATTTGGAGTTGACTTTAAGAAGCTCTGGAGTTGAGCATTTTACCTGGTTAACATTATCTTGCCCAGACTCAGTCAGTGCTCTTTGGGCAATGTTTGCTAGACTGGATCACAGCTCAATTGATCTAAGGCAGATGCTGCCAAGATTTCCCTGCAAACCTGCGTTTGCATCACCGTTGGGTTAGAGGCTCTTCCATGATACCTTTGCTCTGGTCTATGTATAGAACCATTCCAGAAAATTCTTAGTGCACATATAGTGCTATTTACCCAAGAATCGGGGTGGAGGGTAATGAATTGCTTATGGTTGAATGCAGATATGAATTTATATAATCTCTCACATATTAGAAACCCAGAAAAGTTATTATTCAACATTATAGCCAAATCAGTATGTTATCTCCAGAATGTTTTCATGCTTAGAAACTTCCTCTCTCCCATTCTGCTTTGCACTTTTTGACTTACACTGATATGATACCAGCCCTTCGTTCTGATTTAGCAGTGACTTTTGCCTTAACCACTTAACAAAACTTTGTCATGAGAAGCAAAATTAATATCATAGGCAGAGGTTGGTATTCTAGGACTCTAGAAAAACAGAGTTGCTGTGACCAGGGGGAAAAGAAAAGGCATAAAATATTCCAGAAAGAACTCTCCATCAAGGAATGGAAGAAAATTAGATGGAATGCTGGCCCAATTCAAGCCTAGGTGGAAAGATGAGAGGTATAGAACAGTGTTGGTGCTGCTGGCTGGGGAGAGGGTGTGTATTACAGGCCAGGAGGAAACCAGGTGGTAACTGGGCAAGTGTCTGTCTTCTTCAGCCACTCCTAGGAGTTGCCTTCATGGGGAAGCTCTCACAGAATGAATGTGAGGGCAGGGAAAGGCTGGCCTGCAGTTCTGGTGACATCTGAGTGACTGATAGCTCATTCTCTTCTGCTACAGTAAGAGAGCACGGTATCCTGAAGGAGGGAGTTTCATCCCACTGGGGAAGGGCACAGTTGGGCATGCCAGAGGCACGGTTGACTGCATCCTAAGGTCCCCTAGGGGCTGCCAACTCTTCAGCACTGGGTAAACAAACAGACAGCCATCACTGTCACCAGTGATGACACACAGGGGCTGTTTTCAGGAATATCGCTGTTGAGCTTCTAGAAAGAAGTCAACAGTACATCTCAGGAAATGTGAAGACTTATTTTGTTAAGTAGCTGGAGTTATGATGGAGAGCCATTGCTAAGTGTTAACTGAGGCATCACTTAGAACCAAATGTGGATCACATAGAGGGTTACTGACTGTCAGAAAGGCGACAGGTCCATGTTGGCTGCAGTCAGAAGCTTGGTAGGGTTTGACCGAGTGGCATGGTAATTATTGGAGAGCCGGGATAGCATTCTTGTAAGGGAATTGTGGAGAACTTGTCATGGCCCAAATGACCCTTAAGAGGAGCAGAAAAGTAGAGCAGTAACTATAGGGGGTGCTATGGAGTCAAGGAAAGTTGTTTTGTTTTGTTGGTTTTTTGCTTTTTATTGTGAGCTTTATTTCAGCACATCTGAATGATCCAGCTAAGAAAGGAAAACTGATGAGCAGATACAGAGGGAGAAAATGCAGAAGCAAAATCTGTGAGTAGGGAGAGAAGATGAGATCTGTGCACCTACCGAAGGATTGAACCCAGGTTGAGAGCACAGACAGTTCAGTGATCGTAGCAGGAGGGAAGGCAGACAATGGGTGCAGGTAGGAAGGTTGACTTGGAGTTGGGAGGATGGCGATATTCTCTTCTGATTGCGTGTTTTCTCAATGAAATAAGAAGCAAGTTCATTAGCTGGCAATGAGAAGGATAGAGAGGGTATCCGAAGCGTTCAAGGTTTAAAAGACGAGGAAGCTCAGAAAGGTGAAGTGATTTGACTTTGTTGGCTAATTAATGGCCTTCTCAGACCAGGATCTGGGGAAACTTTGAATAGATGCCTTGGAAATATGGTAGATGGCCAGGGAGTCCTACAAGTCCACTTCAGGGGTGTGATCATGAAATGAAAGTGAGACGAGTCAGGAAGGTGAGTGTTCAGCCAAGTTCAGCTCCTGGATGAAGCAGTGGAGGGAGTGGAGGTGGAATGAACCAGGTGAGTACAATATGCCAGAGAAGGGAAGGAGTTGAGGGGTGAAGAGGAGCATGGCAGTGTGAGAGCACAGACTCTGGCACAGGTCAACAGAAAAGGATGTGAAAGGCAGTGGTGGGGGTGGGGAGGGGACAGGGAGGTAGTGTGGTTGATAGTTTGGGGGAGCCTAGTGTGGCTGCAGACTGTGGACTGGAGTAATAGATGGAACATGCTGGAAAGATATAGAAGATGGCTTCTGTAGGGAGTTGAATAATGTCCCCTCCAAATTCCTACACAGAACCTCAGACGGTGACCTTGTTTGGAAATGGGATCTTTGCAGATGTAATTAACTAAGATGAAATCATACTGGATTAGGGCAGGCCCTAAATCTAGTATCTGGTATCCTTATACAAAGAGATGATGATACACAGATATACAGGGGAGCAGGCCACGTGATGATGGAGGCAGAGATGGGAAGGATACAGCCACAAGCCAAGGAAGCCAGGAGCCACCAGGTAGTAAGAGGCAAGAAGGTTTTTTCTCTAAAAGTAATATTACAGAATATCGCAGGCAGAGAAGGACATTCTAGGAGTCTAGAAAAACAGAGTGCTGTGACACCTCCCCCCCCCAAAAAAAGCATAAAATATTCCAGAAAGGGGGTGCTTGGGTGACTCAGTGGTTAAGCATCTGACTCTTGACTTCCACTCAGGTCTTGATCTCAGGATCCACATTGGGGTCCTTGCTGGGTAGGGAGCCTACTAAAAAAAAAAAAAAATCCAGAGAAGACTCTCCATCAAGGAATGAAAGAGGATCAGATGAGATGGTGGCCCTGAGGGAGCACAGCCCTGCCAGCACCCTCCTTCCAGGGTTGGGAACTCTCAGAGAATAAATCTCGATTGTTGTAAGCCACGTGGTTGGTGGTTCTTTGTTGCAGTCAGAACTACAAGGAAGCAAACACAACCAGCAACTTTCTGTGTAGTCGGTGGCTTTCAACATAATGTCGCCCTCTGTGGTCCTAAAGAGTCATCCTTGCAGATGCCCCTGGCTATGGCTCAGGTCCTGGGTCTCCACCACAGGGCATGAACACACAACCACCCGCCTCTGGGAGCGAGACAGCTTGCAGAGGGGTGTGTGCGTTAGGGTCTAGAGGGCCCACGTGCTCCTTGTGGACCGCTTAGGGTGGCACCATTGAACGCTGTGCAGCTTCCTGCCACATAAAGGACGATTTCCTGCCCAAATACCCTGTTGTGGCTGTACAAAGATGCTGGCAGTTGCCATGACTCAGGCTGGTTTCCTCTGACCCATCTCAGCCTCAAGTCTGAATAGCGGAAGGTATTTCCTAGAAGAAACTGGGTCTTTGGTGCCTGCAGTCTTTCTGGAGCATCCGTGAAGAGTTTCATGAGGACTTGTAGTCTGGCACCACAAAGGGGTACAATCTACCCCTCCTTCTGCTTGCTGCCCTCCATAACCACCAACCCCAAATGGAACAGTCCACAGTGGGGAGGAAAGCCTTGCTTTGGCCCCAGAGGAGTGAAGGGAGTTTCTTAGTTGTCGGGTCCCTAGAGGCATCCAGACTAGCCCCTACCCAGTTCAGAACAGATTTGCAGCAGGGGAGCTCTTGACCTTCTGTGTTTCCCTGAGGCAGAGGTCAGAGGAGCACCCCGCAGCGTCCGGGTACTCTCTGTAGAGAGCTGTGCCGCAGTAGTGCACACAGGGCTGAAGAACTCAAGAAGGCAGGGCCGTGTCCCCTCGTTTGTTCTGCATGCACCAAGCCCCTGGGTAGGATCATGTGTGGTGCTGTCCAGAGACCATCTGTTTCACCAGGAGCTTGAGGGAGTTGAAGAATTCACCCAGTCAAGGATGGGAAGAGGGACATTCTAAGACCCTGGCACCCTGAGATGGGTGGCAGGCAAGCCTTGCTTTTGAAGGCTCTTCAAGAATGGGGTAGATGAGACCCAGATTATCTTGCAGAGAGCAAAGGTAGCCCTTCCTGCCTTTGACCTCTCTGGGGTTTCCTGGTCTCCTGACAAAGATGCTGAAGAACCAGGTGGACAGCCCCTCCTTCCCCCACAGCCTGGTTTTAGGCCCAGGCTGGAGCCTAGGGTGAGGTAGGGTGAAGATCTGGTCCTCATTTCAGCTTAGCTCCCAGTAACCTAACAGGTCACCTGAGCTTCCTGGCCCTCGGTGATCTTGTCTGGACGCTGTGGTGAGGGGCATGTCTGACCAGGGGACCTCAGAGTGCCCTCTAGCCTAACACTCTGTGGGTCTATGACTCCAAAGTGTAGATGCAGAGGGCTTCAGGTCAGAGGAGCAGAGGCTGAGGAACAGTGTGGGAAGTCACACCTGGGGAATAAGATGTGGAAGAAGCCCAGGAAGAACCCGAGAAGGTTTAGTCAGAGAGCCAGGCAGACATTGCAGGACTCAAAGAAGTTTGTGTGAGTGTCCAGTGCCTGAGGCTATGTTTGGTGGGGTGGAAAGACTCAGAAAAGGGCCCTGAGCTTAACAAAGAGAGTTCATAGTTGACTTTTACAGATAGAAGTGGCTGGGTAAGCTGAGTGTGAATGAGGTATGGCAAAGGGAGGGTTCACCCTGGGCGGAACTCTGAAGCAGTACATGGTGGGGGGTGGGGGGACTTTTACTTCCTTTTGGTTGCCTCTTTCTCACTCTGTGCTCCCCTCCCCCGTGCTGCCACTGACTGCTCCAGTCCCCACCCCACCTCATGCCTGCTCTCTGGGAAGTGTTGTAGTAGTCTGTGCTCCCACCAAAACTGATCCCTTAACAAAAGTTAAAAAAAAAAAAAAGTTTAATTTATTGGGTGTTTCTCTGTGCAAGGCACCATACTGAAGGATTGCATGTGGATTAATTTTATCTTTACAATAATGCTGAGGTAAATACTATTATTTTTCCCTTCTTACAAATGAGAAAACTGAAGCAGAAATTGAGAACTTAGACTCGCACAGTTTAAAAATGGGATTTGAACCTAGGCCACATGATTCCAGAGCCCAGGCTTTAAGAGCTGTGCTACACAGCAATCTGACTGAACTAACTCTTACTACAGTGTGAGTGACAAATGTGTCCGCATGGGTTGGATCTCTTACATGATTTTGCATTGTAAAGGAGGAGTTTCAGAATCCAAAGGTAGGGAATGCAAATGCTGTTATTTTTTGGATGAGGTAGTTAGTCTTCTAGAATCTCTTCAATTATACTGTACAGATTATCAAGAGTTCACACTTTTTGTCTATTAAGCCAAGAAAAGCTGAAGTTGGTCAGTGAGTTTAAACGAGTTTGTGAATAAAAGAAAGGGGAGATATCGTAGGCAGAATTGAGTTGGTTTTTTGTTTTGTTTTGCTTTGTTTTTTTAAGGAGAAAAAAATCTGTGCCTATGTGAAGGTAGAGGGGAGAGACCCTGTGGGGAAGGATCTACTGGAGGTGCTCAAGAGGGCAGGGGGGACGCTTGGGGTGTTTCCAGAGAATCAGAAGGGAAGTAGGCTCTCTGGTATTGGGAGGGGCTTCCCTCTGTCAATCAGGAAACACCTCCCCCACCCCCCAAGGATGAAGGGAAGCTAGGAGGATAAACCAGGAGGAGACAGATGTGTGTGGAAGTGACAGACGAGGTGGGCAAAGGGAGAGCATGAGACCATCTGGTCTACTTGGCAAGGAAACTGGAGATGCATTTCTCCTCTGCCACAGGGCGGAGAGGGCATTTGGGAACCAGGAGCTCAAGCAGAAAGGAGGCAGGTGTAGAAACCTCATGAGTAAGTGAGAGAAAAGACCAGCCCTGGGGATGGTGGAGTGGAAGTCTCCTCTGCCAAGCTCCTCCTGGGGTTTCTGTCCTCTCCATCCTAACTGCAGAAAGGCCCCTTGACCTCAGCTTGGGTCCCCAGATCAGAACCAGGTGACTTCGGGTGGCATCTGACTGAGCCTTCTCCAATTGCTCTCCCCTTCGTCACTGGTGCTCTCTTGGTCACTTTGAATACAGCCTGAAGGAGCACCCTGGTGCACCACGAACACGTTTTCCTAAAGAAACCATATCAGAGTCGCAGCACATCCCAAGTCAGTGTCCCCAAGGAGCAGCTCCTTCACGGACCACCTCAGGAACACTAAAAACAGTCCAGGAAAGCTAAGTTCAGACATTTACAGGAGGAGGGCCTTCTCTGACAGGGTTCTTTGCTGGTGTTCTAGGAGACGAGGAGGAAGACGGAGGTGATGAAGACAGGTTGGATGGTACAGTCCGGGGCCCCGGGCCCAGGGGGATAGGTGGGATGGCATCGGAGGCCCACCTTGCCCGGAGGCTCACAAAAGGAAGGAAGAGCCGGCGGATACTGTCCAGCAAGCCTCAGGACTTCCAGGTGGGCACAGCCTGTGGACCCTCCATTTTGGTTTTACCACCATCTGGTCCAGCTTCTAGCAATTGCAGTGCTGCGGGGAAGGACCTTTGCTATGAGCCGCAGCCCAGCTAGCAAAATGGGCATCAGGGAGTGAACCCAAGAAGAGCTGCCCCTCTCTTTTCTGCTTGTCAGGGGTAGATGGAGTCAAGCCAGATGAGGCTCTTCTGAGAAATAAAACTGTACCCCTCCTTCCCTACGATGGGAGGAAAGGACCGAAGCACAGTAGTGCGTCCTCATAGCTCTGGGCGCTTTCTTGACAGACAGTGGTGGAGTGTGTTAGTACATCCCAGGCTCAGGAAGACCAGGTGGGAGGCTGGGATCAGAGCAGCTCCTCCCCCTATCCACACCCCACAGCCCGCCCCTGCTCTCCTCTGACCCTTCCCTGACCAGCTCTGCACTGTTTCAACCCTACCACCATGCTTGCTTTCTCCAACCCAACCCCTGCTTCACCTTGGGGATGAGCAGGGCGGGCCACCTCCAGTCGCTGAAACCCGGCCAGGGCAGGGGTGCAGGCAGTCCCTGCGCCCCTGCCCTGGCCGGGTTTCAGCGATCCTTACAGGCAGAGGGGCTGACCCGTCGCTGGGAAAGGATCAGTAATGACCCCCTCTCCTGTGCTTGCAGATCCGTGTCCGAGTGATCGAAGGCCGCCAGTTAAGTGGCAACAACATCAGGCCTGTGGTCAAGGTCCATGTCTGTGGCCAGACACACCGAACGAGGATCAAGAAAGGGAACAACCCATTTTATGATGAGGTAAATGGGCATCATACAGTTTCCTGCTCAGGGGGTCTTTTCTATTTGTATGCACCTTCCTGTCTTCCACCCTCCTCTCCCCTGTCCCACGTGCGAGGGGAACTCGAGTGCCAACGTCTGGTAAAGACAAGGCAAAGTCCCAGCGTTCAACATCTTAAGAACCACTGAGTCTTAAAATCATGCAGCCTGGTTCTCAGAGTTGCCAGGGTCTTTCTGGTGTTTTTACAACAATCCCCTCATGTTGCCTGTCCCGATGGGTCCTTGCACCCCTAATGATGGGGCACGTGAGGTCCCCCACTTCTGTCTTTGCTCCTTCTGATCAGCAGGATGTCTCTGAGGGATGCCTAAGTCATTTCTGTGGTTGCTTTGCTACTTTTTAAAAAAGCACAGCCAGCATATTTTCACAATTAAGACCAGTTGATGCTGGACCCTCATGAAAGAAAAAAAAAATACCAAGGTTCAGTCACAGCTCTAAAGCAGATGTTACAGTTTTCACAGGGACAACAGTGGCTGGCTCTTTAAAGGTGTCAAAACCTACCTGACTATAAAAATAATATATGTAAAAGGAAAGTAACTGGGAGCCGAAAAGGGTTTTCTTTTCCCTCCCACGCTGAGAATGCAGTCCTTCCGCTGACCTTTTCTCCAACACTCCTCAAAAGCGCTGAATACCTTGGTAGTCATTCAGGTACCACAGGACCCCACCATCAGGGCTGTGAGGAGAAATGAAGTTTGGGGAGGTTTCTGCTGAGGAGACGCATTTCTGAGATTCCTCAGGCGTGAATCCCATGTCCTGTTCTCTGAGCCCAGGCCTTCCCTACCATGGTTTCCTGTCACCATTCCTCTGAGTTCCCAGCCCCAGCTCCAGCTTTTCATTCTTTTTCCTATTTTTGTGCATCAGAAGAACAGGTTTCTTCTCTCTGGTGTCCCAGTTTCTCCCCCTTTGTTCACCCTGGCCTAGCTTCACAGAAGGCCCTTCTGTGAAGGCCCTTCTGTAAAGGGCCTTCTTCTCACTTCTCCTCCTTGGATGAGTAGCAGACAACAGCACGTCCCTAGGTCGTGTCAAAGCAGACCTGGGACATGGGTGTGCCCTGGGAGTGGGGAGGGCACTTGAAGTGGATTTTGGGAGAGCCTGAGGAGGGGTTCGCTGGGGAGGAGAAGACGAGACTGCAGGGAGGACAAGCTCCTGGGCGATTTGACACCTAAGGTGTGATGCATTTATCACATGGGAGGAATATTTACTCAGCTACATTCTGAGGAGCTTGGGGAGAATCTCCACCTTTGAATTTTCCCATCATAATGAATTTTTTTTGAGATTAGATCTCTGGGCAAAAGGGAAGAATCAAATACCTGAGACTCTAAGCAGATCAATTCAGGAATCAATAAAAGAATTTACTTAAAAAAAAAAAAATTCCGAGTTTACTACATCTTCTTAACCAAGTGATTGAACTTGTTAGCATCAGTGACAGAACAAACTGATGTGTGTGTCCTGATGTGATATAACAGAAGAATCAATATCCTCTGTGTCATTTCTTATCACATGGCCAGTTTGAATCTAATGGTGAGGAAATACTCAACGCAAATCAAAATTGTAGGGTATTCCAGAAGACAACAGGTCTTGATAGGAGAAAATGAATAGATAATAAAAATAGGCAGGAGCACAGCTCTGTATAAAAGGAAACTAAAGGGGCGCCTGGGTGGCTCAGTGGGTTAAGCCTCTGCCTTCGGCTCAGGTCATGATCCCAGGGTCCTGGGATCAAGCCCCGCATTGGGCTCTCTGCTCAGCAGCGAGCCTGCTTCCCTTCCTCTCTCTCTCTCTGCCTGCCTCTCTGCCTACTTGTGATCTCTGTCTGTCAAATAAATAAATAAAATATTAAAAAAAAAAAAAAGGAAACTAAAGCTGGGGTGCATGGGTGGCACAGTAGGTTAGGTGTCCAACTCTTGGTTTCAGCTCAGGTCATGATCTCAGGGTCCTGAAACGGAGCCCTGTGACTGTGGGCTCTGCGCACAGCGGGGAGTCGGCTTGGGATCTTTGTCCCCTTCCCTCTCCCCCACCGCCCTGCTGTCACTCTCTTTCTCCCTCTAAAATTAAAAAAAGAAGGACACTAAAGAGACACAACAACCAAATGTAGTAAGATCTTTGAGCGGATCCTAGGTGTTTTTAAAAAAGCTAAAAAAAGTTTTTCAGGACAATCGTAAGGAATTCAACCGAACTTTCCAGGCATGCAAGAACCAAGCCCCCGTTTTAGTGAGACTTGAAGCATGAAATAAACTTAGGTTTTTAAGTGGGTTAGCGAGCGTATTTCTGGCCGCAAATGAACAGTTCTATTTCATTACACAAACACTATAGTTGTTACATAACTGTTTTTCCTTTTTCCAACATGCGAAGGTGAGTTTGCCAGGAAGCTCAAAGCAGCTTAAGCTTTGGGGGCCTTTTTGAGGGCCCTGAAATGTGTTTTTATGATCAAACCTCCTTTTGGAGTTGTGTTTTGTCATTTTTTAGGAGGGTTCCCACACTGTGGCGTTAGATCACGCTAAACCTGAGCCCACCCCGGCTAGCATTCAATTATTCTTCTCCCCCGCTTTGACAGTTATTTTTCTACAACGTCCACATGACCCCTTCTGAACTGATGGATGAGATCGTCAGCATTCGGGTAAGGGGGCTGCGGGGTGGAAAGGGCGTGCTCTCTAACCACCAGCTAAAGCCAGTAACCTTCTCATGGCTCTTCTTCCTTCCAGGTTTATAATTCCCACTCCCTGCGGGCCGATTGTCTGATGGGGGAATTTAAGGTGGGTGCCAGCTGTCTGTTTCGTTCACCTTAGATGGGCACTTTCATAATGAGGAGTCAGGTTCCTGGCCAGCTATCAGCCTGTCCAACCTTGTGACATCCCAAAGCTACATGTAAGGGGTTCACATCATGGTCTTTGCTGAGGATGCAGTGCCAGAAGGACGTGAATGCCCCAGGGGCCAGAAACCCGTCGAGTGTCCTCTGGCCTGCATCTAGTCAGCTTCTAAAGTACACTACTTACTGGGCCTTAAAGCGAATGCCTGGGAGCTGCCACATCAGGGCGCTTGCAGTGTTCCAGCTGTGGATGGAAGCCAGTGCCCTGCAACAGTGGCAAGAAGCCCGTCCCCCAGCTCCACTTACCAACAGCCCCCCTCCCCTATCTACAAAGCCAATTATTGTAAATCTGCACTAGGAAAATCAAGTCAAAACAGGAAAGAGAATCAGGGTGCTTTTCCAAGTAACTCACGTTGGAATCAAAGACAAACTCTTGGTAGGTGCTTCCCAGCAATTCTACGTGGAATGGGCTACCTCTCAAAGGAAGGGGTTCCCAGTCACTAGAAGTCCTAGAGAAGGATCTGGATCAGGCACACGTGTGTTCATACCCTGTCTGCCTCCACCTAGACACATACCCGCTGATCCTTAGTTTCCTCTTCAAAATGGAGTCATTGTGAAGACGAAGTGGGATAGAGTATATAAAATATCTGGTACAGGGCTTGGCACATCGGATTGTCCATTCGATGGTTTTATTAACACTAGCATTAGCTGGAGGAGAAGGAAGAGGAATATGGGATAGGAAATTGGGCCACGTAAATTCTCATAGGGTGACCAAAGTCCAAGTTTGCCCAGGACTAAGGGATTTCACAGATTCTGAGGCTTTCTGTTCTCAGGGGAAAGTTCCAAACAAACAGGGACACACCGGTCATCCTACTTCCATGGTCCCTCTCAGCTCTAAGACTAGGTAGTTCATTCATTCGAAATGATTGATTGAGGGGCTTCTGTGTGCCACACGTCAGGCAGGGCATTGGGGATACAGAGAAGGTAAGATGGAAGTGTTGTTCTCAAAGAAATTGAAGTGTTGTCGTGTCTTATATTTAAATGGAATGATGGTTTTCTTTGAAGTGACTACACTGATTTTAAAATCTATTTGAGCTATTTTAAATTATCTTTTCCCAGATCGATGTTGGATTCATCTATGACGAACCTGGTAAGTAATGTTCTTTCTCCCCATGAACTTGAAGAATCTGGGAATCAAGAAAATCTGCTGGAATCCAAAAAGGAATAAAATTTTTTTCCTTGATTGAGGAGGCGGAAGGATACTTAGCAGGAATGAATAATAGTAGGTTAATATGGATATCTTTTTTTAATCTAATGGTAATTATCATAACGTTCACAAGTAGGTAACTTCTCTGTTTTGTGTTGATATTTTGACCTTACCAAAATAAAATTAATAAGTCTAATGAGTAGAGCTTAGAGAGCCTTGTTTGAGTGACCCCAGGGCAGGATTAGGGTGGCGGGGTGGGCGGGGGGGGGCATTAGTGCAAAGCAGAGGACACTGATATACTCATCTGGCAAGCTTGGTGTCATTATGATGCTTCAGAGGAAATGATTGTTTATCTTACAGCAGAGGAAATCACAGACCTGTCAGCTTATCTTCAGAGTGTCCCTGTCCTTTTAATCCTTATTTTAGGTCATGCTGTCATGAGAAAATGGCTTCTTCTCAATGACCCCGAAGATTCCAGCTCGGGTGCTAAAGGTTACATGAAAGTCAGCATGTTCGTCCTGGGAACCGGAGATGAGCCTCCTGTGAGCTCCTGTGTTCTTGACCTTGTACATTTTCTCCCTAAGGAAGGGGACCAAGAGTTAATATGCAAGTGGGCGTCAGTAGTTGTGAAAAGCGACACAGCTTCCTATCAATAACTCCAACCTTCCAGCTTCTCCTACTTTTTGGAAGCTGTTGTTTTCTTCATGACAGAGCTATTGTAGCTCACTTGGACTCCTTCCTGGTGTCCATGAGTGCGTTTTTCATTCAGTAAAGACATATGTGTTTTCAAGACTCCTTTGCATCCTTTCACCTACAGAGTGTGCCTCACTTGCAGAATCAGGCATTGCTACCAAGAGGGACAGTCGGCCTTCTAGGAGGCTGGACAGCAAACTGGGAAAATAGGAAGTGCCCAGGAGAAATGGGAAAAACTCTAGGAACTAGCTCTGTCCTATTTAGTGTTTATAATATTACAAAAGGTCACATTATTTTCTTGTGGTGTATCAATTGAAGAAACTTAGGAGCTTAGATTTTGCAGACCAATTTCAAGGTCACATCGATGGCTGAACTCTTAAGCCTGAAGCACAGGAAATCCTAATGGAAACAATTCCAGTCGATTTCATTTTATAAGCAACAGTTTGCTGCTTTTCTCTTTGTCTCATTTGTAATCGTGTCTCCCCAACAGAGCGAGAAGCGAGAGCGTGATAATGACAGCGACGACGTGGAGAGTAATTTGTTACTCCCTGCTGGCGTCGCCCTCCGGTGGGTGACCTTCTTGCTTAAAATCTACCGAGCAGAGGACATCCCCCAGAGTACGTATGGACTTCACCCTCTCCCCCCGCGCCGATGACCAGTTATCTGCATGACCACATGTGTCAACGTCATAGTCCGAATAGTGATGTGTGCTGCCTGTCATACATTTTCCTTTTCAAAGGCCTTCATGGACTTCTCTTCTTTCATTCTGGCCCTGTGGAAGCTTCCTGGCCAGGTTAATGGGGCAACCAGCTGGTCACTGATCCACATTCCTTATTAAGCCTTTGGCCCATCTTGCTCTGTCTCTTCCCTCTTCAGTGTTGTACATCTCCTTATTCTGGAGGACACTGAAGAGAGGCTAGCAGGCAGCGCTTCCAACTGCTTTCATCCCAAGGGAAAATAGGAAATTTGGGGAACAACGAGTGTTTGTGTTTGTTATTGAATTCTTAAAAATGGGTGAGCCAAGGGTCATTGAGTGCCAATAACTAGTCCTCTGTCAATATTCTGTTATGAGGTACAGATAACAAGATATTGGATGCATTTAAGAGAATTAGTTACAGTGGTTTTACTCAGAGACTGGTCCCGACGCTGCTGTGTCTTTGCTAGGGACCCAGCGTCCTTCTGCCCTGCCAGCCTATCTGCTTCCCGCTGGGCCCCGGGACATGGGCTCCCTCCCCCAGGCCTCAGGAGGCAGCACTCGGTCTAGGGGCCGTGGATCTCTTCAGGATTTGCCCCTTTCCCTGGGAACCCGCTCCCTCTCTTGTTTAACACCCTATAACGCTTCCCTCATCTCTCCTCAGGAATATCTTGAATGAAGTAAATACATTAAATCTCACATTATACAACCTGTTTGTTAATTCCAGCTCACTTCTGAGTTTGTTAAAACAGAGAGATATGCTGTTTATAGTTGCTTAAATGCATTATTTCTGGTTATGTTATTTGTGATGATGCCAGAGTTCCTTGAATGTCTCTGAAAAACTCAAACTAGGCTTACTTCATTTTGACCTAAAGTGCCTTTTCCGAGTTGAAACCAGGCTGAGTTTTTGAATCGTCTCTTACCCTATCTGGATGGACTGTTTTTATTCTAGTTTTCCCCTCAACAAGTGACTGATTTTTCAATACAATAATTTACTGGTTTATTTTTCAAGAAGCTCCTGGGTTTTTTTGTTTTGTTTTATTTTGTTTCTGCTTTGTGGGGAGAACACATTTCTTTCTCAGCTCAGAGGACAAGATTTCCTCAGGACAATGCTCTTAGCTCTTGCCACTTTTGAGAACGATTCTTGTTGCAACTGTCTTCGTGTACAGGAGGAAAATGTTAATTTTGCTGAGTGATTTCTATCCTTTTAAGAAAATCGAATTTAATGTCTGCTGTGTGACACGTTGCTTTCTAGTGGATGATGCCTTCTCACAGACGGTAAAGGAAATATTTGGAGGCAATGCAGATAAAAAAAACCTAGTGGACCCTTTTGTAGAAGTTTCCTTTGCTGGAAAAAAGGTTTGTATGTGATCGAAACGCAGACCCCTCTAGGAATAAATATTTAAACCACCATGCTTTCCTTGGAGTGAATTCCTGTTTACTCTTCATTAAAGTAGCCCCCTGATGATTTGGGAAGTCTGCACAAACGTAGATTATCTGAGTCGGAACATGCAGACTTCTCCGCAGGCTTATTTTGGAGTGGGAAGTATACAGGACTCCAGTGAGAACATTTGATCTTTGGCAAGAAAGAACATGAAAACGATCACTGAATTATTTGGATTATTTGTCAGGTCCAAGCGTTGTCTTAATCTAAGGCGAGCTCTCTGTCTGGCAACAATGATCCAGTAAATAATTGGAGGATATGGCCCTCCACTGCCCACCGCCCAAGGTTTCTCACTTCTGGGGTCCCAGTGAGCTGCCGAAACCAGACAGCAGGCAGGGGAGCCCCATCTCTGTCCCCTGGGAAGTGCCAGGAGACTCTTGGTGCAGGCACTTCTGTAAACCCCACTCTTACCTACAAAGATGCTCAAAGATGGGAGAGTGGGCTTCTGTAGTAGAAGAGCACCGCATCATGGACAGCTATAGGTGAAGAGGTAGTGTCTTCATTATAGTTGAACCATTTAGTTACGAAAGCGAGGTTTCATTTCCTAGGGGAGTCGGTGGTGGGGGAGGGGTGGAGAAGCCCTCAGTTCTGGAGGGAGATTTAAATTCAGACTTTAGCCCTCTCCAGAGGCAGTTAAGGCAAATTCCTCAGCCTCTCAATGTCAATTTCCTGAACTACAAATCAGGATAGTGATACTCTCATAGGATTGTGATAAGGGTTAATTAATTAGAGAAGTAATTATTGGGAGCTTACTAAATACCAATACTGCCCCATAGGCTGGGGTTAGAGAAGTCAACAAGACAGTCATTGCTTTCCTGGGGCTTCCTGTGTAGTAGAAGGGACAGCAGTTAACAAGCAGACAAGGGGTTTAATGATTTCAGATGGTGCTCAGTCCTACGCAGAAAACAGAGTGGGAGGCAAGGCGTGATTGCTACAAAGGGTTGGAGGGGTGGGTTTTCACTAGGTTGTCAGCTGGGACACCTTTGAGGAAGGGACATTGGAGCAGAGGCCTGGATGATGTGAGGTCTGGGGGAGGGAGGCGGGGAGGGAGAGAAGGGCAAAATGGAAAGTCCCCAAGGAGAAGACACATTTGGAGTGATAGTGCAGCTGTAGGGCAACAAGCTAGGGGAATCAAAGAGATGAAGTCAGATTCAGGGTGGGGGGAGATGGGCAGGCAGGGTTTTATCAGCCAGAGTAGGGTCTGGACTTTAGTCTGAGCATGCTTGGAGAGCTCACGGAGACTGCTACATGGGGAGTGCCATGAACGCAAGGAGGCCGGAGAGGATGCCTGCATCAGACAGGAGCCAAGGGCAAGTGTCAGCTAGGACGGGGTGGGGAGGATCAGCCTCTGCAGGAAGTTGGGGTGTCAGGATTTACTAGCAGATTGGGTGCCATTACTAGCAGATGCGAGCGGGAGAGAGATGTGGCTGACTGGTCTTGACAGGAGCTGGTTTGGGGAACAGGGCTGGTGGGCAGGATCAAAAGACCCATGTGCACACGCTAATGAAGAAGTGCTTCTTAGTCTTTAATAAGTGCTCAAGAGGGGCGCCTGGGGGTTACTCAGTTGTTGAGCCTCTGCCTTCGGCTCAGGTCATGATCCCAGGTTCTTGGGATCGAGCCCTGTATCAGGCTCCCTGCTCAGCAGGAAGCCTGCTTCTCCCTCTCCCCCTGCTTGTGTTCCCTTTCTTGCTGTGTCTCTCTCTGTCAAATAAAATCTTTAAAAAAAAAAAAAAAAGTGCTCAAGAAACATTAACTCTTTCATCGTTTTGCTAATCCAAAGTTAGAAACCTGGCAATTGAAAACTAACTTTTAGTGCACAGAAGGAGCGAAGATTAACACTAAAGCCATGTTCTACTTACCAAATAGTTGGAAGTGAATTAAGCTTCAACCAGGCTACTAAGTATGTAGCTGGGAAGTAAACTATTCGAGTCCTAATCTAGGACGCTTATGTTGTGACTCTATGGAAATTAGACTTGTGACTACCTCCTGTTCTGTTCTGATGATTTTACAGGTTTGCACAAATATAATTGAGAAAAATGCAAACCCCGAGTGGAATCAAGTCGTTAATCTTCAGATCAAGGTTTGACTTTTTTTTTCCTTTCAGAAAAAGTAAGACTACATACTTTAATAGTTACTGAATAAGCTGAGAAATAACTGCTTTGTTCTGTTTCTTTTTAACAGTTTCCTTCAGTGTGTGAAAAAATAAAACTAACGATATATGACTGGTGAGTTAAAAAAATAAACTTGTGTCTAACTCAAAATTAAAGAATTGAATGTTTGGATGTTGAGGAGTATTACTCTAGGTAGACTGACTCTTACTTTTCAGTCTGTTTCTTTTTCTTCCAGAGGGAGGTGATAAATTGCTCCTGGAATTGGGTGTTTTTCTTTAAAAAAAAAAAAAAAAAGATAATGGTACTGTTGCAGAAAACCTTTGTGTATCTTGGTTCAATCGCTCATAAACAAAAGAGAAAATGATCTGAAAATGCCCCAAGATAAGAAATCGAGGATTTAAATAGCATTTTAGGCTGTCCAAAACAGACTTCAGAAATGGAGCAAACCATTTCCTGAGGAGAATCACCAGAACATTCCATCGGCTATTCTGTTATGTTTAGAAAGGAAAATAGACAAAGCTACCTATTTGATTGGATGCAAAGAACATTCATTGAAACTTTCGGATGGAATTCTAACTAGACCATCCTCCTAGTGAGGACGACCATAGTAAGGACATCCTTGTGTAACGTTCTAGTTGGAGGAGACATTCAGTCATCAGTCCTTACCTCTTTGAGAGTGGAAATGTCAAATGCCATCCTCCTGTTTATCACCAGCATTTCTTCTGGCTTTGGCTTCCATTTTTGGAGCACTACTCAGTGCTGTGCCACGTGCTTTTTTTTTTTTTTTAAGATTTTATTCATTTATTTGACAGAGAGAGATCACAAGCAGGCAGAGAGGCAGGCAGAGAGAGAGGAGGAAGCAGGCTCCCCGCTGAGCAGAGAGCCCAATGCGGGGCTCGATCCCAGGACCCTGAGATCATGACCTGAGCCGAAGGCAGCAGCTTAACCCACTGAGCCACCCAGGCGCCCCTGCGCCACGTGCTTTAACTGCAGTATCCCACTTAGTATCACTATGGGTTGGAGACTACTATTTGTTCATTTTACAGATGAAGATATCAAGGCCCCGAGAGGTCAGGTGACTCACTCAGTCACCCAAGATGGTTAGAGACAGAGTTGGGCCTCCATCCAGTCTGCCTGTCTCCAGGGTTTTTCCTTTAGCAAGACCTATCTGGCTCTTGTGTTAGCACCCTCTTGGTACTATGGCAATGGGGCACTTTGGGAGGAGGGCAGGAAGTCTCATTTTGTTAGCATCACCATTTATTGAGGGTCATGGAGGGGTTTTAAGGGCAAAAAAACCCTTCTGGTGAGCCTTAGCTGGATCTAAGCACTTGAGACTCTCAGGCAACATTCAGAAGGTTCTCCATGGACCTTAGGAGTGCTCAGGAAAGTGCGTGTGGGCCTGTCTAGTTGAGGTGACAACTCTGGCTTAGCTTTGCAGTGAGTTGATTGTGGATGGAGCCATCCCAGACTTGCTTGTGGTCACTACACATGTGGTCACCTTCTGATCCAGTCTGCCCTCTCCGAAGCAATAGTGTGGACTAGGAGACATAGAGGGGCCCTGTTTAAGGAATCCTTGGATCCAGATCTTAGGTTACATCCTGCAGGGTATTTGCACAACTGACGGGAAGCTAAGAATTCTTTAAATGTAATCTAGATCCTTTTGGATGAACAGAAAAGACTCAGGACCCATGCGTGTGGCTTAATATCCTTAAATAATAATTTTTTCTCGTGCACACTCTTTTGTTAGTCACTTTCTATAATCTCATTATACTATACATTGTATAATATCATAGGGAACATAGGATATTCCTATAATACAGTATAATAATATTATACTGTAGGATAACCTTTCCCCCAAATACTGAATCTTTTCCTCTCTCCCACAGGGTCTGTGATTTCAGAGTGGGTATCCCACTATACAGAATAAAGAAAAGGATGAGTTAAGCAGAGAGATGTTATTAATAGAAACCTTATTTTTTTTATACCTACCATTTGCCCAGCCAGAAACCACTCCATGGGTCAGCCTTGCAAACTGTGATATCTGTGGAAAGATGAATACGGTTGCGTATACTTGTAGCAGGAATACTTGTCTCTACTACACAGATAAGATTTAGGTTCTAGGGAAGCAGCTGCCCTCAGCTGCCCAGACTCTGTTACACAGTCCGTGCTTGAATTAGAAAGAGATTTTCTCCCTCTGAAGGACCCTTAGATACAGGCCGTTGTAGTCATTAAACCATCCGGGTAATTCATGTGAACATGATAAAATAAGATACATGCCCTTATCCTATGTAATGTGATATTACACTTGTTGTATAATGTGTGTGTAATTGATTCATTCATTTTTTAGAGGTTTTATTTTAATTTTTTAATTTTTTTTCAAAGATTTTATTTATTCATTTGACAGAGAGGCAGTGAAAGAGGGAAACAAGTAGAGGGAGTGGGAGAGGGAGAAGCAGGCTTCCCACCAAGCAGGGAGCCCGATGTGGGACTCAATCCCAGGACCCTGGGATCATGACCTGAGCCAAAGGCAGACGCTTAACCAACTGAACCAGCCAGGCACCCTGATTCACTCATTTTATGGCAACTGTGTCGAGTGGCTAGAGGCAAATCCCTTGACCTCTATGTACAAACCTTAGTTTCCATAGCTGGAATGACTTGTCTGATTCATGTTTCTCAGTGGGTGGGTGGAGGGCCATCTGTATCAGAATCAGTTGCGACATATACTTGTGTAAATGCAGATTCCTGTCCTCCACTCCTGCCTTTATTAAATCCAAAGCTTGGAGAGAGAGGAGAGCTGGGGTTTCCAGGTGATTCTTAACGTACAGTAGAGCTTAAGGCCCACGGGACAGGACGATTTCTGAGGTCTAGGGAGTTTCCCAGCTCCACCTGATTGTTGTTGAAGTGAGGGTATATATTCCCGGATAGAGGCCTTCACCTGTTCTTTCACACAGGGACCGTCTTACTAAAAATGATGTCGTTGGAACAACATACCTACACCTCTCTAGGATTGCTGCCTCTGGTGGGGAAGTGGAAGGTAAGTCACTCAGCAGAGCTGAGACAGGACAGGGTGCAGAATTTCTGAAGCAGAATGAACTGGAGTAGCCACTTGGCAATGGACTTGGTTTCTTAAAAGCCAAAGGTGATGAGCCTAGTGAACTGTTTTGGTGATGACCAGAACAGTTAATTAGTAGTCGATAATTGAGGCAACTAACAGTTTGAAGACCTTGTTTTCTTGCTCCCATCCAAAAACAATTCCCAATAGCTTTTTTATAAATTTTTGAGTGTCAATGCAGAGAGCTAGTACCCTATTTTTTAGAGAGGCATTGACCCCAGTCCACCCAAATGTAAAAGAATACTTCCTTCTCCACTGACTTCTTCAGCAGGAACAAGGATGTCAGGTAGCAATGAACTATATAATCTCCACTTTGCTAACAAGCATGGATAACGAATGCACTTTTCTTTTCGTTGTTCTCCATCCTGAGAACTATTTGCTTATACCTGGCATTAGGATTCTGTGCATATACCAGAAATTATAATAGGAAATGAAGGAGAAAAATGAAGACGGTAAGAGGAAAACAAATGTAATGTTAACATATCAATAATCTCAACAGCTGATTTTTTGTTATCAAAACAAAACTAACAAAAATTCTTGTAATTGCCAACATAGTAAACATATTGGGTAAATTATGTGAGAGAATCTAAGACAAAATATTGTCTTGAGAAACTTGGGTTTCTTCTCATCCTCATTTTAAGAGGGAACTTTATAGGTTCTTAAAATATATATTAATCCTAGCAATATATAGCATGAATAAGAACCTGGAAGATATTAGAGATATGAAGAAAATAGAGATTTCCTCTCTCAAGAAGAAAAAAAAAAAAGATATGGTTCAAATATAAATATAGTCACATGTAGCCATTATTTTAGCCAAATGTTAAAAGCTAAGAAAGATCCCATCTGTACATCCTCTGCTGAGTTGCGAAGAGGACCATATGACTGGAGCTGTAACAAAAGAAATGTAATCACAACTCTTTCCTCTCCAGAGACATTATTTGTATGGTAGCTATACTGTTAGCACTACTAATTGTTTTTTTATTTCTTTCTTTTACCCTAAAGCCAAAGCTCTGAACAGAATATTAATGTTATTGCCCGTTTTGATGTAAAAATACAGAAGACAGAGATTAGAAGTGGAGGAAGGAAGGGGAGGGGAGGAAGGGTAGACCTGCTGGCAGCCTCTTCTTTATCAAGTAAGGAATCCAGACAGAAAGGCTAGTTTAAATCATAATGGTAACCAATAGAGCACTTAAAAAATCATACCAAAACTATGTGTGTGGGGAGAGTCAAAGTGAGTTAAATCTGTTTATCATTGGCAAGAAGTCATTCAATAATTATTTGGAGGTAATTATTCAAGACGTATTTATAGAAGCATTTTTCTTAGTGATATGGCAGGAACATCCAAAAGCACTAAAAACCAGAAATTGCTACATGCAGGCTTCAGCCTTGTCTCTGAGGCCTTCTGTCTCCTTGCAGGCCCTGCAGACTGTCTGGTAAAGCGCTCAAAATAACAAAAGGCAGCAGGCATTCCCCCCAACCCCCCCAAAAGAAACAAATAATGTATCTAAACTATAAACCCTTACCTGGGAAGCCTCAGACTAAATTAACTTGGATTTTCTGGCCTTGGTCCCAATTAAGTCAGACACAAGACAAGTGCATCTTTTATAAAAAACATGAAATGTTGGTGACTTCACCAGGCCTCTTTTGGTGGTGAGGAGCTCACCCTTCCCATAGGGCTGGAGAGATTTGAGTTATTTAATGTGTGGAGATTCTGCCAGTTGTCCCAAAGGTTTGAGCCATTTTGCATTTCACTGGTGAGTTTTATATCAATTACAGAAGGGTCATGTCACTTGGGTCTGAATTTGGGGTTTTCCTGGTGTTGCTAAACCACTCACCTACGCTGGATTTAATTAACTTGTTGGATGTCTCTGTTATAATGCCCATGTTTCTCTTGTTGTTTAACCAGTCATATTTTTACTATATAGATTTCTCATCTTCGGGATCTGGGGCTGCATCGTATACAGGTTTATGCTTTGTGATTTTGCTATCTTCTAGATTTTCCTATTCAGTGTTGTCTTACTAAGAACGTGTCAATTGACTGTCTTTAAACTTTCTTTTTTTGACATTTTGCAGTCTCAAAAATAGTTTTGCTAGAGTATTAATTTTTGTACCTGTGCCATGTGCTTGCCCTGCATGTGGCTGAGCTTAACACAAACGCGCTCATCAGGCTTTGCTACCATCTCACGTTTTCACCTAGATGCACACCAGCCTATTTGGTGTCACTGTGAATAATCGTTTGTGAGCGAGAACCTCGTCTGCCGTTGTTGTTTATGTTCAGTACGTAGAGATGTGGGGCACTAAATCAGTTGTTCAAAATGTGTGCGATAAATGCTCCTCACTTTGAACATGGATCTCTGGTTGGAAGATGTTGAATGATTGTACCGCTAAGGTCTTCATCTTCCAAATTGGGGGGATCATGACATGTCTTTTGGTTTGTACAGCACTGGCCATTCTTTGCAAGTTTGCTCAGTGGTCTCACCTTTGACCATCACAACTCCTATAATTATGGTTCCTCAAATACGCGAGAACTCTTAGGTTTACAGAAGTTTGTAAACGTGGTAATTCCTGCCATGCTAATTACCCAGGATCATGGTGAGAGGGAAAAGAGATACTGGAAATGAGAAAGTTTTGCACATTTAAAGCATTATTGTCTGCCTTTGTGTTATTGGCATGATGCCCCATTCATATTCATTTTCAAAAAAATCCATCTTATTATCTCATCATCAGACTTTATATGAACATTCAGTAGTCCTGAGGTTTATAACGAACTCGGCAGATTTGGTAACACTTCATTCCTTCATGCATTTGTTCAGCCAATAAAGAATATTTATGTGGTAGCTCCCCATGGTAGAACCAGTCCTCAGTGTTTAGGGAATCAAAATAAAATACGTTTGAATCCTTCCCTACCCACCAAGAGAATTTATAAGGTTGTCCAAAATAAGCAGCTATGTTGAAGTCCAAAACTTAAAATATAAAGTGATACCTTACAGAAATTGAAAATGCAAAGAGGTCTCAGAGAGGTGAACAAAGTGAGGAAAATATTGTTTGAATAGTGAGTCAGAGGAAAAGGTTGATGGCCAGGCTAAGGCATTTTTGTTCGTTGGAAGTTTGATGTGACAGTTGTGCGTAAAGTGGGTTAGGAAAGTTTGGGAGCAGGAAGAGACTTAGCTTGTCAGACTCTCGGCTTTCTCAGGAGACAGTTCTGAGGTGTGAGCACATCGAAGGAAGGCTCTCCATGTTACTACATAACCAACAAGTCACAGGGTTTAAAATACCTGAAAAGAGAGTTGCTTGGACAAAATGAATTAAGCGATTGATATCATAACAACATGCAGGAGATCGTTATTGACAACGTGTGTCTCCATCCCTGGAAATTCTTAATGAAAAGCAAATACTCATGACAAACAACATAAGTCATCACCCATGTGAACTGGCTGGGGGTGGGGTGGGGCTCCACCAGAGGGGTGGGTGATGTACTGGAAGGCACCCTTGTTTGAACTGTGAAACTCAAGATCTGGACTTAAATCTGTCATCTTGAGGGACCTTTGACAAATCCTGTCACTTCAGTGGGCTTCAGTTTGCCTGTCCATAATGTGGCAGGACTGTGGTGCAAGAGTTTTAATGTCCATTCTTTCTTGAACATTCTGTGATTCAACTTCTGGAAGTGACTGCCTTTTCTCACTGTGGATCTCTGCTTTAGTCTTCTACTTTAGTTCCTCGCAACAGATATTCTAGCACAAGGAAAGAAATCTAAACCCTGCTTATTAATAAAAAATTAGTCAACTTTGTCATGTTCCATGTGGCAGAGTAGATAAAACCAAACTAATTCGTATGTCCAGATACAATAGTCATTTATTTCATCCTGCTCATTTGGTAACGTGGTAGCACAATCCAGAGAAATCTCTGTTGGAAAAATTCTTGGTCCCTATTTGGGTTTCACAAGAAATTTGCAGACACAGGCATGAAATATGACCCCCTAGGGTGTTACCAAATCTCACTCCTAGGCTGTCAGTTATCATTTTCCTACATCTTAATTTAATTTTTTCTTTTCTCTTGCTTTCTTCACTGAGATTGCCGTTCAACTAATTCCTGTGGAGGTTCGTGGTTCCTACCTCATCTTTTTTTTTTTTTTTTTTTTAATTTACTTGACAGAGATCACAAGAAGGCAGAGGAAGGGAAGTAGGCTCCCTGCTGAGCAGAGAGCCCGATGCTGAGCTCAATGCTGAGCTCGATCCCGAGCTCGATCCCAGGACCCTGGGATCATGACCTGAGGCAAAGGCAGAAGCTTTAACCCACTGAGCCACCCAGGTGCCCCGGTTCTTACCTCATCTTAAAAGAACCGAAGCCCGGGGCACCTGGGTGGCTCAGTGGGTTAAGCTTCTGCCTTCGGCTCAGGTCATGATCCCAGGGTCCTGGGATCGAGCCTCACATCAGGCTCTCTGCTCAGCGGGGAGCCTGCTTCCTCCTCTCTCTCTGCCTGCCTCTCTGCCTACTTGTGACCTCTGGCTGTCAAATAAATAAATAAAATCTTAAAAAAAAAAAAAAAAAAGAAGCCCAAGCCCATTTACACATGTAGAAGTACCTCAAATTAAAAAAAAAAAAAAAAAGTGTACTTAAATACAGTTTCATCAACTGTTCATTAATGGGCCTTCCGTCCACCTGTCATTCCACATTTACCTTTCTCCCTTACATTTAAGCATAGAGTTGGAAAGGGCCATAGAGGTGAGGTAGTTAATTTCTCATTCATAGCGGAATTGTCTTGATGATAATCCTGAAAGTCTTGGCCTCAACATTTCCTCTGTCCCCAGTGTGATCTGTCCCATTGTTTGACACATCTAATTCATAGAAAGATCTTCCTTATATTGAGTGAAACAAAGAATGCATCCTTGCAGCACCCATCAGTGGTCCTTAGCTTTGCTTTTGGAAACAAGTTCATCCTGCTTCCATATGGGGGCATTCAGGTGGTTGGAGGCAGCCCTTACATTTCCCTGACTTCACTCACCATCTCCCTTTGACTCCACTATTTCTTTACTTTGCCCTCAGTTCCCCTCATTACACTGGGGAGCAGTCTTGCTAAGTAAGACAAAATAGCAGAAATGTGGAGCATATTGGGTGCTCATCAGAGAATGTTATGAATGGGAACTTTATGTTGCTTATAAATATCATATGTCATAGCCATAGGCAAACAGTTCATTGTTATTTATGAAAAATTTAAATGTATTTTTAATAGCATATGCCTTATTTATACTAGCTACCTTAGATAAAGTGGCATTTTTGGGGAACAGAGTTAACCTGTTATACATCAGTTAAGTGACTTCCCCAAACAGTATGATCTTTTATCCCAATCACCAATGACCCATTTAATACAATGCCACTTATAAACTTGCAAAAAATGTGAAGATCAACTTGTAAGCCTTACTGTTCTTTCATTTGAATAGCAGTATTTTTCTATAATAATAAGTTTACCTGAACTACCCCAAAAATGTTTTTTATTTAATGTTTTATAGCAATAAGAAAAGGGAAATACGGCAAGTCTCACAAGTGCTTATAATTTGTGCTAATACAACTAACTCACAAATTAGAGGAAAATATTCTCACTCAGCTAACTAATAACTAATATTTATTTCAATAGATTGAGTGTTTAAAAAACCTGAGTCTAATAATGATGTTATCCCTCAGTGAATACAGGAGAAACAGAAGTGGGCTTTGTTCCAACATTTGGACCGTGTTACCTGAACCTTTATGGAAGCCCCAGAGAGTACACGGGATTCCCAGACCCCTATGATGAGCTAAATAACGGAAAGGTGAGTTTCTCAATTAAGGTTTGTTATTAATGAACACTGATTAATGTGATTCTTTCTTATAATGGTTATAATTAAGTCTCCTATCTAGAGGACTCATACATACACAGACACAAATAGACCTGATACGCGACTGATCAGGGGTCAAAGGACAGATGTCCCACATTCCTCAAATCTTTGAATGCGAGGTTAGGAGAAGATCCTGGAGACCATCAAATTTGGCAATGACGAATGCACAGCATGGCCATTCCCCTGGGCCCGCACTTAGGGCAGATTCCCGTGATCAGTGCTGGCTCTTTCCTACAAAGCAAATGTGTTGCCTCAGAATTCTGTTCACTACTGTGTTCTAGGAATGTACCACATGATTGGAGGTGACATGCCTGAAGAAACCATTCACCATGCCAGATCCAATACAACTTCTTCATTTTATAGATGAGGATACAGAGGCCCAGAGATGGGAAATGCTCTTTCCAGCACATTAGAAGTAATGTCTTGGAGTCTGCACTGAAGGCCCAAGAAAGGGACTGTGGTAGAGAGAAAACCCTGAGGGGGCAGGGCTAAAGGACTGGCTGTGGAGGTGAAAGCCTTCCCTTCCTCTCCAGAAAGTTCTATTGCCAGCACTGCTAGGTATGGAGGAAGTATCCGCTCTTCATCCTCATGCTCAGCCACACCCAGAACATCTTCCTCTTTTATTTCCTGGCTACTCTGAGACTTGCCCTGGCCACCAACATGGCAGCCTTTCCTTCCTGAAAAGAGGAGAGAAGGAACCAAGTTGATGCGGATAAACTCAGAGACACTCTACTAAAGTAGGGTGAGGGGGACTTTGAGTACCTTCCACTCCTATCCCCGGCCTCCCGAAACCCCTTCAGGATTCAGAGCATGGCTTGAAAGCCTCTGACCTCAGTCATGGCTAAGATCCCTTTCAGCCCTGGCTCCCCTGGCTCTCTTTGGGATCCTTCCTCAAGTCACTGACTTTTCTTTCAGATACCAAAGACCTGAATCCAACTGAGAGAGCTACTGACTGACTGATTTTGGACATTAGGGCCATGGGAAGGAAACACCGTTGTAGCTGGCTGAGTCTGACTAGAGAAGGAGTTCTTTTTGCTGGTGTTCACACCTAGAGGAATAATCCTGTGTTGTTGCCTTTCAGGGGGAAGGAGTTGCCTACAGAGGCAGAATCTTGGTTGAATTAAGCACTTTTCTTGAAAAGACACCACCAGACAAAAAGTTGGAGCCCATTTCAAATGATGACCTGCTGGTTGTGGAGGTAATTGTTGGATTGTGGATGATGCTTAGAATGGAAAAGGGTATGTTAGAGGATTGGTGGCTCGTGGGGACCTCCAGGAACTGAAGGGTCAGCTGTGACAGAGTTAGAGACATGAGTCATAACAAGGACTTCTTGATCTATTTGATGCCCTCTTGATCTATCTAAAGTGGCCCCATGGGGGTGATGAGACTTGCTTCATCTTTTGTGCAGTTAATACCCTACCAAAATCTGGCAAGAGTGATGATACCCCAAAACTGAATGGCCTGTTTACCAATTGGGATTGTGTGTTCGTGGGGAGATGGCCATAAGAACCAACCCAAATGGCTTAGGTGCCACTGCTAATAATTACCACTTTCAGAAGGAGGCATATCTCAGGATCCCAGCATGTGAGGGAGTGTTTATATTAATGCCCACGTTACAACAGCTCAGAGCCCCAGTCTTCCATAAAGACAGGAAGTCTTCCAAATCCATCTTCCCAACCATTTCTTCTTCTTGTTCTTCTTCTTTTTTAATCATCTCTTTCCCCTCTGGGGAAACAACTTTTGCGTAACACCCATGATCCATACAGTAGATCTGTAGAGAGCTACAGATGGATTTTTTTTTTCCTAGTTACTTTGTCAGTGTTATTAACTCAAGGCAATAAATATCAAAAGAATATTATTATCATGAAATTGTTAAATGCCCCATTTTTCCTGGTCTATTAATTGATATCTACAGTACAGATTTGTTAACATATGGGATAGATAGGTCAGTATTAAATTATCCCTGTCTCTGTTGCTCATGAAATGATTTCCAACACATCGTATACCATTACTATGGGTTTTAAAACTAAATTATGCTAGTTTTTTATATTTTTATTTTTTAATTTCAAGAAACAATTAACACATAGCACTGTATAAGTTGAAGGTGCCCAGTGTGTTGATGTGGTATATTTATATACTAGCAATATGATTACCACTGGTTGTGTTAGTCAACACGTCCATCACATCACATAATTGTAATTTCTTTCCATGGTGGGAACTTTCCAGATATAGTCTCTGAGCAACTTTGAAGTATGTAATACAGTATCACTGACTATAATCACTGTGCTCTGCATTAGATCTCCAGAATTTATTTCTCTTCTAACTGCAAGTTTATACACATTGACCAACATCTTCCAACTCTCCCAACCCCTGGTAACCACCCCTCTACTCTGTTTTTATGAATTTGGCTTTTTCAGATTCCACATATACATGATATCACAGAGTATTTGTCTTTGTCTTTCTGACTTATTTCACTTAGCATAATGCCCTCAGTGTCCATCCGTGTTGTCACAAGTGACAAAATTTCCTTTTTCATGGCTAAATAATACTCCATTTTATGTATGTGTACCACATCTTCCCCCATCTATTTCTGAGAATCCCAGGTTGATGCTTACCTGTTCCAGAAATTTGAATTTTTGGTCAGAGCAGCTGGCTCACTGGGGCCCCTCTGCCCAAGGCCACTCCTTGCTGGATTCCCCCCCCACACACACACACCCAATAAACTTCTTCCGGCTGCTTCTCTCCCCTTTCCTTCCATTCCAAGCACGGGATAGACCCTTCTCTTATTTCCCTACATTACATTGGAAATGAAACTGCAACTTTAGAAAAGCTTTTACCTCCAGTCTGGGACAAGAGTAGGGATACACAGTGAAATGAAAAACTTTAAGAAGCTGCTAAAGGTGCCTCATCTCAAAGCCTCTGGGCTCACACCAGCTCTCTGGGTCTCTCACAGTTGGGCTCCCTGTCTCTCTTCAACCTGCTTCCTTGCAGCAGGACTCAGCTCCCCATCGATCCCTACTCCCAGCACCACCATGTACACATGGCCACCTCAGGGTCCATGTCCAATTGCCAAGAGTTCCCAACCAAGCAAGGCTTTCTCCTTCCTTCTAATAGTCTCTTATCTGCCTGTTATGAGATTTGTGCCTTTCAGGATGAATGACCCAGAGAATATCCTCTCCCTTTAGAGGAAACTCTCCCTCCCCATTCCTTACCCCCTCCCCCGCCCCCACCACCCCAGAGCACTGTGGCCTTGTTCATTGACTCCCAAGAAGACAATATTAGAAGGTTAGAGTCCAAAGCAGTATATTCTGGATTTTCCAGTCCTGGCATGTTTAGAACATTGGTAGTCCATTCATGAGCCACACAGATTTTAATGCAGTGCCTTTGTCTTCCCCTGAAAGAGAAGATTGTGCCACACATCCTTTCATAGGCTACCTCTGTCTGCAACCCTCAGGCTCAGGAAGGAACTTACACAACCATCAGCAAGCCACGGGGCATCAGTCTATCTTCACACAGAGAAAATAATGCTGCTCCCCTTACATGAGCACAGATTAGAACATAGTCCTGGCCAAAACATATGCTTCACACTTCATGTTACCAAATAGGACAGTTGAATTTAGGTTATTTAAGTTGTGAAAGAACCCTGGTAAGTATTCGTTTTATATTATAGTCAAAGGTCTATCCAAGCAGTTTTCCTAAAGCAAAGCAGTGGTCTGCCTTGAATGTGAATTTATCTCTCTACTTCTAGAATCGGAAACTGCCTAGAATTTTTAAGACCTAGCTTTCCCAGTTTTTATTAATTTACCTTATAAAAGATTTAGGGCAGATTTTTATTTTGTTTATCAGCCTCCCAAACAAGTGGCTATAAAGGACAGGTTATTACATTAACTCTTGGGAGAGAAGTCTTTGAGAAATTATCAAGTCTCTCTCCATCACTCTACTCCTTATCCCTCTACCTATCCCCACTGATGTACAGACACATAAGTAATACCATTTGTGACTTAAAATATCAATGGTGCTACAGTGCCATTCTTAGAGTTAACTAATGATTTTGACTACTCTCGAGTTATCCCAAAGTTGCTGATGTGTAGTCAGGAATGATTTTGCTGAGGCAAGGATTTGAATCAGCTGTGCAGAAAGGCACGAACTGGTGAGTGCACCTAGCCAACCACCCAGCACATCCCTGAGATTGAGTCTAGGTGCTTCTCTATTCCTGACACTGGTGTGCAACTCTTACTTAGGTCTGAAGGAGTCGGTCCTCACCCCCCCACATGTTTTCAGTTACTTTGTTACAGTCCATGGAGGTAATGATAAAATACTGTGATGCTCTTGAATTTTAGGGCTTGCTCTGATCTCAAGAACATCATCCTTGCAAATGATAAATCCGCCATAGCACATAGCAAAAGGGGACCATTGAAGACCTTGAGTTCTGGACTTACCCTGACTTTTCAAATCTTACTTCTAGAGAATCGGTCATAAATCAGGAAGTGTCTGTAGATGAAGTGTATGCTGCCAGGATCATGCAATGTAAACTTATTTTCTTTTGGCTTTTTACTCATTTTACTCATTAAAAAAGACACAGAGCCAAAAGCAGCAGGTTCCCCCAGTCAGTAAGGTTCTGGTCAGAGTCTTTCTCTCCACCCCACAGTTGATGATGATCAACTCGGAAGCCCAGGAATTGTAACAGATCTTAAGAACAAATCTAGGAAATGGGGGTGAGGGGATAAAAGAGAGGGTGGGAGGTAAAATGGAGCAGCTTACATGCCATTTACTGTGAGGATCATGACAGAAAATGGCTAGAAACTACCCAAAAGCTTCTGTGGAGACAGCTGGTATGGCATGGGTGGTTCTGGACTTGAGTCATTACAGATCAGCTCTTGAGGATGACAGCTGGACCTTGGGCTTGGGCAGAAATGCTGTCATGGGTTCTTGGCAAATACAGTGTCTCTTTTGCTATGTTCTGTCACCAGAACACAATTTAAGTCCATGATCCTTCTTTTTATTTTAAGCACTCATAATGGAGGTGGGAGAGGAAGGAGGGGTAGGGAGAGGCTCAACAAAGTATGGCAACTAGAATGCAAAACCCAATTAGTTTTTTTACTCCAAATGATTCAACACATATAAACAAAGAAGCATAGGTCATAAATTTAGTAAAAATAAAAGCAAAAAAAAAAAAAAAAAACCCTCAAAAACCAAACCACAAACAAAAAATCAACAATATATAGTGCCCACAGTATATGTCAATCATGTAAGAGAACAGCTTTTTAAAAACTGAAATAGAAAACAATTTTCTTTGATCCGAATAATTAAACCCAGACAGAAAAATGGCTTATGTCATAAATTTAATAAAAGCAGAAATGAAATCTCTACACCAAAACCCCAGTAACATTAAAAAAAAACAGGAGAGGACCTAAGATTCTGAAGACTTAGCCACAGTTCAGGGGACCAGGAGCCTCGTAAGAGGGTGAGATGAGCAGATTTGCATGAGCGCTAGGAGGAGTAATGAAAGCCGTCAGCCTAGAAGGTTGATCCTGACCCTTTCCCCATTTTCAAAAATCCCGTGTTCTGGGTCATACGCAAGTAATGAAACTTCTGGTAACATTGAAGAGGGCAACTTCCTTGCTGTAAGATAATAGTACTAGTATTTGCTCTTTGGCCATGGTTCCTGACACTGAGCTCCTAAATCTCTTGGGATTTCCTGGGTAGTAGGAGAGTCTTTTGTTCTAATGAGGTGACTCATGGGCTTCTAGATTGAGGCTACTCTTGGGAAAGACCAAGCCGTGATTCAAAGCTTGGAACTTTCTGCTCCATCTCCCATTCTCAGGAGGGGGGCTAGAAGTTGAGCTAATGATTGATCATACTTATGTGATGAAGCCTCCGTAGAAATCCCCAAACTACAGGATCCAGACTTCCCATAGCAGTACTGAACCATGGACAGTTCTGGAGGATTAAGCTTACTACTTAGTGGGTAGTGAAGGGGACTCCTGACAAATGACAAAAGTCTCTGAAACCCGTTCTATCAGAATGACAGTAGACTAATGAAGGGAAGTTTTTGAGTTCAAAGTGCTAGGCAGAGTCTCTGGGATGTGGGGTGCAGCTCTAAGTATATTTGAAAGCCTCTCAGGTAATTCAATATGCAGCTAAGGTTTCAAACCAATGTTTTGGAAAGACTTTCAAAAAAGACTGAGACTTCGAGGGATTTCTGATGAAATCCTAGTGGATGTTTCCATTATACCATGTCAAAAATTCCTTTAACCAAAACGGAGATTTTGTAATAGCGGAATGTCCTGGGGTTCTTCAAGACAGCAAACTACAGTCAGTGTCAGATGTTTTTAAAACAGTCCTCAAGAAGTTAAAAATAGAATTACCACGTGATCCAGAAATCCACTGCTGTGTATATACACAAAAGAATTGAAGGCAGGGACCCAAATGGATATTTGTACAACCATGCTCATAGCAGCATTATTCACAATAACCGAAAGGTAGAAGCAGTCCATTGATAGCTGTCCATCAACAGATGAATGGATAAACAAATGTAATATATACACACTGCTGAATTATTACAAAAGGACACCATTAGAAGTGAAGTGACTCTTGTGCCTTGGCAGCCTATACAAGCAAACCAGAACATAAGTCTATAAATGCCTCAAGGTTAAGAAATCAAACTGAGTCCCGCATTGGGCTCCCTGACCAGCGGAGAGTCTGCTTCTCCCTCTCGCTCTAACCTCCCACCCCCTCCCTGGCCCCTGCTTGTGCACATGCGCGTACTCTCTCTCTCTCTCTCTCAAATAAATAAAATCTTAAAAAAAAAAATCAAAACCAAAGGGCAAGAAATAGCAATGAACCCACTAGGGTTTCCCAAATAATGCAACCACTTAAACTCTAGCCAAACAAGTAATTTCCTTGTTTTCCTTCCACATTTGTTCTATAAAAGTCTTTTCCTCTGGCTCTTGCAGGTGGAGCACTCTTAATTGCTTCTGCTTTGTCACTGCCCAGTCAAATATATGTTTGCTCAAATAAAATATTAAAAATTTTAATATACTTCCATTTGTCTTTCGGCAATGCAGTGCAGAATTAGTAGGTGTTAAAGAGGAAGGGAACTCTGAGACAGGCTGCGATGGGACTAAATCCTGAGGACATTTCACTAAGTAGAGTATGCCAGTCACTCAAGGACACGTATTGTTTGATTCCACTTACGTGAGATATCCAGAGTAGTCAAACTCCTAGAAACAGAAAATAGGTGGGAATGGGGAGTTGGGGTTTAATGGGTACAGGATTTCAATTTTGTAGGCTAGAATGACTTCTGTGGATGGATGGTGGTGATGGTTGCACAACAATGGGAATGTCCCCGACGCCACCAACTGGACACATGGTTTAGTTGGTGAATTTTATGTTCTGTGTATTTTACCACAATTTAAGAAGTTTTTGAAACTGTTGTCTAAGTACTTCTGTAAATGAAAGAACACACTTTTTTAAAATTAACATATAATGTATTATTTGCCCCAGGGACACAGGTCGAGAATCATCAGGCTTACACAGTTCACAGCACTCACCATAGCACATACCCTCCCCAATGTCCATAACCCAGCCACCCTATCCCTACCCTCCCAACCCCCCAGTAACCCTCAGTTTGTTTCATGAGATTAAGGGTTTCTTACAGTTTTTCTCTCTCCCCGGCCCCATCTTGTTTCATTTTTCCCTCCCTTCTCCCCACAACCCCCTGCCCTGTCTCTCAAATTCCTCATATCAGAGAGATCATACGATAGTTGTCTTTCTCTGATTGAATTATTTCACTGAGCATAATACCCTCTAGTTCCATCCACGTTGTTGTAAAGGGCAAGATTTCTTTTGATGGCTACATAGTATTCCATTGTGTGTGTGTGTGTGTGTGTGTGTGTGTGTGTGTGTGTGTGTGTATCACCTCTTCTTTATCCATTCATCTGTTGATGAACATCTAGGTTCTTTCCATAGTTTGGCTATTGTGGACATTGCTGCTGTAAACATTCAGGTGCACGTGCCCCTTCAGATCACTACATTTGTATCTTTAGGGTAAATACCCAGTATTGCAATTGCTGGGTCATAGGCTCTATTTTCAACTTTCTGAGGAACCTCCATACTATTTTCCAGAGTGACTGCACCAGCTTGCATTCCCACCAACAGTGTAGGAGGGTTTCCTTTTCTCCACATCCTTGCCAACATCTGTTGTTTCCTGACTTGTTAATTTTAGCCATTCCGACTGGTGTGAGGTGGTATCTCACTGTGGTTTTGATTTGTATTTCCCTGATGCCGAGTGATGTTGAGCACTTTTTCATGTGTCTGTTGGCCATCTGGATGTCTTCTTTGCTGAAATGTCTGTTCATGTCTTCTGCCCATTTCTTGATTGGGTTATTTGTTCTTTGGGTGTTGAGTTTGATAAGTTCTTTGCGGATTTTGGTTACTAGCCCTTTATCTGATATGTCATTTGCAAATATCTTCTCCCATTCTGCCAGTTGTCTTTTAGTTTTGTTGCCTGTTTCCTTTGCTGTGCAAAGCTTTTGATCTTGATGAAGCCCCAGTAGTTCATTTTTGCCCTTGCTTCCCTTGCCTTTGGTGATGTTTCTAGGAAAAAGTTGCTGTGGCTAAGGTTGAAGAGGTTGCTGGCTGTGTTCTCGTTAAGGATTTTGATGGATTCCTATCTCACATTTAGGTCTTTCATCCATTTTGAGTCTATTTTTGTGTGTGGTATAAGGAAACAGTCCAGTTTCATTCTCCTGCATGTGCCTGTCCAGTTTTCCCAATACCATTTGTTGAAGAGACTGTCTTTTTTCCATTGGAGATTTGAAAGAACACATTTTTATCCAGGACAGAAGACCTACCCATGATTGTGATTCATTTAATAGAAGAATGAAGGCCATGGTATGAATAAATAACAAAGGGAAATCAGTTAATAAATATCCTACCAGGATCAAGTAATTTTTATTAGCTTCCTAGAGGTGAAAAGTGTCATTACTTTGCCACTTAGATTATGGTACACTAATTGGTAGCAAGGTAGGAATGCAAAAAAGCAAATCAACAACAGCAAGGGTCATCATATGCCAAAGTTTGATAGCAGTGTGGCCTCCAGATCTCACATGGAAGGACTGCAGATCTGGGAGTTCCTTCTCTAGGGCCTTTCAAACTAAACTTGCTATGGTGAGAATTTGTCAAACGATTTGAGTATTATCTCTCATGGGTCTCCACAAGTTCTCTAGTGAAGCATGTAGCCAATGTGGTCACACCATAATAACCACTATAGTCTCAACCCCAAGCTGGGCAAGCATCTACAGAGACTGGCTGCCAACAGGGACCTGGAAAGGCTCTAGATGTGGACAATATTAAGGGACAGAATGCCTAGGACATAATGAAATACAGCAATTTAAACCATTGCATGGCTCTGTTTGACTAAAGAAGGCAAGGTACCCAATGATCAGTGGGGACATGATCCACAAAGAAGGAGAGATGCCATCTGAGCAAGGAGGTGGATTCAAGAGACTTTATGTGCCTAAATGTAGGAAGGCCAGAAGGGCTCATGATCATGTCTGCTAGGCTGAAGGTTTCTCAGTGTGGTCATTGTTGTCCCTCTGTTCAGCTCCTTCACACACACTAACACTCAGTCAGCCAGCAATTTAAAAAAAAAGAGAGAGAGAGAGAGAGATGGGGCGCCCAGGTGGCTCAGTGGGTTAAGCCTCTGCCTTCGGCTAGGGTCATGATCCCAGAGTCCTGGGATTGAGCCCCGCATCAGGCTCTTGCTCAGCGGGGAGCCTGCTTCCCCCCATCTCTCTGCCTGCTTGTGATTTCTCTCTCTGTCAAATAAAATCTTTTAAAAAAAAAGAGAAAAAAAAACATTTGATTTCTATTTCAGAAAACAGATAAATAAGTTCAACTAAATTCACTTGTTTTTAAAATCTTACATTAAAAATCTTTCTTGTTAAAAAAATCATTGTTTTTGATTAGAAAATTAATACTTAAATAATTCAGACAATTAAAAAGGTAGAAAGTAAGGTTAGCCAGAACCTCTCTACCTTTCCCAGTGTAACTGTTAACAGTTTTATTCCTATTCTTCCAGACTTCCTTCATGCATATGCCAATATTAAACTATATATTCAGTGGGTTCACCTAAAAATGCCTTTTTTCCATGTTTGCACATATGGATCTACCTCTATTTTTATTAATTTTATTCCACTATACGAATGTAACATAGTTTATTTAACTAGTGACTTATTGATAGACATTTGTATCGTTCTCATTTTTTTCTCTATTTCAGTCAACACTGCAGCAAACATCCTGGCACTTCTATCTTTGCCCACTCAAATGAGTCCAAGAGAAAATGCTAGATCTAAGAACATTTTCTACTGGCATTTAATTCAACACAAATTACTAGGTTTAAAATTACACCTCCTAGAAATCTACATGTAAATAAGAGTAAAACAAGTTTCACTGAGCCTCATGTCTGCTTGTACTTTATAGAAATACCAGCGAAGGCGGAAGTATAGCCTATCTGCTGTGTTCCATTCAGCCACCATGTTGCAAGATGTTGGTGAGGCCATTCAGTTTGAAGTCAGCATTGGGAACTATGGCAACAAGTTTGACACGACTTGTAAGCCTTTGGCATCAACCACTCAATACAGCCGTGCCGTATTTGATGGTAAGAGTCACTCTAACCATCTCTCCTTCCTTGCTTTGTGGCAAGAAAAGGTTGAATGGGGAAGAGAGGTGTCTGGAGTTCAAGCATCTTCAAGACTGGTCAAGCCCAAGAAGTCATAGGCCCTTTGCCAGGGTCTGAACCCTAGTTCCCCCTCCCATGTCCAACTTCCACACTGGCTCTGCTTTGTAAAATCACGAGATGGCAACTTGCTGAACTCTGAGCTCCCCTAAATCAGCTCCTGCTCTGCCCAGCTCCACCCAACCAAGCCATAAACTACTCTTAGATTGAGTAGTTGAAGTGGACGGGACTGTGGCTCAGGCCCTGGAAAATCTAGCTTCTGGTCTTCATTCTGTGACTCGCCAGCATTGTGACCTTAGCCATATCACTTAATTGTAAACTTCAGTTTCAGCCACTTCTCTAGAGTTGCTGTGAGGATTGAATCGCTGTATTTGAACAAAGGTGGATGAGAAACAGCCCCCGCTTTTAAGTTTACATTCTAGTGTGTAAAATAAGTCATAATAGAAAGTAGAGTATGAGAATGCTCTAGCGAAGGTTTCAACAAATGGTTTAAGAGTATACAGAAAGGAGAGAGAAATGCTGATCCAATGTTCCAACAGTATTGCCATAGTTTTTAACTAAATTCTGTACAAACAGTGTTAAAATATCAAATGTGCTAGAAAATGTTGGCTGATAATTCTTAACCATCATAAGGCTCTCAGTAATACCAAACCCCATGTATCCAGCTAAGGCTTTAGCAAAGAGAAAAAAACTTTTTTTTTTGCCCCAATTCCAACAAAAATATTTACTTAGAATAGCACTTTTCAGGTGCAGACACCTACAATCTAACCCCCTATGCTGTGTATTTTCTGCTGCCATGTTGTGGAATCATCAGTGATGTTCAGACATATGATCCTGAACCACTACAAGATCCTAAAATTGTTGTATTCAGTTTACTAGGGTATTTTAGAGAGATTTCCAAAATAACTATCCCTCAGTTCCTTCAAATAAAACTTAAAACCCAGATCACCCCAAACCATTCCGGGTACAGATCGATCAGTAGCCCAGTTTGCATAAATGCATTGTTTAAGTGTCCGGTGTTCATCAACTCTCAATGTTCTACACCAGGGAACTACTATTATTACCTGCCTTGGGCCCACACAAAGCCAGTTGTTACCCTGACTTCTTACTGGGAGGACATTAGTCATCGCCTGGATGCGGTAAACATTCTCCTAGCCATGGCAGAACGGTTGGTAAGTTTATCTTTCCTACATTTCCTTTCCACCAAACAGTAAATTATGTGTTAGTTTTAGGCTAGATCCCTCTAACACAAGACCTCAGGATACAATGATAAGATAAATGTTCTTTTATACAGTTGAGGTAGGTGTTCTAAGGCTGGTACAGAGGTTTGGTGGTAATGAGGACCCAAACTCCTTCCCCGTTGTTGCTCCCCCATCACTAAGGAGTTGTCATTGTCTGCACAGTTGAGGCGGCTTACCGCTACACCTGCCCTCCAGCCTGAGGGAAGGGAATGGGGAAGTAGAGGACACAGGCCTTTCCCTTGAAGGGAAAGACCCAGAAGTCACATACTTGACTTCTGCTCATTCTCCATTGGCCAGAATCCAGTCACACAGCCACATCCTTCTTTGGATGGGTTGAGTTACTGCTTGGGTTAGCAGATGACCAGATAAAAGCCCTCTTACTGAGGAAGGAGGGGGTGGGTATTGAAGTAGGAGGACAACCCACAGTTTCTGCCACAATGAGGTGTGGCATGGAGAATGGTTCGTTCCAGTTGAAACATGGAGCCCTTAGAGCTTTACTGTTAATGGGGTAAAAATCTCCACTGTGGGAAGAGTTGAGCTCAAGGAACCAGAGCTTGACATGTTATATTCTCTTTGTAAACTAGAGGACCTTGTTTGGAGATTGGGGGTACTTTCTGGTTAAAACTGTATAGATGCAGTATCTGTAATTTTCCATCTAGTTGACATTGATGAGAAGGGGCTCATGGTTGGGATATGTCTTAAGTCAAAGATACTACATTACTTCTATCAGGTACTGATAAAATCCGTCTGTTATTAGTGTTTTGATTTCCAGATTACATTAGTGTTAATTTTTTCTAGCTTTAAGCTCTGTCAGGGTGGGACCAACATGTGTGGGGGTCCTGGAATATACCTGAACAAAGAGTCCATGGCAAAACCTGAAAATACTGTTTTATGTTATGAAGACAATATTGAAGGAGAATTGTAGGTTTAAATCAATTGAAGCATAATCGTTCCCATAACAAAGCTGCAAGTGATATGCAGTGTAGTTGTGGTATGAACTTCCAGTCCTCCGTCTTGAGGGGTTTAGTAAAGAATTGGTCACCCCTCTATTCTGATGATGTTTTGGGTGTTCTTCAGCCTTATTCATCAACATTGACCAGGCTGTCCATACTCCATGCTCAGCTGGACAGGATGGTGTTTGCCCATGATGAGGATTTCAATAATCACGGAGAGCCCTCCATCTGTTAGCAGGTGCTCACAGTGACAGAACGTATGTTCTGGGCTCATCTTGTACTTACCTGCCCAGCCCAAATCACCATCTTCCGGGGGAATTCTATTTCCTTTTAGTGGAACAGCATGTAAAAACCAACATCGGGGTACTAGAAAGCTCGCTACCATTTAGATGTCATTGCTTTGAGGTCTTCTCAGTGGGGAGGCTTAAACGTGAGCACACACACACGTTTTCACATGTCAGTTTATTTCTGGACCTACCAATATATGAAAAGCAATGAATTTATAAGGATAATTCCCACTCCATTCTAATATCACAGGTTTATTCTAGTCTTTCCGATTTCTACAGTTATAACTCCTTTCTCCAAGAGTGAGAAACCTCGTTTGTTCATTTGGTAAATCCTAAAATCCACAGATAAACCACTGTGAGTAGCAAATCAGTTTAGAGTTTGATATGTTCATGGTTCTTTCTTTTCTTTAAACTGAGGGTGTATCATCAAAATATTATGTTCAAAAGTTATTTGGGTTAGTTTGGTGTAGTTATGCTATTCATCTGCAATATCGGTCATTTGTTTCTGTACTATGTTCCGTGTTGGGGTTCCTTCCCCCATCTTTATTGGTTTTATTTTATTTCCTTTTTGAATACATAAAATATTTACATGGTTTCAAAGGCCAAAGGTGTAGGAGAGATTGTCCTATTACTTGTACATGTCAGCATTGATTGCATTTTGAAGACAAGTGAATAGTGCTAAGCTATGGTGAGCATTTTTAAATGTAAAAAATTAAATGCTCTGGTTTTTCTGTTAAGCCTTTTGTGCATTTTTTTTCTTAAAGATAAACGTTCAACCTTTACTGAGTTTAATAGCATAATGCACAATGACCAAGTATTTCCTCTTTCCAAACTCTCCAGCAATTGAATCTTGAGGCTCTGAAATCAGGGATGCAAGGTAAAGTTCCTGCAAACCAGCTGGCCGAAATATGGTTGAAGCTGATTGATGAAGTTATAGAAGATACAAGGTACAGTGACCTTGTTCCTGTCTCAGAATTCCCAGTCATGCTTTCCTTCCTAGAACTGTAAGACTCAAAGACCCTCTAGAATTGTTTCCATTGTTTGCCTGAAAAAAAGTCGAGGTTCTCAAAAGGCCCTAGTCACTGGGAGGAGTCTCTGAATAATCACCACCTGGAAAAGCTCCACTTTCAGATTCCGGGCCAGTTCTAAGGCAGCCTCCAGGAGGGGAGGCCAGGAGGCTGGAGGCCTCTCCTGGAAGCACCTCCCAGGGCAGCCCCAGGCAAGCCTAGGCCTGACTCCCTCCCGTCAATCCCTGTGTGCCCACTGCCAGGAGAAAGGGGACTCTTGGCTCCCACAGAGAATGGGGCCTCAGGGTGGGGCATTGACTTTGCCATTCAGAATAACAGTCCTAGTTCACAAACAAGTTTTTAGAAATAGCCTTTTTACTTGCCTTTTTAACTGAATGCCTATTGAACTGTGGCTAAGGCTCCCTTCACAAAGCCAGTAGATTTGAGTTGAGCAGGAAACCCTTTTAGGACTGTGACTTGGGGAAACAGCTCAGATCCCTGGGCATTTGGAAATCAAAGGGGGAAGTGATTCATCCCAAACTCATTTTAAATATTGACTAATAGTGCAGTGGACAGGGAAGTGACAAAAGAAAAGCCTATTGAAAACTTCTCCAAAGCAGCAAAAACCAGGGGTGGTTCCCCACCCCCAACTCGGGGCTGACACCCTCAGTCTCCCTGTCTTCTTGTGCCTTCTAGTGGTTTCGCTAGGTCATTGAAGCCCCGCTGAGATCAGAGCCCTGCTGGCATTTCAATTCAGAGGATTCAAATCTGGGTCTTAAGAGGTCATCTCTCCCAGTCTCCTTATTTAGGGGTGAGCAAAGAGAGGCCCAAGGAGGGGAAGTGGTGCATTTGGTAACCAGAGCTGGGTTTTTCCACACAACTTTTCCCACGACATGCTTCACACAGGCAACATCTCTTCATCGAAGGTCTCCTGTGTGACTTTGGAGCTAGTGGCTTCCATATGCATTTTGTGCCTCGAGGAATTATCCCAGGGATTTAACTTTTCCAGCCTATTACCACAATTACTAATCCAACCAAACAGAAATATTTGGTAATACCTTCGTGTGGAAAATTCTGTGAATTTCAGGGTTTGCTGAGCAAAACACAGAACCATCTATTGACACAGGTTTTGAACCAAATGGATGTGAACTGCTTTTGAAGGATCAAATGGAATCTTTTTAATGTGATGTAACAGGAAATTTGTGTTTAAAGGAAGTCATGCTGGGATTTCCTTCATTTAAGTAGCTCAGGGACCAAAAAAAAAAAAAAACGAAGCAGCAGCAGCAGCAGCAGCAGCAGCTAGGGGACATTCGAATCAATGGAATTTCTAGGTAGAAACAATGTGAGTAGAACTTCCTGGAATTGGTGACAAGCTCACCCAGAGGCCCCACCAGCTGCCGTGGTGAGAGGAAGACTCTGCAGAAGTAGGTGAATTCTGGCCCCAGCTCAGCTGTTCTAGACTTCTCATTTTAATGGGAGCGTTGCCTCCACAAGTGGTTCTTAACCTTTTGGGGAACTAATGGGCCCCTTCAAATATCTAATGAGACGGATAATGAGGAAGACAAAGCTTAACGACGAAGGCCACATCATTCAGACTTTACTCAGCAGTCAGCATTGTTCTAGGTGCTCTCCATATATGAATTCATTTATTCTCACAGCGGCCCTAGCAGTTAGATGCTCTTGTCCCCTCTTTGAAGATAGAAAAACAAAGAGATTAACTGCTCAGAATCACAGAACTAGTAAATGGTGGGTCAGGATTTGTACCCAGATGGTTGGCTCCAAAGCATGGGGTCTTTGTCATACGTCGCACTGCCTGCCAACACAGACAACAGATTTTAAAATAAGTTACAGGAGTTTGCAGACCTGCCGAGACCCCTGCCCTCCTCCACGCACTGCCTGGGGGTGTGTGGTCCTTGGGAACCCTTCTGTCAAATGCTCTGTGATCTGCCTTTGTCGTGTGGGTCTGTACTCCGGTTGTAAGAAGCAAAAGAAAGGAAGACGTGTTCCTCCCAAATGCTGCAGCTGTTTCCATCTTCTCTCCAGTGACTCCACGGGGTCTGGAGTTAAACCCAAGAAATTGCTTTGGAATGTTAATCCCCCCGCAATGCTCAGAATCTGTCAAGCAGGTCAGCTCTGCCAGCACCACAGACGCAGCTCCCAAGATGAAAGTCAAACAGAAATGGATTCGACAGCTGTGAAGCCCAGAAAGCTGTTCTGCAGAATATCTGTTTCATTTCTTTTCTTTCTTTAGGTACACATTGCCTCTTCTGGAAGGAAAAGCCAATGTCACAATTCTCGACACTCAGATCCAAAAGCTGCGGTCCCGATCTCTCTCCCAAATCCATGAGGCAGCTGTGAGGATGAGGTCTGAGGCCACGGAGGTGAAGTCTACACTGGCGGAAATTGAGGACTGGCTTGAAAAATTGCTCCAACTGACTGAAGAGGTAGGACTTTTAAACTTCTCAAAGGTCAGTTGGTATGGAAGAGGGATTCTGTGGAATGGCACCACGGCTAGAGAAGGCGGTTGGAGAATCTAGTATCTGGGATATTGAGCAGATCTGACAGAGCAGGCAACTGAGGAGTTACTGGGCTGGGATGCTCATGGGTAATGGGCTGAGCATCACTGAAGTGGGGACGGGAGACGAACATTGAGTTGGGGGTCCTGGAAAGGTCTTCACGGTCGATAAATCATTGTCATTATCATGATTCAAGCAGAGAATACGTCAAGTTGAGGGATAACGTTAGATCTGTGGCACAGAGGATGGACGTGCCCTCTTTGCTTGGGATTCGGAAGACCTGCTTGCAAATTCTGAATCTACCATGTGTAAACTTGGGCAGCCTCTGTAAGCTTCAGTGTCCCCATGTATAAAACGGAGACCTTCACAGCAATGTATTGTGAAGATTCAAGGAGATGATGACTGTAAAGGGCTTAGCACAGTGCGGGGAACACAGTGGTGCTGGGCAAATGTTGGCTGCCATTAACCTCTGGGGACTGGAAATCCCAAGAGCGTAGGACACCCCTCCAACTAGGCTTCAGAGGTTCAGCTGGAGGGGGATCGTCCTATAGTTGTGGGTAGAAATACATGTGCAAAAACATGGATTGTTAGTAATTTTTATTTTCTGCTTTCTATGTTTTGGTACTTCCAAAGTTCCCTTATGGTGAACGTATATCCCCTTTATAATCAGAAAAAAGGAGGTTTTAAAAAAAACTAAATGAGGGGCGCCTGGGTGGCTCAGTGGGTTAAAGCCTCTGCCTTCGGCTCAGGTCGTGATCCCGGGGTCCTGGGATCAAGCCCTGCGTCTAGCTCTCTGCTCAGTGGGGAGCCTGCTTCCCCCTCTCTCTCTGCCTGCCTACCTCTCTGCCTACTTGTCTGTCAAATAAATAAATAAAATCTTAAAAAAAAAAAAAAGTCCTAAATGAATATCTCCAATTGGGCAAACACAGGATTGTGAGCTGGGGATGCTTTGTCTGTGTCCCATGACCTGTGTGAATCCTGTAACCCTTGACTGCTGTCAAGGGCTTTCTTCAGATTGTGGGTGAGAGAAGAGGGGGTGTTTTGTCAAATACCTCTCAGAGCTGTGGAGGGCAGGGTTTGGGCGGCGAAGCTCCTCTCTGCTTCGCCCTGTTCCTTCTGGCCAGCCGCGGTCTGCCTCCCAGCCCCGCAAGCTCCGGGTGGTCCCAGAAGGTGGGTGACTCCGGAATTCAGACAGCTCCCCACCCACAGAGTTTCTGGGCTAAGGGGAGCCCTGAGGAGCCACCCGGCAGGGCGTCGGGTCCCTCCGCTCGCAGACTAACTCCAGCTCTGCTCCGTCTCCATCCGCCCGCGTGACCAGCCGCAGAACAGCATGCCGGACGTTATCATCTGGATGATCCGGGGAGAGAAAAGACTGGCCTATGCGCGCGTTCCCGCCCACCAGGTTCTCTACTCCACCAGTGGCGAGACTGCGTCTGGCAAGTACTGCGGGAAAACCCAAACCATCTTGCTGAAGGTACGGCCTCACCCCCGTGTACTGTGAACTGCTTCCACGCACAACCCGCATTCCCGGGAAGGGGCTGCTTTATTTGCTGATCACCGGGTGACTAGGGCCATCGTGATCAATTCCAACCCATTTTCAGGCACCTTCCCCCGGGGTGGTAATTCCCAGAGAGTGGCCGGGCGTCTGTCGGCATTCAGTCAAGGACACTTCTGGAGAGATCTCTGTGACGCTAATATTAACGTGCCGTTGTAAATGCCGTGCTTTCTGACAGGAATTTTCCTCTTATTTCTAATGGCTCGTGCTAAGCAAGGCCTCCTTCCCTTCCCTTGCAGTGAGTGTTCAGGAAGTAGGAAAAAAAGAAGTAATAGAGATAGTCTGTGCAGCCTGTGCCCTCACGAACTGGTCTTCGGATTGAGAACTGAGAGTTTGCTGCTTTAGAGCAGTAGTTCCGAACATTTTTAGAGTCATGGGCTCCTTTAAGAACCTGGTGGAAGCTACCAGCCCTCTCTTCCAAGAAGCGTGCACATCTCACATGCAACCAATGTTTAATACATGATTCAGGAGCTTCGTAGACCCCGTAAGCCCACCCCAGGACCCTGCATTAAAAACTGCTCTGTGTGTGCTTATGGAGAACCAAGGGAGGGCCCAGGGCTGAAAACCGAGAAATCCAAAACAGTCCCGTGGGCATGGTTTGGCATCCCTGTTCCCAGCCAGCCCCAGCCCAGTTCTTTGGATTTGGGAGAAAGAAAGAAAAATCAAAAAGAGGAAAAAAAAAAAAAAAAAAAAGGCAGCCAGGGGACAGTGTTCTTTTAAAACATGGAGATATCTCCTAATATTTAATAAATGTACTCATTGTTCTTTAATCAGGAGAGTGAAAATAGAACCAGAGTGATTATCTTCCTTTGTGTATCTCTGGGTGGAATAAATTTTACTTCAGGTAGAACCACAGTGACAGTTGTGTCTGTAAGCGGTCGGTGGAAGCAAACTGATTAATAAATAAAATTTCACAGTGGGTGGGGGAGGAGGCAACATGGTATTCTCCATGCTAGGTTTTAGAACCTGGTGGATAAAGAGCAAAATGCTTTCAAGACGATGTTGTCTGTATTTATTGATTTTGTTAACACTCATTATCCAGTTTAGGGAGATGTTGAATTCATAGGGGTTTTTTGCTCAAAAAATTATTGAAGACCCCAGAGAGCTTTTGTCTGTGTGGGCTATAGCTATCAATATTTACTGTAATAGAAATTAAAATGAGAAATTTAAAAAATATTAATTACTTCATTTTAAAATAACAGTAATTAAACCCATTATATGTTAATATAAATTACATATTTTTAATAAAATATAACTGCATTCTCTTTACAAAATTAGAAGGGCGTTTTACATTTTTGCAAACCTCTTTAATCCCTGGCTTCACAGAACTATAACTGGATTCCCATATCTGCTTCTACAGTTGATCTGATAGAATAAGTTGTTTGGCTGAAGTATATGAAGAGGGGGCGCCTGGGTGGCTCAGTCGGTTAAGTATCTTCCAGTCATGATCCCAGGGTCCTAGGATAGAAAGTGCCCCCAACCCCCCCCATTTCTCAGCGGGGGACCTGCTTCTCCCTCTGCCTGCCACTTCCCCTGCTTGTGCTCTTTCTCAAATAAATAAAATCTTTTATAAAAATTCTAAAAAGTAAAAAGTCTATGAAGAGAATTGGGCCTCACATAGATATGTAATTGGACAAGGGAAGAGTATTTTAATATCCTTTTCAGATAATTGTGGATACACATTTTTGGTATAACACCAGACAAGTAGTAACCTCTAAAAGGTGATTGCAATATGGAATTTGAAACCATACCAGTGAACTTTTCATTCTCAGCTGCATTGAAATCGTTGGTTTATTTTGTACTTTGAATGATTCTATTGTCCATGCATGATTTTGTAACATTTAGCATTGATCATTTAGAAAATATCAGTTCATTGAGTTATGCAGATCTTCCTAATGTTGACACATTTCATCTTACAACGTTGAACAAAAATCACTTTAATTAATATCACTCATCCAAAAAGTCTCTGTGTATCTGGATGCTATCAGGCTCACCGTGACAGATATGTTTTCCAAAATTCTCATTTTTACTTGAAAGCCTGAATTTTATTATTGGCAACAGAATGCAGTCAGTTATTATACCTGAAGCAGCAGTCCTGTTTTATGTTCAAGGAAACCTCTGCCCCATACTCAAGTCTGAATAATCATATTTGTCTGTGAGTTGCTGTTTCAAGTAAAAAAGATTTCCATTAAAAGTGAAAAGGCTAATTCAATTCACATTTCAAGCAATTGCACAAGAGCTTTTTCTCAAGATACACATTAATATGCAGCAGAAGAGCCTTGTGTCTACTTTCCCTTTCATTACACAAAATATTAAGATGTACTCACTGGGCTCCTGGCTGGCTCAGTCCATAGAGCACGTGACTCTTGATCTCAGAGTCCCAAGTGGAGCTTACTTAAAAAATAAAAAATGAAAAAATTTAAAAAGACGTACTCAAGAATCATGATTTGATAAGATTAGTAATTTTTACTGTTTTATGGAGGGAATTCATAAGTAGAACTAGTTATTTGTTTTCTTCACTGAGTGAGGAAGAAGATTATGACCACGGGTGGAGTTTGGTGCTACTGCCCTGATTGCCGCTGCAATGCCTAGAGTCTCATCTATAGGCTTTTGCACCATCAATGCAGCAAAAAAGACAAGGAACATCTTGGTATTATTATTAGGAAAGCAGTTTAACTCCAAGAACCTCCTAGAAAAGTCTCAAGGACACATGGGGGTCCATGGCTCACATTTGGAGAACCCTTGCTCTTATTGTTATTATAATCTGTGCTTGTGGGGTCATTTGGAAATGCTCGAACTATGCAAACATAAAATAAGACTGGGGAGAGGGATGCTTGGATGTTCAGTCTGCTTTGGGCTGGAATGCAGTGTCCTAACCTGTGCTGCCCCCAACTTCACAGAGCGTGTTATTGTGTGTCTCACAGTACCCGCAGGAGAAAACCCATGGACCAAAGGTGCCCGTGGAGCTGCGAGTGAACATCTGGCTGGGCTTGAGTGCTGTGGAGAAGAAGTTCAATAGCTTTGCAGAAGGAACGTTCACCGTCTTTGCTGAAATGGTACCTTCAGTGACATCAGTGGCTTTTCCTCTTAGTGGTAGGGTGGGGGTGTTCCTGTTACTTGTCCTTAGAGAAAGCATTCATCCTTCAGCACCCGGCCATCAGTACTACCTAAAATCCCATCCGAGGGACCTTCATCTGGGGGGACGGGGAAGGACTGACGGGAGGTTTTCTTGTCCACATCAGGACCCACCAGAGTGATTCACACGTAGACAACCCAGTAAGGAGGGTGCTGGGGAGGTGCAGACGTGGAGAGGCGTGCTTGGAGCTGGGGGTCTTTGGAAGGCAGAGGACGCATTCCTCTTGTAGGGAAATCTTCCCTAAGTGATTTCAAAACTGTGTATCCTGTTGAAGATTCCGACTGCCGGGGCCGCCCTGGAGATTCCGATTGTGTCACTGAGAGAGGGATTAGCAGCAGCAAGGATTCCCTTGTGGGTGGACATGGGGCCTCAGTGGACCACTTGGAGAAACAATGAAACACATGGGAGCCACACAAGGCCCTTACAGCGTGGACTTGGAAGCACCATTGGAGATAAATAGAGGGAGTGCTGGAAGCCACAGGGGAGGCCCTGGACCACGGGCATTTATGTGTGGTTAGCTGGGCAGTGTGGAGTAGGCATCAGCGCACATATAGGAGACCCTCATTCCAGCATTTGTGGAGGGTTTCTTGGCATCAGCCTGCCCTCCAGCTCTGAAGCTAGAGCTAAGCTGGAAGGTGCTAGTACCGAGCAAGGATCAACCAGTCCAGGGCCTCCTTTCCCATTTCTAGACCCTTCCCTGCATAGCTCAGACTCTAGCTCCAACTCATGTTAAAGAGACGATCCGTGCATTTCAGTTGCTTGACTCTAGTTTCTTTAGATTCTCACAACCTAGGAGTACCATTAGGGGCACGTTAATAACAATAGTGGACATTTCACTGGATCTTGCCTTCCTGCGCCAATACTAGACCTCGGTTCTCTGCAGAATCCCCCAGCACCGCCCTCCCCTACCACATTTCTGGAAGTCTCTGAGGTGCTTCGCATGTGCTAACAGGCTTGCCAACTTCTTGTCTAGATTCTACTATATCCATGCTGGCTTCCAACCAGAAGTAGTGGAAACACCCTGCTCCTCCATTCTGTGTCCTTGTCACTTAGAAACCAAAGGAGCCATGCACATGTCCCCAGGTCTAGCTTCTTTAGCTGCTTCCTCGAGCTTATCTCCTTTCAAGGCTCAGAACGTCTATCTGAGACAGGTACTGTTGTGTCTGCTTGAACCCAATTTCCCCATCAAACCTCTACTCATACTTGTTCCTTCTTCAACCTCAGACTTCTCTGTCACTTGCAAATCATCTTTTCAGTGGGCTCATCTGCAGAAAAATGGAAGTTTCAGCTGACACCCAAACAGGGACACTCACCACTGGCTAATCTCAGCCCTTTTGGTGGTTGACAGAGTGAAGAGCAGACCATTGTAGATTTATAACTTCTAACTTAGAAATGTTCTGTAAACAAGACTCTGTCTTTACCACTAAACCTGTTTCTAGAATGATATTGGTCTTCATCCCCACTATATTCCAGAGGGGATGAAGGCACAGAACTTTCAGGTGCCATAAAGGTTAGGCCCTTAAAGGACCTTCATATGTCACACCGGTTCCTTATAGAGTGCCTGGGAAATGCACCATCAATTATAATTTTGATTCTGTATGGAAATGTGCCCCAGGTTCTAGGCAGTAGACTGTTTACAAATAAACTCTTAGAAGCCTGCACATTCATAAATTGAGGATTTATGGGTATTCAAAAATTGGCTTCAGAGAACCATTTGGAGCCATTCAGTATAATAATGGAAGCAATTAGTGTGATACATCACTATTTACAAAGTACTTTCAACTGCACATTTGAACAATTCTATGGGAACTGTGGTATTATCCCCAGTGAACAGATGGGAATACTGAGTCTAGAAGGATGAGTGATTTACCCAAAGTTACATAATTAGTAGCAGCCCAAGTTAGGTCCATGCCTTCTGGGTATAAAATTTTTTCACTTTCTATCACGGTTTAGCTAAAATGGGCTTAAAAATTTATGAGTGGGCTTTATTTCCTTCTCTCTGATGGTTTCTCTCTAATTTGTTTTTAACAGTATGAAAACCAAGCTCTTATGTTTGGAAAATGGGGCACTTCTGGATTAGTGGGTCGTCATAAATTTTCTGATGTCACAGGAAAAATAAAACTCAAGAGGGAATTCTTTTTGCCTCCAAAAGGCTGGGAATGGGAAGGAGACTGGATAGTTGATCCTGAAAGAAGGTAAGTTTTTCCATTTTTTGAGAAAAAAGGATGACAATGAAGCCTTTCCCTAGAAATTGCTTAATGAATCTTGTCCATCATTGTTCTTGGTAATATTCATATAACATCCACTGAGCAAAATAAGTCCACAGAAACTTAAAATATGTTATTGGTGCCCCATAATAAAACAAGGAATATAAAAAGCACATGGTACTAACATTTATTAACTTATTTTGCCTGAATGTGTCAAGCAGTGAGCTAAGCACCAATGTACTAATTACTTTATTGAATCTGGCCTCTAGCCCTACAGGGTAGGTGGTTGTCAAAAACTAGGAAGGGTCTGAGATTTTTAGCTTACTTGCAAGTTAACAAGGTCACCTGCCATACTTCATGGACACTGGCAGGAGACACAGGACTCCTGGGTCAGAGACAAAGGACTTCACTGCCAACAGCTATAGCAGTATCAGTATTCACATCTGCTCTTGTTCTCACAGCCCCAGTTCCCACAGGGCGACAAGGAGATGGTCAGACACTTAACCATGAAGTGGTTGTATGACCGGAGAGGAACTTGAGCTTAGGGAACCTGAACCTTTTATAATGGATAGCAAGCAAGCGTGCTGGCCTTTTGCTTGAGAGAGAATGAGAGACACTGTCTCTCTGTCTTCTAAGATTATTCCTCCTATAAATATCCTTGACACTGCAGAAACTCATATAGACTTACCTCCTGACAAATAGTAGCATTATCTCCACTTAATAGGTGAGGAAATGGAGACTGACAGAGATTAAGTAACATGTCCAAAACACATAGGTTGTAGGTGCTACCAGTCCAGCCTGGACACCAAAACCAGCACTCAACTATTATGCTGGTGTGTCTGTAAGAAACAGAGAAACAGTAGAGGGTACACTTTTAATGGGTGGGCTGTATCATATGTGAATTGTGTCTCAAAAGCATATTATTAAAAAAAGGAACAGTAGAGAGGAGGCAAGTATACATCCCCTGGAGTTTGGGTCCTTGAATGTTGCCAATGGCATGAGAGTCAGAGCTTCCTCTTCTCCACCTCATGACAGCATACTTGAGTTTGGAGGAAACAAGTTTGTGAAGTTGGATTTCAAGGCCTCAAACTAGAGTTCTTCCTCTCTGTCCACATTTGTTTCCTGTGATCACAGGCATTAGGGAAGGAGGGAAATGAGCGTGCTGGGTCTGGTCTGGTGTGTTAAGCCCTGATGATTGCTCATGATTGCTTTTAACCCACAACAGCTTGCTTTGGATAGAGTTGGGGTTGCTGGTGAGGAGAAGGGAAATAGGATTTGAATGGGAGAGAAGGAAGGAAGGTTAGTGAGGACAGGGAAAGGCGGGGGCATTGTGTTTGGAAAAGCGGAGGGTCAGACCATGTCAGGGCTCAATGGGACCCCAGAGGCGGCAGCCAGATCTTCTGTTCTCCTCCTCTGGGGCCCAGAAAATGATGGGATGAGCTAAATTTATACAAATTTATACAAATAGTTGGGGTCACTTCTATTCTGATTTCTTTCCAGTGCTTGATTCTTGGGGAGGATTCGGCAGGAAAAAGATGTCGGGACAGGGAAAAGAAAAAGAAAGCTCACTTGAGCGGGTCCCTGGCAGAAGACTTAAGTCAGAGTTGGAGCCTCTATACTTTCCTTTATGGGTTGTCAAAATAATTCTAAATCCAAGAGCAAAGCTGGCATGGCAGAGAGTCGGTATGGGTTCTTAAGTACCTAAATGGAGTCTGGAGTCTTAAATGACCTGGTTTGGCCGTCAACCTAGGAATTATCCAGAAAATTTAAACTCCTCCCTTCAGCTTGTGTTACGTAGACCATGCAAGTCATGAATAAAAATTTCCCCACCTGGCCTCATGAGACTATCTCCACTCCATTTTTTAAAATAGGGGGAATGAGGATGGACAACATCCTATTCTTTTGAACTATTAGCCAGGCTTTTTGCTGCAAAAAAGCTGAACGGCCCTGAACTGAAACAAAAATACGGAACATGAGGTCTGTATAAGGAGCTGCCCACAAAACTGTTTTCCCAGTCCCCACTCCGATTACTGCTAACTTGAGGGGTCCTCTGTGCTTTAGGTCTCATTGTTCCCGCAGGCCCCTTCTTCAAAAGAATGTCAGAAGTTATTAGCAGGAAGGGTTTGGTGGAGAACCCAAGGGCTAGCGTCAGGAGGGAACCCGAGTAGATGTTTCCCGACCACAGGGCAGAGCTGGGATTGTTGGCTACCATTGCTCCTTTGGTAACGCGAGCTTGGCCCGCAGCTTGCTGACCGAGGCGGACGCGGGTCACACGGAGTTCACAGATGAAGTATACCAGAACGAGAGTCGCTACCCCGGGGGCGAGTGGAAGCCAGCCGAGGACACCTACACCGATGCGGTGAGTGGCCTGCCCCCCACCCCAGACAGCCTCAAACCCTGACTCTTGGGAACCGTGACCTCCTAATCCACGGACCACAAGGCATCACCTCCCCTTCTCTCCTGCTCTGTCTCGTGTCCTGAATAGCCTTGCCTTAGGTTGAAGCCACACCAGTGCACCTCTGATTATTTTCTCTAGAAAAGACATGGGGTCTGCTGAACTAGATGTTAGTACATGGTAACGTTTGAGTCGAGCAATTTTTTTATTGTATATATTTATGTATTTTTTAAATCACAGCAAACGGAACGTGTATGTCTTTCAAAATGTATAAACAGCACAGAGGAAATGGAAAGTAATTCTTCTCCCAGACTTACATTCCATCCCACAGTGATAATCACTGAAATCGTGTTTGTTAAAACCAACTATCTAACTTCTTTTTCCCCCCGCACCTAAATAGAATCAGCAACTTGTATTTTTCATATAACAGTATATCTGGGCGTCCTTTCATACTAATACGTATAGATCGGTGAGCTTTCTTTTAAAATGCTTGCCGGGTGTCTTATTATGTGCACCCTCTATAATTTATTTAAATATCCTCTCCTTGTGGACATTTTGATTTTTTTTTCCAGTCTTTGGTTTTCTCAAGCCATGCAGTGGTAAACATCCTTATTCACTTCATTTTTTTTCGCTTGTGAAAGTTTATCCCCAGGAGAGATCCCTGGATGGGTCTGGTCAGATTTCAGTGCATGTGCGATTTAGTAAATATTGCCACACCACTTTCAGATAGGTTGTGTAAGTTTGTATTTCCAGAAACAGCGTATGCAAGGGCTGTTTTTCTAAATACTCACTACCCCTACTCCAACAACTTTGTCAGTGCCCTGATGTCCTTTCCATTTTCTTACTCTTAATTTTTTTTAAAAGATTTTATTTATTCATTTGAGAGAGAGACAGAGCACAAGCAGGGGAGAGGCAGAGGGAGAGGGAGAAGCAGACTTCCCACTGAGCCAGGAGCCTGATGTGGGGCTTGATCTCAGGACCTGGAGATCACAACCTGAGCGGAAGGCAGATGCTTAACCACCTGAGCCATCCAGCCCCCACCCCACTACTCTTAATTTAAGTGCAGCCGGGGGCATCTGGGTGGCTCAGTCAGTTATGCATCTGAGTCTTGATTTTAGCTCAGGTCATGAGATCGAGCCTCATGTAGGGTTCAGTGAGGGGCAAGGAGCCTGCTTAAGATTCTGACTCTCCCTCTACACTGCACCCCCCCAACCCAACCTAAAAATTAAATAAATAAATAATTTGAAAATAAATTTGAAAAAATAAAGTTAGACTGAGCATTTTCCATATGTTTATGGACCACCTTTATTTCTGTTCTTAGGAACTTTTTTTCACAAATGTCAGTTTTAATGTAGTAAGTATTTAACCTAAACCTTGCTCAGTCTTACATGATGAGCATCTAGAACCTCCAGTGACATTACCTTGTGCTTGAAAACATGTGTTTTCATGCTTTATCCATCTCTGATGGTTTCTTTCCAATATAACTCCTCATAAAGAGAGTTGTGCCATTTCATAATATTAAGTTGAACCTTTTGAAATTGCTGATATTTGACCACTTTTTATCTACAGCACCAATTTCCCATGGTTCGACCCAACAATACCCCCAATAGTGGAAACAGAGGGTATTCTAAAAAGCTACTTTTTTGTAGCGATTGTGCATAGAGATCAGAGATTCATAAGTTAGCATGTGAATACCCATTGTTGAGTGTGAGGGGTCTCTCCCCTTTGCATCTCACCTGACACTCTGGCTTACTTTTCTTCATTTTTTGTTTTGTTTTGTTTTGACTTTCTACAGAACGGTGATAAAGCAGCGTCACCCGGCGAGTTGACATGCCCTCCAGGTTGGGAGTGGGAAGATGATGCATGGGTATATGATATAAATCGTGCCGTGGATGAGAAAGGTAACAGTTTAGATCTAATACCTGGTGGGTTCTCAGCAGCAAGGCCCCGGTTAACCAGAGCGAAGTTTCCTTAGGGGGAGGAGTCCTACTTCTGTTGGGCTGTGACAGTCCCGTCTTGGATAGTACCTGTCACTATTCAGATGCAAAATCCAAAGGACAAGGAAGGACTTGGACAGGTGCAGGTCGGGGCAGCAAGAGGGAAAAATACAAGATCACAGTGAGCCTGGTGTTTGCACGTTGAGAGGCTGGGGATCCCGGATGTGAATCTGGGAAGGAAGTGGAATGTGGGTGCTCTCTGTTCTCATCACACCCCAGAGGCCCCCTGGGAACATCACACTCAGGACCCTGGGGCTCAGGAAGAAGGACTGTAAAATGCCTTGAAAGTCATCCTGTTCAGGGGCGCTGGGGTGGCTCAGTCAGTTAAGTGGCTGCCTTCAGCTCAGATCATGATCTCAGGGTCCTGGGATCGAGTCCCGCATCGGGATCCCTGCTCATTGGGGAGTCTGCTTGTCCCTCTGCCTCTCTCTGTGTCTCTCATGAATAAATAATAAGAATTAAAAAAAAAAAAAAGTCACCCTATTCAATAATACAGGTTGTTTTGTGGCTTTTTTTTTTGAAGTATAAATGACACAAAGTAATATAGATTATTGACATAGCTTCCATTAATGGTGCTTATCCTTTCCTATAATAGTAATCTGAAGTTAAATGAACTATAACATATGGAAATACCAAAAGAGAAAATCTGATTCCATTTCCTTATGAAAGAACAAGCCTGGATAAAGAAGGGTTCAAGTAGATTATGAATTCCTTGCTGATCTTGATGCACACACCAAGCCTTATAATAATAGTTAGCATTGATTGAGCGCAAACTATGTGCTAAGCATAGTCCTAGTGATTTGCAGGCATTACCTTGATGAATTCTTTTTGAAAAAGTGTACTTTACCTTTATGCTGGAGAAACTGGGCCATAGACAGGTTTACTAACCTGCAAGAAACTTTTTTAGTAAGTAGCCAGCGTGTGGTGATGCTGGGATTTAAAACCTGCTGTGTAGGGGCACCTGGGTGGCTCAGTGGGTTAAAGCCTCTGCCTTCGGCTCAGGTCATGATCTCAGGGTCCTGGGATCAAGCCCCTCATCGGGCTCTCTGCTCTGCGGGGAGCCTGCTTCCTCCTCTCTCTCTGCCTGCCTCTCTGCCTACTTGTGATCTCTGTCTGTCAAATATATAAATAAAATCTTTTTAAAAATTAAAAAATAATAATAAAACCTGCTTTGTAACCACACAGGCCACACCTGTCCCCAGCCGTCCCCGGGCTGCCTCTTGCACTGTGCTTTATTCTTAGATGCACTTAATTACCCTGAGTAATGGTAATTGGGATGAAAGGAGAGGAGAACCCGAGGCCGAGGCCGCAAAAGAAGCTATTTGCAGAGCGATCCAGGGGAACAGAGCTACATTCCATCGGGCTGAATTGCAGCAAAGTGAAAAGAGCAGGGACATTCCCTGGCACAGGAGAGAATGTTGCGGGAGCAGAGAGTGTGACTGGATGTTTCCCAGAAGCTTATCTGGCAATCTAGCAAATGCATCTCTTTGGGATAACCGTTTGTAAACTCTCTTCCAGGCTGGGAGTATGGAATTACCATCCCTCCGGACAATAAACCCAAATCCTGGGTTGCAGCTGAGAAAATGTATCATACTCATAGACGGCGAAGGCTGGTCCGAAAACGCAAGAAGGATTTAACACAAAGCGCTTCAAGCACTGCAAGGGTGAGAGCTGGTGGGGGGTGGTGGGGGGAGGCGCCAGTCACGGGCCTGAGGCCCTCTCTACTCAGTGGTTCTCAAAAAGCGCTCCCCACCCCAACCGGCAACAATACCTTACCTGGGAATGTGTTAGAAACGCCTCACCCCAAACGTACTGATAGAAGAATTCCAGGGGAAGGGCCCAGCAGTCTCTTTCACCAGGTCTTCCAGGCGATCTGAAGTAGGTGAAATGATGAGAACCGCTACTGAGCAGCCATAGAAATGATCGTGGTAGCACAAAGAAGGAGTGGCAAGAGTTCAGTACACGGAATGAGATATCAAGGACTCAAATCTTGGCCTCATTTCCTTTCTCATCTGCAAAATGGGTATAAAGCCATGTTTTAATTAGGGTATTATGGAATTGTGTTTATTCAAAATTGAAAAAATACCCTACAATGATAATAACCCCTGTAGAGCTCTTACTTCTGAGATCATAAATATTATTCAGTATTATTTTGCATTTGTTAAATCTAATCATACTTTTAAGATATTTCCATACAGTTTCCACCAGTCAGTGTCAACTACAGGAAGGCCGGGACTCGGTCTTGTCTTGTTCTTCACCTGCTTCCTCAGCCCTTAACACAATCCCTGTCATACAGTAGACACTCGTATTTATTGAATTGCCTGAAACGTTGGAAACGGAGGGCATTTATATAAGAACAGTTTTTAGGATAGAAAGTCCTATCTTCATAAGTTATTAGTTACTACAGAAGTAATATACTCTGATCTATCACTTACTTCTTAGTAAGCTAATGCCAGCTACTAACTTAGATGAGACATTTAAATCCTGGGGAGAGTGGTGTCATTTTTTTCCAAACTATATCACAGTAACAATGTCTTATGAGCTAATGAAGTGAGGAAAGCAATTTGGGAAAGAATCCATTTTCCTTAACCCTCCCCAAGTCTGAATAAGGTGCCTCTCCTGACGGGATAGGCATTACCTTCTCAATGTCTCATTCCGTGTCAGTTGCCTGGTTATCTGTCCATGTTCCCACAGTCCGTCAGCTGTGCCAGGGCAGACAGCCCACCCACTTGGTTCTTTGCTGTATCACTCGAAACTCAGTGCTTGGAACGGAGGAGATTTTCAATACCTGCTTGTTGATTGACCAAATAATGTGCTTATCAATTAAGGGATAATACAATTATTGTTATGATGATGATTATCATTAGCATTTAAAGGTTTACTTCTGTTCTAGGCCATGGAAGAATATGAAGATCGGGAGGGCTGGGAATATGCTTCTTTAATTGGCTGGAAATTTCACTGGAAACAGCGTAATTCAGACACCTTTCGCCGCAGACGCTGGAGAAGAAAAATGGCTCCTTCAGAAACACATGGTGCAGCTGCCATCTTTAAACTTGAAGGTGCCCTGGTAAGTAACAATACTCAAAGCTCCGATAACATTGGTGTAGGGAAAATAGATGAGTGTTGGAAACACACTGACTCCAGGAAACACGCTGACTCCACAGGGACCCCTCCAGTGCTGCAGGACTGCAGATAATTTGGGAGAAAGCTATACACCCTAGGTGCTCATGAATATGCCATGAACACAGGAAAGGTTCTAAGAAGTTCTACTGAAGACACACCTGTTTAGTGTTGTTTCACCCAACATTTTCCAAAGATATCTCTCTTAAAACCCTTGCTGCAGATAACACCTGTTAACATCCCAGGCACAGGTTCTTTACGTTACACCTTGGAAACTACAACTGTTCAACCAACCAAGAAAGTTAAATGTACAGATGTGAGGGGGAGAAAAACAGAAGGATGGCTCAGGGAATTAGAGAAAAATTCATATGGAAGCATAATAAAGAAGGCGGGCAGGGGCGAGCCTAAAGTTAGAAGGAATGAATAAGGAAATGGCAGTGGTCCATCTAAAACAACATGGTGGTTGGGAACCATTTCCAGATGCAGCCTATTTTTCTATTTCTGCACAATGACCCTGCTGTGTTTTTCTGTTGCTTATTCTCCTCCTCCTCTCACCCTTTTAATCCCCTTATTTATCCTTTATGCTTTTCCTCTTTTAAATTTTCAGCATCAGGTTTTGATAAGCCGGTACTTGAGCCGGTACTTGAGGTACTGGCTTCAGCTTCTTGCTCTGTGGCTTCCCAGCTAAGTGACCTTGGGCGAGACACTTGTTGTGCTGGGCTTTATTCATCTTTATTTAAAAATGGAGTGATTGGATGAGGAAGGTCTCTTTTAAAAGCTGCCATTCTGGGGCGCCTGGTTAGCTCAGTGTGTTAAAGCCTCTGTCTTTGGCTCAGATCATGATCTCAGGGTCCTGGGATCGAGTCCTGAGTTGGGCTCTCTGCTCAGCAGGGAGCCTGTTTCGTTCTCTCTCTCTCTCTGCCTGCCTCTCTGCCTACTTGTGATCTCTCTGTGTCAAATAAATAAAATCTTTTAAAAAATAAAAATAAAAACTACCATTCTGTTTCTTTGTAATTCTTGCCTCTTGGTTTTGAAGCATTGGTAACAGACCTTTCTGCCTCTTTAGGGCGCAGACACGACTGAGGATGGAGAGGAGAAGAGCACGGACAAGCAGAAGTACAGTGCCACCACCGTGTTTGGGGCAAACACTCCCATTGTTTCCTGTAACTTTGACAGTAAGTTTTAAATGGATTTGTGCATTCCGCTGCTGTGACTTATCTCAAGAAAACTCTCTGAATCACCGAATAGGATTAAAATGTCTTTATGCAAATATGACTTTTATTTCCATCACTTGATGAAGAGGATTTTTTCAGATATACTTTTAAAAATCATATTTGGGGTGGAGGGTCATCATTGACTTTGACAGTGTGTCCAATATGTACTCATTCTGTCTATTAAGCTCCCCAAAAGATTGTTTTAATTAGAAAAAGAGGTTCAAAAAGTTAAAGTTGGTTCCAGTGATAATCTTTAGGAATTTTGGAATGAGGCATACCTACTATCTAGGCAAAGCTAGATAGCAAATGATTATCTAGGGTTTGTCATGTACCACGCACTGTGCATATATTAACTCATTTAAACTTCATAACCACCCTAGAAGGTGGTGTTATTGTTGTCCTCATCTTAGAGCACTATAGACAAGATTTCAAGCAGTCTGACTCCCAGAATAGTGGGGCCCGGGGGTGGGGGGGGTAGGAGCATATGTACATTAATATAAGGATCAGGAGTATAAAGATCTTGAAGTGTCAAAGGACCTTTTAACAGATAGCTGCTTCCTAGATCTGGGGCTGGAATAATGTAGGAAGCCCTGTTTCTATAACTCTTGGAAACCAAGTTTCATTGCCGAGGTCTGTGATGACAAGCAGTGGCCTAAATCCAGGTTTTACAACAGGAGTGATATTCTCTTGAGTGATACACTTGCACTGAACTTACTGTAGTATTTTTTAAGGTTAGTTTTATTTTATAGGAAACAGAACTCCTTTGGGAACACATGTCATCACCAGTACCTGTGCTTTTTAGTGTGGAGAAGTAGATTTGAATGACCCATGTATCTGAAACATGGATCATCTCCAAATATTCCAGAAAATTTGCGGTCGACAGTGTTGTTTCTTGTGAGTAACCTCCATCCTGTTCTTTTTAGGAGTCTACATTTACCATCTGCGCTGCTATATCTATCAAGCCAGGAACCTCATGGCTCTAGACAAGGATAGTTTTTCAGGTAAAGGGGCAAAAATCTCCATCTTACACATCTTGCATAGCTGGCTAGCTTGATTCTGCTGTTCATCAAGTGCGTGCTTTTAGTAATTTCTCCCATCAGAAAGGACTTCCATATTGAGATGAGTTATGATTTGTGTGACATAAACTGCTCAGTCATTAACTAGTCACTCAGTGTGTTGAGTCCTGTTGCTGGGTGCGGGGGATACCCAGAAGACGATCTTTTAAGATTAATAATCATTAATTGATTGACTAATAAAAAGCACCAAGAAGAAAAGCAATTTCTGCTCTCTGCTTATGCAACAGATATACATACACATACACATACACACACCCTGGGCTCTTGGGTTGATCGGTAAGTTAAGACCCTTTATATATTTTTTGTAGCTCCCTTGAGTTGACAGAAAGACCACGAGTTCCCCCACTTGCCTGCGACACCAGGCTTGAGGCAGTGTGGAGTCCATTTTGACCTTGCTGTGGCCTGTTCTCCAAATTCCCTGCACCATAAAGCCACGAAACCCAGCTCGTTTCGTGGTCTTTGGACTGGTTCCAAGGGGAAGGCTGTGGGCAGGGCTGGGAGAAGGCCAGGGGGTTGCTGATGAGGGTCTGTGCTATTGCTGGGGGGATGGTGAATGGCTCAGAGGCCATCTGGGCGTCCTGGGGAGATTTCCACTTCAGGACTCAAAGGCCAGCTGAGCTTTGATGGAAAGCAGTTGCCTGGCACTCTAGCATGCTCACGTCACTTGCGAGCTGTGTTCCGAGTATGGAATGTAATCAATGTTATGCACGTAATGTAACCAGTTTGTGAATGGCTTCCTTTTCTTACCAGTTAGAGCAGATTCCAAGTTACTCTCTTCATACACATCTCCAAACCGGGTTTGAAGGCCTTTTTGAATATTCACCACCAGGGGGCACTCAATCACCGAAAGTCAAAGTTAGAATCTTAATCCCAAATCTTGACTAAAGTTGCCTACAACTCAGGCAGGTACCTTGCCGTTTGAGACACAAGATAGATGATTGATGCAAAAACAAAGCGTCCCATTCGAGTGGGGCTGCGGTGCTAGAAACAAAGCAGCCTCTTGGGTGATGCAACGCTTTCAGGTTAGATGTTAGGCTGTTGCTCAGATGGGTCAGCTCCCAGGCAATTGCAGAACTTCTGGGAGGTTCTTTAGCATGGGAGAGAAGCAGACAGAAGCTTCTTTTTTACTTTTCTTTTACTTATCTTTTCTTCAGCTTCATTGAGGTATCATAGACAAAGTTGTTTATTGAAAGTATACAGTGTGACAGTTTGACCTACCTTATGAAAGGTTCCCACAACTACACACCGGTCACCTCACAGAGTTAATTCCGTGAATGGGAGACAGACACTCAGCTTCTCCTCTCTAAGCAAACTGCAGTTTTGCGATACCTTTGGCAGCTGTCGTCCTCATGTTAGACATTAGGTCCTCAGGCCTTACTCATCTTACAACTGAAATTTGTACCGCTCTATGCACCACTCCCCACTTCCCCCACCCCCCAGCCCCTGGCAAGCACCATTCATTCTATTCTCTGTTTCTGTTAGATCCGTTTTTGCAGAGGTGTGGGGGGACCTCCACACAGAAGTGATAACGTATTTGTCTTTCTCAGGCCGGCTTATTATCATGGATGATCCATTATCATGGATGAACCTGGCAGAGGACCCTCCAGCTTCATCCATGTTGGCACAAATGACAGGATTTCCTTCTTTTTACAAGGCTGAATTATATGTATCCATATACATACATACATACATACCACATTTTCTTCATTTCCTCATCTGTCAGTGTATACTTAGTTCCTTCCATGCCGTGGCTATTGTGAATAATGCTGCAGTGAACATGGGAGCCCGGGTGGCTCTTTGAGATCATTATTTCATTTGCTTTGGGTAAGTGCCCAGACGTGGGATTGCTGGATCATAGGACAGCGCTGTTTTTCATTTCTTAGGGAACTTCCATACTGTTTTCCACAGTGGCTCGCCTGTTTGCGTTCCCACCAACAGCACACGAGCCTCTCCTTTCCTCCGCATCCTCGCCAACACTGGTTATCTCCTGTCTTTTTGATAATAGACATCCTAACAGGTGTGAGATGACATATCGTTCTGGTTTTGATTCGCACTTCCCGGATGACTAGTGATGTTGAACACCTTTTCACGGACCTTTTGGCCATTTGTAGGTCTTCTTCATCTCTTCGGGTCCTTTGCCCATTTTTTAATTGGGTTATTTGGGCTTTTTCCCGTTTTGTATAAGTTCCTTGCATATTTTGGATATTAACTGCTTATCAGATGTGTGGTTTGTAAATACTTTCTCCCATTCCGTGGGTTTCAATTTTGTTGATTGTTTCTTGTGCTGTGCAAAAGCTTGTTTTTTGTTTGTTTTTTTTTGAACAAGCTCTACTTGCTCATTTTTGCTTCTGTTGCCTGTGTTTTTGGTGTCAGATCCAAAAAAGTCACTGCCAAGACTAATGTCAAGAAGCTTACCCCTTATATATTCTTCTAGGAGTCTTGTGGTCTTGAGTCTTATGCTCAAGTATTTAGTCTGTTTTGAGGTGGTTTCTGTGTATGGTGTAGAATGGGGCTCTGGTTTCATTATTCTGCCTGTGGCTGAATCACCATTTCTCAAAGAGACTATCCTTTCTTCATTGTGCATTCTTGGTGCCCTTATCAAAAATTCATTCTGTCCTTTCTCCACTGTGTACACTTGGCACCTGTTTTGGAAATTAGTTGATCACCTCCCTATGCATGCATTTATTTCTGAGTTCTCTGTTCTGTTCTGTTGGCCCATGTGTCTGTTTTTATGCTAATATCATACAGTTTTGATACTATAATTTTTTAATACAGTTTGAAACCAGCCAAGCATGGTGCCTCCAGCTTTGTTCTTTCCCAAGGTTGCTTTGGCATTCTATCTCCCAGGTGGTGGAGAGGGTCTGTAATCAGTACAAGTGGAGGACAAGTGGAGGATGAATAGTGATTCAGCGATTGAAATGAGGGGTTCTGGGGAGCTAGACTTTAGCCATGGCCACATGGTTACTCTCTTTTCCTGTTTTAGATCCATACGCTCATGTCTCCTTCCTCCATCGAAGCAAAACCACAGAGATCATCCACTCAACTCTGAATCCCACATGGGACCAGACCATTATATTTGATGAAATTGAAATCTATGGGGAGCCCCAGACCGTTCTACAGAACCCACCCAAAGTTATCATCGAACTTTTTGACAATGACCAAGTGGTAGGTAATTTAGAATTTCTAAGATGGCTTGGGGAATGATGGAGGTCTATTGGGATATTTGCTGGAGAATTTAAGGATTGCTTGTTTCTCTAGGGCAAGGATGAATTTTTAGGACGAAGCATGTGCTCTCCTCTTGTAAAACTAAACTCAGAAACGGATGTCACGCCCAAACTTCTCTGGCACCCCGTAATGAACGGAGACAAAGCCTGTGGGGATGTCCTTGTAACTGCAGAGTTGATTCTGAGGCAAAAGGTACTTACTGAACTCGCACGCATACATCCTTCCTCGTAGCTGTGTAAGATGCATGCTAATATTCCACGACACCATTTACTTGAACTAACATGAGGCATTGATGTTCCCATGTTTGTTTTACAGGATGGCTCCAACCTCCCCATCCTTCCCTCACAAAGGGCGCCAAATCTATACATGGTCCCCCAGGGGATCCGGCCTGTGGTTCAGCTCACTGCTATTGAGGTACGCAGCTTTCCCTCAGTTTTACTGATGAAGTCAAATGACATAGCTACAGAACCGGCCTCTCCCAGAGGAAATGGAATCTTGCTACATATTCTCTTGCTGTCTCCAACTTCCTAGAGAATTTGTCCAAAAATCTGAAATAACGCATGAAAACAGCTTGTCGCAATAAGAACTGGTCCATTCCAGCGTTCCTGAGGGAATCTAGACTTCTCATTTACTAGGAGCTGGAGAGTGCTGAGTTTCCCCTGTCAGCTGGAGAGCTGGGAGAGGGAAGGCAGACTGAGAGCAGCGTGCCTGTGTGCGTGTGTGTGTGCGTGTGTGCGTGCACCCACGCGGGTGTCCAGAGAGCAGGGCACCCGCGCAGGGGGCCGAAGGTGAAGAGAAGGGTGGGAGCAATGGGAAATGGTGACGTGTCGGGCAGAGCAGACACAGGCTGCTGGAGCTAACGGGTACCTTCGTGGATAGTGTCCGGTCCGCCCTCTAGTCTCCCCCTTGTGCAGTCAAGCTGCCGTTACGCTGAGATTTCCCTTCTCAGAGAATCTCTGTCTTGCTCAGAGATCCTGAAGACCAAAGCAAATAGCTTTAAATAACAGCCTTTGCTTTTGAATGCTTATACATCAGACACCTTGTTAAGGAATTTACACTTGGGCCACAGAATGACCCTGTGGTAGATAGGACCCGTCAGTCTGTTGGCAGACGGGATGGGGAGCTTCCACACTCGCCAGGGTTCCCAGCCAGGATTCGATTCCCGCACCCCTCACTGCTCTGCATTTTAGCAGCTCAGGCCGAAGAAGAGGGACAAAACTGCTTTCTCTGCATGACCTACAGGCTTTCTAGGATAAGAGTCTCAGAGATTTTAGGCAAATCTGTACAAGTCAGTCTTAAAGAATTTACCAGTTATAAAGGAAGAATTTTTCCTTTGAATATCATTTGTGATTCACTGAGTTTTCCTCCTCTCTCTTTATATTGCTTTCTTAGATTCTAGCTTGGGGCTTAAGAAACATGAAAAACTACCAGATGGCTTCGATCACCTCCCCAAGCCTCATTGTGGAGTGTGGAGGGGAAAGGGTAGAATCAGTGGTGATCAAAAACCTAAAGAAGACGCCCAACTTCCCGAGTTCTGTTCTCTTCATGAAAGTGGTACAGTATTCTAATAGCACATGTGTGTTGAGTAGCTGAATTGTATTCAACATGTGGATATATAGAGATCACATCCCCTCCCGTGCCACACACATATAATTTATTTATTTCTAAACTCTGACAGCAACTAGAAAAACCCTGCCTTGGATTCAGCCTGCCAGTGACTTTTCTCCCTCAGATTCTCACACTGTAGGTAATGCTTTCTTGAAGCTTCACACATCTCCAGTGATATAGAAATATTTGTGAAGAATACTTATGTCTTTCTCAAATAAACTTCCCATCTAGTCAGCTCTCAAGTACAGGCTTTTGGTCCCTGCCCTGGAGGGTGGAACACGGACCCTCAGTCCTGCCCCTGCAGGTGTACGTGGACTGGAAGCATCCAGACGGGGATTGGCTGGCTGGGCAAGGGGCAGCTGCAGAGCCCGCTTGGGGTGATGGGGCCCGTGACGTGCCCCACCTCCAGTGGAGGGCACCCACTTGGCTCCGTGGAGGTCCCCCCCTGGTTGTTAGGAAGGGACAGAGTCAGATCCGGCTCACGGCCCTCTGTCATAGATCCCACAGGGCTTTGTAGCCAGAAGAGATCACCCGGTCCTTCCACTTTGAAAGCAGTTACATCCTTAGTGTTTCGTTTTGTTTTTTAAAGATTTTATTTTTTTATTTGTCAGAGAGAGAGAGAGAGAGCACAAGCAGGCAAAGTGGCCGGCAGAGGCAGAGAGAGAAGCAGGCTCTCCCCTGAGCAAGGAGCCCAATGCAGGACTCGATCCCAGGACCCTGGGATCATGACCTGAGCCGAAGGCAGCGGCTTAACCAACTGAGCCACCCAGGCATCCCTTGTTTTGTTTTGTTTTTTTAAGAAAAGTCTTCCTTTCTCACTGTACTATATAAAAGAGGGAAAATCAAGGCATTTCCTTAGCATGATGGAGCAGAGGCCCAGCACCTGCACATTCTGTTTCCCTCCCTAGTCATGTGATGTCACTAACACACCCTTCTCAAACTCTAGGGTCATGGGGTTTAACGCCTGCTCTTACAGATGAAGAAACTGAGGGCTAGAGGGGGGGGGCACCTTATCCAAGTCCCACAGTAAGTGTCAGGCCACACCCTTCAGGCTGCGGCCCTTGTGCTGGAGGTGACGACTGGACAGCCTTGAGCCAGCCACATGTTGCCTTTGGTCTTGCCCAGCTGGGCATGTGGCTTTCAGTCCTCATATACCCGCTTTGGAGGAAACCCAGAAGTTAACTCATTTACGTAGGGACACAGCTGGCAAGCAGGTGGCCAGAATCTGAACTTGGGTTCCTTCAACTCCAGAGTCCATGCTCTTTCCCCTACAGTGCTGCAGGTGGGGTGCGCCTGGACGCTCCAAGCCAGAATCCCAAAGTGATGGCCTCAGGCCACTCCATCCAGCCGTGCCCACTGCCCCAAGTTCCGGTCTGAATCTAGTCTCAGTGGGAGTGACGAGAGCTGCTCCACCCACCCCAGCTTCTCCTCCTGTGCAAGGCCAGAGATGAAGCTTTCTCTGGAGCCCCTACCAGGCACACCCAGGACCAGCCCACGATTCCCTAATCAGACAATGTCACTGAGGCCACCGAGGCCACCAAGTTCCACGTGGAGGAACAGGAGGAATCAGGGGGAAAGGAGCTTGGAGTCTTATCTCAGTTCCTTCTAACTGTGAGCTCATTCTGACGAAACGCGAACTGCACAGTGTCCCAGAGCACAGCCAGGTCCTAATGCACTAGGCTAAGTGGATCACACGCAGCGGTGTGACCTTCTATGACTGAGGACGTGACTGGGGCCTTGAAGAGCTGAGGTCATGCAGCTCCTAGGGGCAGAGGGAGGGTTTGACCCCAGACATGAGTCTGGCTCGAGGCTCATGTCCTAGGTATGACACCGCTTGCCTGTACACACATTCCTGAGCTCCTACTGTGAGTCCCCGGAGCTACATCAAACGGGCCAACAGAGTCTGGGTCAGTCCCTTTGGTAGGGTACAGATGAGTGACACCTGGTTCTGTGACACCTCCCCCCCAGTTCTTGCCCAAGGAGGAGCTGTACATGCCCCCGCTGGTGATCAAGGTCATCGACCACAGGCAGTTCGGGCGGAAGCCTGTCGTCGGCCAGTGCACCATCGATCGTCTGGACCGCTTTCGCTGTGACCCTTACGCAGGAAAGGAGGATCTCGTGCCTCAGCTGAAAGGTAAGAGGCGAGTCTATAAATACCATTTGGGGCTTCTTGTGGGTGACCTGATTTAATCTTTCCCAGCCTCCTCAAGATGAAAATGCACATGCAGATGAGCAAACAGTTTGATTTACAGTGGGCTGTGTAACCTCCCCAAGGTAATATAGGTAGTAAGTGGCAGAGGTGGGTTTCAGTTCCCACCTTGTTTTGGGGGGAATCCAGTGCTCAGACTACTACCTTCTGAAGGAACCTGTCCCAGGCCGAACATTCGGTGTCTCTGCCAGAAATGTCAAGGGCTTCCTCAGGTTGTCATGTATCAAGCAAAGAAGACAAACAAGGAAGTGAGGTCGCCGTCCAACGTGACAAATGTTTTGATGTGGAAATCCAGGGGTCCCCTCCTGAGCACTGAAGTGGGGGGAGAGGTTTTATAGCTTTCCACCTGTCGGCCTCGGGAATACATCCCATGATTGTGATGTAACTGGAAAAATGTTCTTTCATGGTTACCCATGGAGGAAAACCTGACGCATGCTGAGTTTAAATGGCTTGCCTTAGGTCACGGGATTAGTAGATGATAGAGCAGGCACAATACTTAGGTTAGGCGCCCAAGAAATAATAGCTAGTGAATAGCATTTTGTTATTGCCCATTCAGTAATGACTCGTTTGTAGCTTACTAGGTACAGGGCCCGTGTTAGGGGCTGGGGACTGGGACACAACAGGGAACAAGGTCCCAGGGCCCCTGACATCATGAGATTAGGCCCCGTGGAGAATCCAGACACACTCAGTTGAGCGCGGCTGCTTCAAGACTGAAACAGAGGTCTTCTGTTTAAGCAGTTGCAGTGCTAACCAGTTCTATTTAATCTTCTAGAAGGTTTGGAATTGATTTTACAGAGCAGATATCTGAAACTCATCTGTTACATGGGTCTGAGCAACCTATGTCCCTGATTAAGGGAAGGGGAAAAAATAAAATCCACAATCACACTTAGGCAAAAAAAAAAAAAAAAAAAAACCAACAAAAAAAACCTATATGAGTTTACCCAGAAATTTCCCATGCCGAGCATTTTGTGTTAAATTGATAATACCTAAAATAGCAACATTTTTTAACAACAAGAATTATTGTCACTGCAGTATTGTTGTGTTTGGGGTTACTAAATGGGAGAGAAACTGTTGTCCTAGCATTTTTCCTAATGCTTTCATGAGACCAAGTTCTTTGATCCAAATGTGTGAAATTCTGCGATCTTCTCTGGCCTCTGAGTGTCGACCTGTTGGTGTCTATTAGTCAGGGGCTGGGTGGGTTGGGCCTCGGGCAGAGGTCTCCTGGTTAGTGACTGTATGTAATCAACGTGAAGTGTGGTCAGGGTTTCAGAGAATTCTTGGAAGAGGGAAATCCTTAAGGAGTATGGGGTGGGAGGAACATAATGTTCCCAAGACCAGAATCTACTATTTTAGATCAATCTGGTCCTTTCTTAAAACTAGAAATAGGGTAAGAATTGAGGAATATATTTGGCTGGCTTAATGTTGAAGCCTACAGGGTAACTTTTTCCTCCTGTTCCTGAGGCTTTGTTGCTGTGAGGCTGGTAAAGCAGAGAGCTGGTAAGAAGGAACTCAAATACAGTTGTGTTCCCACTTGCCTGCCCGACTAGCTGTCACATTCTAAGTTTTGTGTGTGTGTGTGTGTGTGTGTGTGTGTGTGTGTGTGTGTGTCAGGAGTTTGGGGGGAGACTATCTTGCAAATGCAGAGACTGCTGATAGACGCAGGGGTTCTGTGTGGGTGTAAAATGACCTCACATAGCAAGTGGGGTTTCATAGATGTTCAGTAAATGTCAGTCTCCCCAGCCTCCCCAGGGTCCCCCTGATCGTTTCCAGCATTCACTGAGCACCTACTCTGCTCTGGGCTCTGATGCGTTAAAACACAGACTTTGGGGTCACACAGCCCTAGGTCATCTACTTCCACTTCTAAGTGTTTAACTTGAAGCACGTAACTTGCATTCCCTTAGCCTCCATTTGTTTTTTAGTCTTTGTAATGGGAATAATGGTGCATATTCTGCAGGACTTTTTTTTAAGATTTAATTTTGTTTATTTATTTATTTATCTGTTTATGAGAGAGCAGAGTGAGCGAGAATACAAATAAGGGGAGAGGGCCTAGGGGGAGGGATAAGCAGGCTCCCCTCTGGGTAGGGAGCACAATGTGGGGCTCGATCCCAGTACCCTGGGATCGTGACCTGAGCCGAAGGCAGCCACTTAACCAGTTGAGCCACACTGAGGTGCCCCCATATTCTGCAGGATTATTGAGGGGTTAAATGAGATAAAGTATGAAAGAGGCTTAGTCCACTGCCTGGCACATGGTACCTACCTAAAAAATGTGTCTTTCCTCCCCTGTCTTATGTCCTACATGGGTGGGTTAAACAGAAACTTCTTTTAGCTTGACAGTTCATTCTGTCCGGGTGCTGGCCTCCTGGTGACTGACTGCCCAGTGCCATCTTCCAGAAGGGGTAGACATACCCCTCACCACACCCCTAGCCCAGGTTGAGGCTTCAATGAAAACAAACCTGGCTAGTCCGGGGCTACCCTTGAGCCCTTGCTCTAGTCCCAAAACCCAGATCCACAGATACAGTTGATCCTTGAACAACGTGGGGAGTTAGGGGCGCTGACCTTCACACAGTCAGAAATCCACGTACAGCTTTGAGTCCCCTAAAGCTTAACTTCCACTGGCTTCCTGCTGACCGGAAGCCTTAAATACCAATAACATACACAGTCCATCAACGCATATTTTGTATGTTGTATGTATTATATGCTGTATTCTTACATACAGTAAGCTAGAGAGGAGAAAACATCAAGAAAATTACAAGAAAGAGAAAATACACTTACAGTACTGTACTGTATTTAAGAAAAATCCACATATAAGTGGACCCACACAGTGTTCAAACCCGTGTTGTTCAAAGGTCAGCTGTCTTCTGTGAAATGCCTACAGCCAGGGTGATGCCTCCCCCCAGTGCACACACTGCGGGAACGGGGGTGGAGTGAGCCCTTGTGCCTGCAGACCTGATGTGGGCAACTATTCGCCCTGCTTGGCCCTTCTGTGTCTTGGGAACAGATTCCAGGAAACTGAGGCTCCTGTAGATGTAGGTTCCCCTCCCCCCCACACCAGCATCCTGAAAACATGTATTGACACAATTGACACCATTCTTTTTGGAGTCCTTCCTATGTACAGGCACTGGGCTCATTGTCCAAGACGAGAGAAAAATGGGCCATATCATTCCTTAAAGATGTCTAATCCTACATCACGCTTTGGGAAAAGTGATGAGTTACCAGGTCACCTTCTCCATTCGGGTGTGGGCCTCTACTCAGGAAGTCCCCACCCATGAGGAAACTCTACCTTCCCCTGTGACTGCTGAATTTGAACTTGGACTAGAATGTTCACTCCTGTATTTTTCCAAGCATCTTAGGTGAGAAACTGTTTGCCTTGCAGCCTCCCTTCTGTTGGCCCCGCCCTGCCGGGATGTGGTCATCGAAATAGAAGACACCAAACCATTACTGGCTTCAAAGGTAGGTTTCAGAACTGACCGTTCGATAATGTCAGTTTTATTTTCCAGGTGGCAAGGTACTGGGCGAATTCAGTCAATCACCCGTTCAGTGCAATTAAAATAATAATAACCAAGCCAGTTTGTAGAGGTAGAATAAAGAATCCGAAGCTTACACTCATCAGCAGTTAAGATGACGTTGTGTAGACTGGTGTCCTCTACCCTGGGTCACCCAGGAGACTTAAAACAGGACCAGGCCCTACCCTCCAAGAGGAAGAGGGCCTAGTAGACATCAGTGTATCTAAAAATCTCTCCACATGTCTCTAACGTGCTGGCGGGTCTCAGAACCATTGGTGTGGGCAGGCTGAATGATACCATGTGCTAGAAAGAGAAATTTCAGGAGACAATTTATAGTTAAGGGTTGTATACATAAGGCCCTTTATATACATTTTCACAACTGCTCTGGAACAAGGCGGTTTTAGATCCTATTCTCTAATCTGCCTCCAGTTTTCCTGCTTCCCATTGTCCAACCAAACATTCAGAACAGGGATGCATGTAGCAGAGAGTTTTTTTCCCTACATGAAGGATAAGCATCATGGATTTTTAATGATCCAATTTGCCCGGGTTATGGGGTATCTTAGATTTTTATACTCACTGTGGTTTCAAAGTGAAGAAATTGGTGGAAATGGTCACTCAGGACGCTATTTTAAAACCATTCCAGCCAATTCTACAAGAAGGAAAGGGGAAAAAAATGTAAAAAAGGTCTCAGTCCAGAAAAAAGAAAACATCAAATATCTCCCTGTTTGTGTTGGCATTTAAGATAGACTTTGACAGCATGTTTTAATGTGCAAACTGGCCAAAAAATGCACATGATTGCACTTTAATATGTTATGTCCATAAACAGTGCCTTTTTAAAAAATTCACTTCCTTCCCACTTCATTAAGCTCACTAACAACTGGACCATATTAAATGTGGTCCCCACAGCCAGCACTACGGAGCTGTGTATCCGATGCTGTTCCCTGGGAATCCTCCACAGTCGCAAATGACAACACCAAATTTGCACAATGACCACGTTCACTTTGTAAGCGACCTCATGTATTCCCAACAAAACAGTAGTGGCCCAGGGAGAAGTTAAGGGTTGTATACATAAGGCCCTTTATATACATTTTCACAACTGCTCTGGAACAAGGCAGTTTTAGATCCTATTCTATAATCTGCCTCCAGTTTTCCTGCTTCCCATTGTCCAACACTTGTTATTCATGCCTGCTGTGTCCTCACTAGCCCCACGTAGGGGGGGTCAAGAAGAGTAAGGCCGATCTATGCCAGTATTCTCACTCATTTCTTATTAAGAGTTAACAGATGACTAGGTTAGCAACAATACATTGTGAAAGTTTCCTTTACATCATGGCATCTGAGTTGCCGTCTCACAGGATCGGGGGTGGGAGTGGAAGGTAGCGTTGGGCAGTGTTAGGTAGGTAGTATTTGGAACACCATCGTTCAGGCAGGAGTCCCCCTTTATCTGCAGTTTCGCTTCCCGTGACTTCCGTGACCCACGGTCAGTGGCAGTCCTGGCAGTCCGGAAGCTGATGGTCCTCCTGTCAGATCACCAGAAGGTCAGTCGTAGCCTAACACCACGTCACAGTGCCTACATCATCCACCTCCTATCCTCTCACCACGAAGCATTTTATCATCTCCCATCCTCACGAGAAGGGTGAGTTCAGCACAAGAAGCTGTTCTGAGAGAGACCCCACATCCACATAAGTCACTACTGTGTCCTGTTACAATTGTTCTGTTTTATTACTAGTTATTACTGGTCTCTTACTGTGCCTAGTTTGTAAATTAAACTTGACCGTAGGTATGTGTGTCTCGGACAGAACATGTGTATCTGCGGTTCGGTACTACCCGCCGTTTCAGGCACCTGCGGAAGGTCTTGGAATGTACGTCCTGCAGATAAGGGGGGACGACCACCCTGTAAATGGCTTTAATCGGCTTGCTCTGCTAACATCTTGCTGACGTACTCTGTGTCCGTAAGAAAGACTGGTTGGAATCGGCCCTAGAAATCGGATTCCGCCTGTTTGCCAGGGAGACAGTACGCACGGATGCAGCGTCAGGCGAGGCCGGGCGAGCTTCGGAAGTGCCCATAACAAGCTGTTGCTGCTGCTTCCCTCGTGCCCCTGACATGTGCTTACGTCAGCCGTCCCCTGGCCCAGGCCGGGGAGATGGAGAGGGCGGGTCAGAACCCACAGTGCTGTTGACGCGAGTGGAGGCGAGGGCTTCGGGGGACAGTCTCGTTCGAGCTCACAGAAACACACACCGTTACCCTGTGAGCACCTGGGGAGTTGTTAAGTTGGGCTCAGCACGACCACAAGAGAAGTGAGAAATAAGTACTTGGGGCAAGCTGAGAAGTGCTTGCTGGGTAGCGCGGTCGTTCCTATGTGGCCGTTTCAACAGTTACCTTCCAATTCCAGTGCTTAAGCAGTATGTCTACAGCACTCGGCAAAATGGCTTCTCCAAGGACAGTGCATGTATGTATGCATGAGAAGGAAATGCATGAAGCTGCTTGGGACCGCGGGGACCTCGGGCTACACGCTGGACTTCTCCTTTCAAACTCCTTCTGATACTAGATTTTGGAGTGAAAGGCGATCTTTAAACAAATGTGACTGTTGTAAGCCCAAGGGAGACTCTTGCCATGCAGAGAGCATAAAGCAAGTTACTCCGGTTAACTTTTCTGCATGAACTAATGAGTAGACAGGTGTGAATAGATTCTCCCGTGTTAATCTTCATGTTTAAAATCAGGCATTTGTTTTGAGTTGCGCTTTTTAACTCACAAGCTCTTCTTTTCTTCGAAATGATTTCAAATCACTGAAAATAGATGTGAATACATGCACTTTAAAAATCTTTTTTAAAAATTCAGGAACTGTTTGGAATGTGAATACCCTTTTGATGTAAAATGCCTCTCTCCAAAATCTCCATTTGGCTGTGATTTAACCCGTAATCCTGCTTTGGGACGAATCTAATCTAAGGAATCGTGGCATCTGTCGGTCTCTCTGCCTCTCTTGGCAATTCTGTGTGCTGGAGAAATGTCCATCAGAAACCAGTGAGGCTGCTTACAAAGGAAGCCTGTGGCCCCCTCATACAACAGCTGTAGGGAGTGCCTGTAGTGAGCTGTTCTCTCCTCACACGAGACATGAACTCAAAGTTAGAATTTCAGTAAGGGTTCTAGCTAGCAGTCCCTCAGACTGAGGTGAATTTGGGTGATGTACCAGCAGGCTCCAAGCAAAAACTCAGGCTCCACATCCTAGTTCACCGTTCGCTCATCTCTCGGATATGCCCTGAGATCAGGGATGGATTCTCCTCACAGAAGCTCAAACAGAAGCATTTGACCGTGAGAGACTTGACATCTTAGAACAGTTATGGCGGACGGATCTGTATTTGGTGCAGGCATGGAGAGAAAGCAAGGAAAGGTTCCTACATGATGAAATTGCAGCCGTGCTGGACACGAACATCCCATAACAAGAGTCTGTGAAGGGATAAGAATTAGGCCCAGCTGAGGAATACTGTAGGAGCTAAATGAAATGGAAAGTTCGGGGCAGGGTGATGAGCAGCTGGACTACCAGGCGCCCAACCCTCCCGTCTTGTGACCGCTGTGCTGGCAGTGAGATTAGCTGACTTTCGAAACCATGGAATGTGGGTGGCTACCTCCAGCCTTTTCATTTTAATACTATTCATAACTCATTTGCACATTTTCAGAGAAAAAAAAAACAGTAAGGTGTGTTTAATTGTGAGCTCATCTTAGATATTCTAAATAATCCATCAAAAATGTTGATAATACAAAGCATGCGTGAAAACTAATTTCTCCTTCTCTCTTTCTCTTCAAACCTAATGCTCGTGGGGTCTCCATGTCCGTGTGACCTTCTATGGTTTGCCCTCTTCCTGTGAATCACGTGAGAAACAGCTGACAGAAAAGGTAACTGTTTTACACGTTTTGCTAGATTTAAGATTTATTTTAGACTTTCTGTCTGTAGCTGATATGTAAAGAAACTTATTTTAAATCCAGCGTTGGGTTACTGACTATAAAGGGGAAAGAATGTGTGTGTGTGTGTGTGTGTGTGTGTGTGTGTGTGTGTGTGTGTGTACACGCATACGGCACACAGATAAGAAATAGCTTTTCTTGGGGCGCCTGGGTGGCTCAGTGGGTTAAGCCTCTGCCTTCGGCTCAGGTCATGATCTCAGGGTCCTGGGATCGAGCCCCACATCGGGCTCTCTGCTCAGCGGCGAGCCTGCTTCCTCCTCTCTCTCTCTCTGCCTGCCTCTCTGCCTGCTTGTGATCTCTCTCTGTCAAATAAATAAATAAAATCTTTAAAAAAAAAAAAAAAAAGAAAAGAAATAGCCTTTCTTGAGTGTTCCTTCTCCCCCTCGCCCCCTCCCAGACTAAGTAAGCAATGAGTGGGCCTGATGAGGCTCTGTTCTTGTCAGAAATTTGAGTGGAATTTTTGGCGGCATTTTATAAACTACAGGCTTCTACAGTTCAAAAACGTTTTACAAGTGACTCTGATATGCTGTCCCCTCTGTACAACCAAGAACCACCCAGCGAAACCGGAGGTTCTGAACACTGGCTGTGTGTTGGAATCGCCTGACGAGTTTTTGAAGGCATATTGGATGCCCAGGACTCACCCAGGGATGGGTTGGGAGCCACTGGTCTAAAGGACCCAGAACACCTCCCTATTTTTATTTCACATTTTATCATTTTTAAATATATTTTTTAAGATTTACTGATGTGAGAGAGAGCATGGGGGGGGCAGAGAGAAGGAAACAAGCGGACACACCGCTGAGTGCGGAGCAGGACGCGGGGCTCGATCCCAGGACCCTAACACCATGACCTGAGCCGAAACCAAGAGTCAGAGGTTTAAACAACTGAACCACCCAGGTGCCCCACATTTTATCATTTTTTAAAGCTCTTTCTCCTGATAATCTTATCTGATTCCCAAAACAACTCTCTGGAGTGGATGGAGGCAGGCAGTGTTATTACCCTACTCAGTGGATGAAGAAATTGAGACTCAGAGCTATCGGACAACTCGCCCAAGCCGGTATGGCTTGTACCATGAGGGTATGGCTTATATTGTAAAGGATGGGACTTGAATTAGAACCAGTTTTTCCACGGCTCAGCTTAGCTTTGTTTTATAATGCACCGCTGGCTAAAAAGAAATGAAATAGTAGAAAACATATGGGAGTTTTGTTTGTATATTTAATATCAAGTCAACAGGATGAAAAACTAAAATCAGACTAATGAGTAGGTTGTATCTGTAGTATGTAAGCAAAAACATCTAGGATCGCTGTGCGCATTAGAGCCAAACACATTTCACTGGCCGCCAACAATGGTCATTTCCCCTGCAGCTTCTGGGTGGAAGAGTCCCAAATCCTGAATCCATGGTACATGTCAGTAAAAGTCCTATACTGTCCTCTGTGTCAGGTTCAGAAGTACTGATTTCTCTTAACCTATGTGGGTTTTCCTTGATTGCAAATCCATGTCAACACTAAAGATTTTTCCATTTCAATGTGTCTTTCATTAGGAGGAAGAAATCGTTGACTGGTGGAGTAAATTTTATGCTTCCACAGGGGAACATGAAAAATGTGGACAATATATTCAGAAAGGCTATTCCAAACTCAAGGTACCTGGGCCTGTACTGCTGTGGGTGAGGGATTGGCATCCATGAAAACTGACCAAAAGGTCCAGTGGAGGGACTGATGGGGAAGGGCCAGGAGCCCCTCTTGCGATGGGCTATGGCTTTGCCAGGAGCCTGAGGACAGCTGTTGATTTGTGGTTATGTGACTGCCACTTTGGGGCCTGGGGGCAACTGATAGAGGGCTGGGAATCGACACCACTGATGAGGCCAACAATGATCCAATTCGACCCAGGGAATCCTAGAAGTCATGCTCTTGCAGAACAGCATGAAATGCCAACATGCTTTATTCTGTCCACCAATCAGGGATCCATTTCACTAGCTGAAAAGTTGATTCTGTTACATAGGTATAATGTTCCATCACAACCGTGGGTGCATGTGTCCAGGAGGAAGGCGAACTGTTGAGCTAGGCAGACCTGGCTACCTGTGATCTCCTGGGTTAGTGTTTGGAGTTTCCAATTCCTCATTCTGGTTTTTAATCTGTAATTCGCTTAACTAGAAGCAAATGCTAACGTTTTCAGAATACTGCATGGGAGAAAAGATCTTTAAAATGAGAAATATCTAGCCATTAAAATGATTTTCCCCATCAAAGTAGAAAAACCCCACATGGTTCCATGTTGTCATCATAACATCTCAGTGCAGCTTAAGAAACACCAGCACGTAAAGAACCACTAATTTAGAAAAATTATCAAACTGGTCGAGTAGATGAATCCGAAATCCACCCTCGCTCCCTCCTGCCTTCCTTCCCTCCTTCCCATTCTTTTTCTTCCTCTTCTTCTGGTTTTTTATGGAGGTAAAATTTATGTACAATAAACGACTCCATTCCGTGGGTTGTGATAATGGTATACACCTGTGTGAACCACCCCCCAAAACAAGGCAGAGAACACTTCCGTCGCCACAGAGAACTCCTGGGCACCCCCTTCCAGCCAATCATCCACCACTTCCCATCCCTCTGCGAGGCCGCTGATCTGCTTTCCTCACCATGGATTGCTTTCACCTATTTTTATACTCCGTAGAAATGGGCTCATGCCGTGTGGCTTTTTGTGTGTGTTTGGCTTTTCTAGCCCAACCCTGTCCTTCCGAGATCCATCCCTCCATCCTGTGCACCAGCCGCTTGTCACTCCTTACTGCCGAGTGCTGCTTCACTGTGTGGGTACGCCGCCCTGTGGGTCCCCGTTCTCCTGACAGGGAAGCCGCTTCAGGCCTCCTCCTGCCATGTGGACACGTGTCCATTTTTCCTGGGTCAGTCCTTAGGGATGCGGTCTCTGCATCATGGAAGAGCTGGCTGCTGAACTCGAGAAGAAAGTGCCAGATGTCTTCCCCAAGTGGTTGTAGCATTCTGCCCTCCTGCCGGCCACAAGAGGGTCCCAGCGGCCCCAGCCACCTGCCTAGGCCCACTTGGTACTGTTGGGTTTTTCGATTCTCGACGCCACCTGTATTCTAGTGAGAAGTTAAGACTCTGTGGACGTTTTTTCAGGTATACGACTGTGAACTAGAGGATGTAACAGAATTTGAGGGCCTGACAGACTTCTCGGATACTTTCAAGCTGTACCGAGGCAAATCAGATGAAAATGAAGACCCTTCTGTGGTAGGAGAGTTTAAGGTGAGTAAAATATGGGGTTTTGTGCTGTTTCAAATCCACCTTTGGTTTCTTTCTAGAACTAGGATAAAGGATGACCAGCCTCTGGGGCAGGGACATGTCCTCTGACGTCTGAAGGAAGCTGGAAGCTGATGACAAGGAAAAGGGCCACAGGACCCTGGGATAGAACTCTCCAGGCCATTTTCCGTACCTTCCTTTCACCCCGCCCACGCCGTCGAAGCCTGGGTCCTTTAGATTCGGCATCCCCGAGCCCTTGTCTCCCCATCCTCTCCCCACTGCCTCCTCCCAGGCTTTCTGCGGGCGCCCTGCCACAGCTTCCCATCTGATGGTCCTCGCCACCTTTCCTCCCGCTCCAGTCCATGCCCCACGCAGCCCAATGTGACTGTGTTTCTAGACTACCGAAAGATGTTGGGCTTCCATGGCTCAAGTCTCAACTCCTTCCTCAGACAGAGCTGGCCTTTCCCAAGCCACTTTGCTCCCTGGCTGCCCCGCCCTGCCACTCAGGACGTCTCCCCAGCCCCGGGCACACCTGTCCTCTCAGCTGGGAGTCTTGGGACAGGCCCTTCCTCTTTGTGGTCTGACAAACTCCTACTCCCCCCTTTCGAAGCCAGCTCAGGTGTCACCTTCTTTGTGAAGTGTCCCCTAGTCTCTTCCGGTGGAGTGACTCACTGCTGCCGTGGGCTCCCACAGGTCTGGCGTCAGTCACCACTAAAGCACCTTTCACAGGGCAGGTATTGGCTTTTGTGACTGTCCCTCCCTCCGACTGCAAGGGGCAAGTCCCAGGCGGCTATGCTGCTACTTCTAATCCTTCCCAAAGCAGACGTTGTTAATCTATCCGAACATTCTACCCTACCCACCCCCCATCCACGTCCCTGTCCCCATATTTGTCCCTGCGGCGTCCCAGCAAGCAATCCAAGAAGGCCTGAGAGGCGAGCCTATTTCACATTCCTGTGGCAGGCTGGGTTTCCTGAGTTCACGTTTGGGTCCCCAGGACCTGGCACAGAGCATAGTAAGTGCTCACTTCCCACTGCTTTGCGGAACAAGTGGAACTGGAACCAAGACCCACAGGGTCTGGATCCAACTGGACTGCTCTCTCTCGTGCTTAAGAGCAGGCTTCACGATCAGGGTTATGGCCTGGCAAGCTGGCCTGCCGGCTCACTCATTCCAAAAACCTTTCTTGCACCCCGGTGACCTATCCAGCCCTATGTTGGGTTTTAGAGTGATGAACAAGACATAGTTCTACCCTCAGGAAGCTCCCAGGCTTGAATGTAGACAATAAATAGACAAGTACGGGGCGGGGGTCAGGGCTGCAGCAGGGGTGAGTGCGGGTTGAAAGAGCCAGTGTAGGAGAAAGTCCGGGAGATTTCCTGGAAGAGGTGATACTTTTTAGATAAGACCTGAGGGATGAACAGGAGCTTGTCTGGGGGCTGGAGGGCTTACAGGGGTGACGCCAGAAAAGGGAAATCATCCTTTGTACTTGACTGGGTTTAAAAAATAATCACTTTTATTCCTATCTTCAAAGTATATGCAGTTTCCCACCACACTGACCCATCTCTTGCCTCGATGTGCTCCTGGTCTCCCTGCTTGGCCCTGCCCTTCTCCCCTGTGATCAGTTCGGTACTTTATTATCATTTTACATTCCCCACTGGAATGAGGCAAAGTGTAATCGGTATCATTTCTTTCCGAAAAGGCAGCGCTCACCACCAACCCCAGGGGCTGGCCTAGAGCGTGCACAGTGTGGAGGGCAAGAGCCCTCTGCCCAGGCCGCCACAGCCCATGGGAGGACATCTGTGTGTCTCTTTCTTAGGGCTCCTTCAGAATCTACCCCCTCTCGGATGACCCCAGCGTGCCGGCCCCTCCCAGGCAGTTTCGGGAATTACCTGACAGCGTCCCACAGGAATGCACGGTTAGGATTTACATTGTTCGAGGCTTACAACTCCAGCCCCAGGACAACAATGGTCTGGTAAGAGTTTGGGTGTGGGGCCTTCTCCCGTAGCAAGATAATTACAGTCATCAGCCACAATAATTGTCATGTTCTTTCTTTTGGGGCGTCTGTTATCTCACTAGGGGGAAAGATACTCTATCCAAACAAGGTATTGAGGAGGATTGTCCCAGCGGGGATTTATCCGAGAGCTTGAAGGGGCTTTGGATCCTCTGGTTCATGCTTCTCATTTTACAGATGCGACCTGGAGGAGATTTGCTGGGTGGCTCCCCGCTGCCACCGCCTCTTCACCCCACACCGCTTCTCTGCAGGCGGCTGGCTGTGTGCCGCCCCAAGGGGCACGTCTCTCATACCTCAGCCGTGTGCCCCAGCCACCAGCTTTCCCTCAGGGTGGGAGGGGTGTGGAGGCTCCCCTGAGTCGGCCCCAGAAACTGCCTTGAACCTACACCCCTTGGTGACACAGCTTACCTTCTGTTTTGTCCCTGCAGTGTGACCCTTATATAAAAATAACACTGGGCAAAAAGGTAATTGAAGATCGAGACCACTACATCCCCAACACCCTCAACCCGGTTTTCGGCAGGTAACGAACATTTCTAAACGTTTTCCTGTCGTTCATTTTTCATGGCTTATGTGGTAAGGATGTGACCTGGGCCGAGCTCTGTTCTAGCGCCTGAAACTGTGACTACAAACTAGACGAACCTTCTGGGCAGCAGAGCAGGTGGTAAATGTGTGAGCACAGACATGCAAGTGAGAAGTGCCAGGAAGACAGTATAGCCGAGTCGTGAGCTGGGCTGCTCTGAGCCCTGGAGGCTGAGGGGGCAAGGGGCCCGGGAGTGGCCAGCACAAGGTCCAGAAGTCCAATAAGTTTGTGAGTTCTAGACAAGGAGGACAGGCAGCATGACTTACCTGTAGCAACGTGCTGGTTCTCCCTCCCTGAATCCAGACCGGGCTCTGTCCTCTGGGACATTTTGATCCAGTGAATGGATTAATGAGCTCCGCTAGCATTCCTATTCATGGCCATCACAATGTTTCATATTCATGGCAAAGCCATTCCATAAATGTTCATGGTACAAAATATTGGTGAAAACAGTGTTATTTTCCCAGAACCTTGCCAAGTGGGAGAATACTTTGTTCTTGTTTGATGTGTGGCCTCTATTTTCATTTCTGGCTTATCTTGCCCATCCTCTCCTTTTCTACTCATGTTCGTTGGTTTGTGTCCTTATGCTTTCTCTCCTGTGTGCATGTGTGTGTGTGTGCGTGCACATGAACACACACACACGAAGTCTTTGTCACTCAGAGCCTCTCAGGTTCACACATGCTATTCTCCCTCACACACAGTCACACCCTGTGACACACACACACACGGCGAGCTGGGCACACTCAGTACTAACCTGTACACACACACACACACACACACACACACACACACACCTCTGCTGCACACCCCAAAGCTGCATGCCGGGGCCAGGGAATGGAAGTAATCCTCTGGCATGGCAATATGATCATTTTCCTTTTCTTCCGCTGATCCAGCCCTGAGGTCTAGACAGGAAAAGGCACGCAGGGCAGGAAGGAGGGCTCCATGTGAGGGAGGCAGGGAAGCAGGGAAAAGCCAGCTTTTACGGGAGAAAGGCAGCCCTGTCTGAATTGCACGTCTCAGAGGAGCCAGGCACAGGCTTAATTAAGTGGCAGGAGGTCTTGCAAGGAGGCACCCGGGGAGGAAGTGATGCTGTCAGGCTCTGCGCGCCCAGCCCGTGCCTGCTGTATAGGCAGATTCGCCTTCCCAGAGGCGATGCTGGCTCTGTAGCCCCTTGGACAGCTCTTGGTCGTTGGCCCCAATCTTACGGGGGTGACTTTCTTCTCAGCAGAGACCCTCAGGGATTCTGAGGAATTCAGAAAGAAGCAATCTTTCCTTCATGCTCAGCCGTCGTTCAGCATGTTCCCACCCCACCATAGTGACCTCCAGATCGAGTTCAGCAGAATGTATGTCTTCTATAGAATGTTAATTGGTGTTTCAGGAAAAGAAGTACTCCTTCATCAAACTGGGACACCTGGGTTAAAAAAGATAATAACTGCAGGACTTCTCAGAGACTTTAGTTTGACTGGAGGCACTCCAAAAGAACTGGTTTTCAACCATATTTGATGAAAGAATTCTTTTTCTCGAGGGACACATGTTTTATCTCCCTTGGAATCCAGTTCTAAAAATGTGATATTATGGGGCACGGGTGGATTCAGGGCTTCATGTGTGGTCACGATTCATGTGCCTTTTCTCATGTGGCTGCCTGCCTCCTGCAGGCCCCTGCCTGGCTAGAGAAGGCGCTGAGATTTATCCAGGTGACATCCTGGAAGCCTTCCTCCCGGTCGCAATGGCACACACCCTTCTGTTCAAATGGATTAACATTCCTGGCTTTGGGGGCAGGAACCAGTCCACACACCCCTGTGCAAGGAGAAGGGAGAGGCCTCTGACAGCTTTCCTACAACCAAATTTATTGAGCATATACTGTAGGCCCCATACCTATGTGGATGGTGCAAATAGAGAACCAAACCTCGCCCATCCAGAGCTTGGGCCATTCCTGTTTATCATCCTTTCAGAACCTACAGCAGGCTGCACACCTGCCCCCGGGAGGGCTCTATATCTTTATCTCAGATGCATTTGCATTTTAGTATGGAATCTACAGAAAAGCATATGGCGGACCAGAGGGCCTGAGTGGAGGCACTGCCTTCTTGGCACCTTGCCCTACACACCTTGTTGGTGCAGACCCCTCACCACCTCCCTGCAACACCCTGGTGCTCTTGCAGGGGTCAGAGATGTTCTTGGGGTGGTGGTCTCTCTTGGGGCAGAGGGATAGCAGGGGCACCGAGAGGGCGCCGTAAATCAGGGGGCTGTGTCTCACCGATCTTCCCGCTGGGCAGCGATGCCTGGGTGCCCCAGTTAATAGGCATGTGATGATAATGTTAGTGATACTCTAGTGAGTAACTAATATTATCATAGCGACTGGGCTTTCCGTGTTGGAGCCATGACAGAGGCTTTCTAAACGGTCCTCCACCCGACCCTTACACCAACACGGGAGGGTAGGTATCCTGTCACTATTTTACAGACGAGAAAACCAGACACAGCGAGGTGACCTAACTGGCCTGTGGTCCCACAGCTAGTAAGCAGCACGGTTGGGATTCAAACATAGGTATTTAGAGCCATGCTCCTCCCCAGTGCCGCCGGCCACTGCCCCCATCTGGCTGTCCCAGTCACCACAGTTCTCCTCCAGCAGCCGCAGCCGCCACCTGGGTATTTTGGAGAGGCCTGCATAGAATTGTGGAGATGCTAACTTTGCATTTGTTTATTTAGAATGTACGAACTGTGCTGCTACTTACCTCAAGAAAAAGATCTGAAAATCTCTGTCTATGATTATGACACCTTTACCCGTGATGAAAAGGTGGGAGAAACCATCATTGATCTGGAAAACCGATTCCTCTCCCGGTTTGGGTCCCACTGCGGCATACCTGAGCAGTACTGTGTGTAAGTTGCCTGGGCCACAAATGTAGACAGTTTGCTCCATCGACATCAGTACGTGGGGAAGACTTGGTTCTCTACGCAGTGCCTGTCTTCACTGAGCCACTGCTCCTCTGAGTGTTTTTAATAACGGGATGATCTGCGGGAGAACAGGGCCATAGCATTGCCGTGCCCTCCCCCGACCCCTGATCAGTTTTGTGATGTCCCTCTTGTCCCCTAAGTGCTGTTTGGCATCTTCGCACAGTGTCTAATGAGCTACAGCTTGAAATTTATGTCTATGAGCTTGTCTGTTGTGATTACTGTAAGTAAGCCCCTCATTTTTATGGAGGAGGAAATTGCGGGGAGCAGGGAAAGGATCCATTGGCTGAGGCCAAAGTAACTGTGGACTTGGGGTCTGAAATAGATTTCTAGACAAGAGCCAGAGGGTAGAGCACATTCCCTGCTCCCTCGTTACGTGGGCATGCCTGTGAGTATTGGGAGTATGTGCGTATGCAAGAAGGACCTGTGTGCCCCGCAGTAACTCTGGGTGTGGAATGTTCCTTACAGTTCTGGCGTAAACACCTGGCGAGATCAGTTGAGACCAACACAGTTGCTTCAAAATGTAGCCAGATACAAAGGCTTCCCACCACCCATCCTTTCCGAAGATGGAAGCAGAATCAGATATGGAGGGCGGGACTACAGTTTGGATGAATTTGGTAAGTACATAACCATAGACCAGCAAGCTGGTTACAAAGTGTAACAGCCCATCTCTTTGGGGTGGGGGGAGGGGCAGAGCAGTGCCCTAGTTATACCACAGGAGACTCTGCACACATGACTATCTAACAAAAGCCCCATTATAGCCGAGCTCTGCTGTCTTGTCAAGTGTCAAAGTATACACATTTTCTTGTCTGTCTTATGTTTCACTTGACCTTTTTAGGTCATAGCCATTCGAGCTTTGAACACAAAGTTCTAGTAATTAACTACTCTATGTAATGCATAATTAGTTCATAATTTAGCTAAAAAGTGCTCAGGTGGTAGTGAGAGCCTTTCTCTCCCAGGCTTAGTCCATCGTTCTTCCAGCCCTTCTCTGAGAAGGCCCAGGGATGTGGGGGGTGGGGTGGTTTGAAGAATCTTCTGAGTTCACATCTGGCCCACGTCTGAGCTTGGGGTCTTGCTCTTTCTCCAGCAGTAATTTATAATACAGTCTGTCCTGACACGCGGCCAGCTAGCTGCACTACAACAAAGCTTGAAATAAGCTTAACGGCGTAAGAGATGTGGTGTTACTCAGTGTCGCGCAGGGAGGGGGCTTCCCAGAGCCAGTGGCCGTGGGGCTTGCCTTGGAGGGCGGGCAGGACCTCCAGGGAAGGCTGAATACAGACCCCTGGGAGTACAGTTGCCTTCCCTATTCTCAGCTCTTTATTCTCGACACAGCAAGAAACTATATTTTGTCCTTCCCTTCCATTTGAAGAGGACTTAGTACCAGGGAGGATGAGCTGCTTAGGAGATGTTGATGTTGCTGTCAACATGAGAACTTGCAAAAGGGACTGGGAATTAACTGGCAAGCCACGTGGCCTCATAGTTAGGAGCGCCCCCAAATAACTCCCCCAAAACTGTCTCAGTCACAAGGCTCATTCCAGTTACTCTTGTTACCTAACAAATCACCCCAAAACTTAGCGGCTGAAAAACACCCATTTCATTTTGCTCAGTTTTGCAGGTCAGGAACGGAGGAAGGGCTCACTGGGCACTTCTCACCTGAGTGGGCCATGTGGCTCGTTGCTATCAGACGTTGGGGGTAGGGGGGGCTGCAGTCATCCCAAGACTTGACGAAGCTGGGTGTTGAGGATGGCCTGTATGCAGGGCCGGCAGCTGCTGCTGGCTCTTGGCTGGGGCTAACAATCAGGATATCCCCTCAGGCCCTTCCAGAAGGGCAGTCTCCAGATACTCATGCTCCGTATGTGGCAGGTGGCTTCCCTTAGAGGACCAAACAGAAGCTATGCGGACTTGCCTGCCTTGACTAAGAAGTCACACGGCATTCTTCCTCCACACTTGAGTGCTCAGATAGGTCTCCAGATTCAAAGGAAGAGGACAGAGACTCCACCTCTCCATGGAAGAAGTGTCCGAGAATTCAAGGGCTGATTTTTAAATGCCACAGTAATGCTAGCCTCTATAACAACTGAACATCCACATGTCAGTGGCTTAAAACAGTAGTTTATTTCTCTGAAATTCACTCAGGATTCCAACAGGCAGCAGTGCGTCACAGACGCAGGCCCTTCCGTCTTGCGGCTTTGCTCTTCAACTCAGGCACCTGAAGGTGCTGTTCCTTCTGCATCCAAAAGGGAACAGCACCTAGAATATCTTTCATGAGAGGGTTTTATGTGCCAGGTCTGGAAGTGATACATGTGTCACTTCTGTGTTACTTTCGAGCCCGACTAGATCATGTGTCCACACCTAACTGCAAGGGAGGCTGGGAAACAGAATCTGACTGTGAGCCTCTGCCAGAAAAGTAAACAGAGGCTGCTCTCATGGAAACATTCTGGTGTGTTCTGGCCCCTTTGCTATTGGCAGCCCCCAAGTCAGCTGTGAGCCTGGTTGGGGCAGGGCCCATAGTCAAGAGCTGTTTCTATCCATGAGTCCTTCACAGATCCAAGTTCACACACTAGCCCTACTTGCCCACTTTGCCCTTCTGAGATGAAGGGTTGCATACCCCTCCAGGAAATCGGGTTGAACGGTTTGCAGATGCCCATCCCTGTGTCAATGCCATCTTCCATTCCAGAAGCCAACAAAATCCTGCACCAGCACCTCGGGGCCCCTGACGAGCGTCTTGCCCTTCATATCCTCAGGACTCAGGGACTGGTCCCTGAGCATGTGGAAACCAGGACTTTGCACAGCACCTTCCAGCCCAACATCTCCCAGGTAAGAGCATTCTCCTTGTGAAAACCCATCATGCACATCCCAAACACCGTGGCAGGAGCTGACCCACATGTGCCTCTTCTCTTTCGGACACTTTTAGATAGACAAGAAATAGAAAGGCAACTCAGATTAGCTTTATTCCAAAGGGGAATTATTGTAAGAATTTCCAGGCAATTCACTAAATCCAGGCAGGAGGGTGACTATGGCTCAGAACAACCTTGGACCAGGATCTCTCCCCTCTCTTGTCTCTCTCTCATTCTGTCCGTCTGTGCTCTTCCTGTGGTCACCTTTCTATGCATCAGAATGTGATAGAGTGTTTCTAAGGTTTTTATGTTACAGTGTAGCCCCATCTACTTCCAAATACCTTGGCCCAACTGTCCATGGCATGGGGAAGCACTGTGCTAGGCCCCACTTGGGTGAGGTGGTACTGAGACCTCAGAGCCAGGGAGGAAGCTGGGCCACAGTTCACCAGGTGGCTCATCACAGGGGCCACGTGGATAGTGATGGGGGAGGATCTTGCCTTTGTTTGGGTCTTTCCTTTGAAAGTGCCATGTTGTAAGTCTTTCTTTTATAAATTAAATAGCATTTTACATTATTTTGATTTCCTATTTGGAGGTGAGTGGAGAAAACCTTCATTGTCATAAAATCAGGACTGATAATAAGTAGGCAATGTGATAGAGTTCTGAGTGAAGGATCCAAGTTTCAAGTCATTATAAGAGGGTGCATGTGTGTGTATTGGGGGTTGTGTTAGCAATGGGACATTCAGACGATGATAGAGGTGGGCACATGCAGCCATCAGAGACTCCTGGTGAGAGTGGGAAGTGGGTGGCCTAAAGGACAGTGAAAACAGATGATTTATCTCGGTTTGCTCCTCTGCTCTCACTTTCCATATGGATAGGACATAAGTAGGCCTGAAGAAACAGTTTCACCTAGAAAATCTGAAAGAAAGTTATAGTCTCTGCTACTCATAATACAACTTCTTTTTTCATTTTTGAAATTCAGGGGAAACTTCAGATGTGGGTAGATGTTTTCCCCAAGAGTTTGGGACCGCCAGGCCCTCCTTTCAACATCACCCCCAGGAAAGCCAAAAAGTAAGTAGTCTTGAGAGCCTGCTACATTGGACTGGGGCCTTGGTGCAAGACCAGAGAAAAAAAGCACCTTCAAAACGTGCTCTTTGCAGATACTACCTGCGCGTGATCATCTGGAATACCAAGGACGTTCTCTTGGACGAGAAGAGCATCACAGGGGAGGAAATGAGTGACATCTATGTCAAAGGGTAAGGTTAGATGCTCACTTGCCTTTGACAGAAAAGGAATGGGCAGCAGCATTATTCAAGGTATCCTCTCTAGGATCCTTGGTCAGGGGAAGCTGTTTCTTTCATGCAATCTGCTTAGGGAGCTCCAGCGACATACAGAGAAATCTGTATGGATCTTGTTTATAAGCAGACGTATCAAATGACTATTAGCACCGATACATATTTCTACATCTCTTGTAAAGTGGGTTCAGTTTATTATCAGTCTTGTTATTTCTTTTTAGTTATGCAGTTCATTTTATTCCTTTATGATAGCTTGAGTAACTAGCCCTAGAAACACAAGGAAGGCTTTTTAATATTTCAGTTTCTGTATATTTTACTACCAACAGCTAATGTCCATGGAAAAGAGGAAACATGAGCATATTTCAAAAAAAAAAAAAAACTTTGATTCCACCATTTATGGAATGCCTGCATCCCACATGTGAAGCATCAGAGCCGTTCATCATCCTCTTACTTGTATCATCGATTACCAGTAATCCATGTTGGTGTTAGTTTCACATTCTGTCCCCAGAATGGCACAGCGATGAAAATGCCGGTCTCTGGAGCCACACTACCTGGGTTGAAATCCTGGTAACTTTCCCTACCAGGAGGGCCAGTGAGTTCGCAGTTTCCCATCTGCAGATAGTAACTGCTGCTCTGGGATATTCAGAATATTGAGTAACTCAGAGCATTTGAGGCAGTGCCTGGCAGACAGTAAACACTATGTGTATCAGGGTTCTCTAGGGAGACAACGAGTAGAGTGTGTGTGTGTGTGTGTGTGTAGAGGGAGATCGAGAGAGCAAGAGAGAGAGTGGGTATTTTAAGGATTTGGCGCACATGATTCTGGAGGCTGAGAAGTCCCTGGTTCTGCCCTCTGGAACCTGGAGGCTCAGGAAAGTGAGAGGTGTAGTGGAGGCTGACTCCTTCTTCCTCTGCCTTTTGTTCTAGTCAGGCCTTCAACAGATTGGATGAGGCCCACCCACACTGGGGAGGGCAGTCTACTTCACGAAGCCCACCAGTTCAGATTCTAATTTCATCTAGAAGCACCCTCACAGACATATTCAGAATAATGTGTCATCTGGGCAGCCTATGGCCAGGCACACTAACACCGAACATGAACTATCCCACTGTGTATGTGTTAGCTAGTAGGATTACTATTTCAGAGACCAATTTGGTTCTTTGATATGTAAAAGATAAGATTTGTTGAAATTTAATATATTCATAAAGTGATAACAAAGTTTTACTTTTGATCCCAAGTGGCCTTCAATCAAAACTTTGTTGAAGACATAATTACTATCATTTGGATTCACTGTAAACAGGGAATGTTTCATCAAGTTCTTCATTATTCCTTCTCATTTCAGGATCTTATTACCATTCCCCAAGGAAAACTAATCCTAGCTAATTATATATATGCAAATTTATTTGAGTGTCATAGCATTTTTTTTCTTTTTCAAATCAGAGAAACTCAAGGAATACTGGACTGAGAGAAAACTCTAATTAAAGGATAAAAGCACAACCTAAAGTACCATGTCCTGTTTGGAATTAAAACCTAAATGCTGTATGTGAAAAGATGAATCACGCATCAGTAGTATCCCTAGCACCACCACATGCGGATACACACCATGTATTCCTAACCCTAATATGCACGGTGCTTACCGTCTGCCACAGGGTAATGGGCAGCTAGGACACTTCACGTGTGGGAGGTATACAAAGTTTTACATGTGCATACGCAAATACATAAAGTTAATTCGTCTTAAAATAATGTGAAAAGATTGATATTAGAATTAAGTAAAAAAGATTCAGGAGAAGAAGAGAGGGAAGAGCTTCATGGGGTAAGCAGTCTGGGGAAGGAGGATGGTGGCTCTTTGGGGATCTTGTCAAGGAGGTGAAGTCACCAAGGTCCTACCCAAAGAGTGTAAACTCTCTTCCTCGAGTTAATTTAAAAGGTTAAAAGTGAATAGATGAATCTTTCAACTAAGCTAGCTAATTAGTTAATTAACTAGCAAGGACAACTATTGTAGTTAATTGGTATTAATACCACTATTAACAATAGGATCTAATGGTAGCATGTGACTTTCTGGTACTCTCTATGGTCCCTTGAGGCAGAAGATTAGCCCTGGACTTTGGAGTCAGACCAACCAGGGCTTCAGAATTCTTAATACTTAATTCTGTCCATTAATTGCTGTGTGCCCCTGTGGAAGTTATTCTGTCTGGACCTCAGTTTCCACATCTGTAAAATGAAGCAAGTTATATAGTTGTTGGGAAGAATAAAACAAGGCATGCTGAGTATGGCAGATATTCAGTAACACAGCCAGGGATTTTGCCCTTTCCATTCTGGCCCTTCTAAGCCACAGTCTTCCACTCTGTCCTCATGTTAACGAGGGGAAGGGAGCACATATTGTTAACTTCACCTACAGGTGGGAGAGGAAGCCCAGAATGGTAAGTGGCAGAGTGCGTTCATAGCCAGGCCTGCCTCCTACTAAGAATCTCTTTCTGGTGGGGGGCGGGGGGAGTCCAGGTATCAGTCTTTTTTAAAAACTCCACCACGGTTGATTGCAGCGGGATTCTCATGCCCTCTGCCCAGTCTAAAATCAGGCGATCTCCTAGTTCCCAAACAGAACCCTTCCCAAGAATAGGCAGATGTGACATCAGCCACTTCCCCCACACGTTCGGTTCGTTCATTCATTCCTTCAATAGGCCTACTACCTGCCAGGCACAAGCCACAAGAAACTTTTCAAATGTCAAAAGTTAAGATGTTAAATTGTTTATGGAAATGAATTTTCATTGATATGCACATGGAAATAACAGCTTACATCTCCCTTGCTAGTCTCATTAATGTGATCATAGTGAATTTAAGAATAATAAAAAAAAAGAAGTCGTAGGATGACTTGAGTCATACCTGTTTTGTTTGCTTAAGTAAAACATGGAAGAGGAAATGCTAAATTTTTGAACTAACTCATATTCATTAAGCCTATCAGCAGTGATGACAGCCACTGATGAGTTATAGGTAGGAAGACTAGCATCATAGCCAGCAAGCTTCAGCGTTCCCAGAATAGAAGCTAAGTTGTTGATATTTTCCAGAAAATGTCACCTTATCCCTGCTAACTGAAGTCTAAAGGGTTTCCTGCTTTGGCTTTAGAGGAATTATATTTTATTTGGCTACAACCTGTGTTGGATGCAACAGAGCACCCCCCCTTCATAAATCACCCCCAGCTCCCTACATAACTGGAGCCTGCCCAAGAAAAGTGCATTAATTCTCCTGCCCTTCACTCCCCTAATCACTGCACAATTTTGCGGCTAGATTACTTGTCAATCACATGAAGCTAAAGTCTGTTTGCTTCTGCTTTTCAGCTGGATTCCTGGCAATGAAGAAAACAAACAGAAAACAGATGTCCATTACAGGTCCTTGGATGGCGAAGGAAATTTTAACTGGAGGTTTGTTTTCCCATTTGACTACCTCCCAGCGGAACAACTCTGTATCGTTGCTAAAAAAGTGAGTTCTGATCTATGCCCACGGAAGTGGGTGTCATGGGTCTGCCTTAAAAGATATGGGAAAAGTAGGAGCTGCCAGCACCTCCAAGGTCATGAGCCCGGCTCCCCCTTGAGGAGATGGGGAATCTGAGACCCACAGACGTGCAGATACTTGCCTTGGGTCACAAAGCTAAGACAGCTCTTTGTGCAATTCAGAAGGATCAGAAACACAACCGCCCCCGCCTAACAGGTGGGCAGCAGGGTAAAGGACCGAGTAAAGGGTCAACCTGAGTTCATATATGCAAATACCCGAGTGTTTTTATGTCACAGGGAGACTGATTTCGTCCTATAAGCAGCACAGTTTGACTCATTAACCAAATAGAGGCAAGATATTTAGGTGAAATTTCCCTTTCACCTTCTTTATTAAACCTCAGCATCTCCTTTACCTCCTTCAGAAGCACTTTCATCAAGGGTCAAGGCTCTCATGGTCTTAATTAGTAAGACTCTAGTTACAGAACTCGACTGAAATTGGCTTATACAAAAAAAAAAAAAAAAAAAAGTGATTTATTGGTTCACATTACTAAAAAGTCCAGGGTTGGCAGGTTTAAGATTGAACTGTCGTCTTTAGGAATTGCTCTCATTTTCTCCACCCCTCTCTCTGCCCTCTCCCATGGACCTCATTCCCTGGTGAGGCAAGATGGCTGCCCACAGCCCAGCCCACCTCTTGCCCTCCCAGCATCTTCAGCAGAAATAGAAGAACCAACCCCCAATGGTGCCAACCAGAGTTCTGGAATTGGGCCTCTGTGTGTCTCTCTGTTTGGGGTCACGTTCCCATTCCAGAACCAACCAATGTGGCCTGGGGATGCAGTGCTAGGACTGGCCAAGCTCTGGAGTTCGAAACAGAGTCAGTTCTTCCCAAAGTGTATAGGAGGAGAGTCCCCAGGGAAAATCTGATGCTTTTTCCCCAAAAGGGGGGCCTGAATCTCAGCAGACAATAATGAGAGATGCCTTTTATAGATCCCCTATCCCATTCCTGCTCCCCACATTCTGTAAACCTCTCCTAGCTATGCCTGCTCACCTCCTCTCCCTAGACCTCATCAGAATTCACCTGCCTTATGTCCCACCTAGCCAGACCCTACCCTCTGCTGACGCTACTCAGTGCTGCTGGTGTAGGGAGCACTTTTCCGAGCCAAGTGAGATAAATGCCTTCAAAGGGCACTTTCTAGAACACAGAGGCCCAACCTGATGTCAAATCACGCACACTTCCAGATGGTGAGGCAGACCGGCAAGAAGGGGACGGCCTTTCTATCTACTCACATTTAGTGTTGGATGTCTCAGTGCCCTGTGTGCCACCAGGGGAGCATGACCCCACACAGGACAGTCAATGAGGCCAACCAACACCAGAATGGGCTACCTAGTCCCTCAGAGCCAACATTTCTGGGATATCATCTGAAAAACAAGAAACAAAGAACCTGGGTGGCTCAGTTGGTTAAACATCTGACTCAATTTTGGCTCAGGTCATGATCTCAGGGTGGTGAAGTCGAGCCCCAAGTCAGGCTTGCTCTGGGCATGGAGCCTGCTTGGATTCTCTCTCCCCCTCCTCCAAAAAAAAAAAAAAAAAGAAAACCGAGAAACAACCCAACCATCCTTCTTTGAATTCATGAAACACTGGGGGAATCCCGTTCTGCTGGGGCCTGAGGCACGCAGGAGTAATTAGGCTGTGGAGGTGTTACTCTGTTTGGCTAATATTGTTCAGAGGCAGAGAGCAGAGGTGAGAACTTGTGGAGGACCCTTACCCAGTCCTCCCTCCACCTAACTTCAGAATGAGGAATAGGTGGGTCTGGGTTGACCAGAGCATGTAAAACACTGCAATATTTTCAAAAGCCAAAAATATAAGGACATTTTAAATCTGCTGATAAGACTGAAAGCTGATCCCCGGTCTCCTCACCCCCATGTGAAAGGAGTGTGCTCAAACATCCATGGAGGGGGTGTAGAAGGTCACTGAGCAAATGTGACACCCCAGCAGGTGTTAGTGTGGGTGGGCTGGCCTAGAACAGCTTGGCTTTGGGAGGTTAGTCTGAGCTGGCCCTAGTGGTACGGGGTGGGGGACCCACAGATATAACTCCCCAAACCACAGGAGTGGCAGCAGGGAGTCACACTGATAGGAACATGGCAGGCCGGAAACCTTCTGTTTGGGAGTTGCCTGGGACAACCTTTTTGTCACCCAGATGGTGGCCTTGAGATTTCCTGGGCAGCCTGGCTACCCTCCATGTCATGGGCTGGAGGGTTGAGGGAAAGGGGGAGGGGTTGTTAGAGGGGGGTTGTGGAAGAGATCGAAGGCCCCGTGCCCTGATGCTAGGGTTTCAAGGGACCCGAGGGTAAGGTTTCAGAGTCCAGTAATCCGTGTCACTTGGTTTTTCTTTCTCTTGTCATTTTAGGAGCATTTCTGGAGTATTGACCAAACCGAATTCCGGGTCCCACCCAGACTCATCATTCAGATATGGGATAATGACAAGTTTTCTCTGGATGACTATTTGGGTAGGGCTTACATTTGAATACTTTTCTCTAAGAAATTTTACTCGGAATTAGTGAAATCAATTAAAATCTGAGTCCGTGATTTAAATCACCAGTTCCGTGGGTAATTAAGGGTTGGGCTACACTCACTGCCCCCATGTCCTCTGGGCAGTGTGGCCTGCCTGCTCGCTGTCTCAAGCCCTCTGAAAACTGCACAGTGAACGTCACTCTTTTTAGCAGGCCCCATCCGCATTCAAGAACCCCCAAGGAGGCTCTTACACCAGTTCCTGTCTTGCCTCGAACACTCAAAGTCTATATCCACAAGGGAATGCCTCAGCCTTGACTCCACAGCCAGACTACCCACACTGCCTCCTCAGCACATCAGAATTGGCTTCCTCCTCCTCCTCCTCCGCGCTGCTCTCAATCCCCTAATGTCACCAGCCCTTGTTCTTTCCCCGGGGTCCATCCTCCTCTGTGGTTGAAGGCACTTATTAAACACCCCCCACCTTGGGCCCTTCCCTTTCTTGGTACGCATGACCCAAGACCACCACAATAACATAATGCTCTTCTGAATTCCCCTCTCCCAGGCCCTGGGTCTGCCTCATTGGCCTGCTCTGTTTTTCCCTCCCACTCTTTAAATGCAGGTCTTTGCCTTCCCTAGAGTTCCCTGGCTCTCCCCCACACCCCCTCATCAGTCTCCTGCCCCCCTCAGTTGAAGGTAAAAAAGCTTCATTGTTCACCTCTCAGCAAGATTTGACTCCTAAATGAGCACAGGTAGCCAGAGCGCCCACAGTGCCTCTGTTCAGGGTAGCTTGAGACTGCTCTGAGCACATTCCAAATCTGCCTTCAGCAGACATCTAATCTATAGATGTTTAATTCTTTTGAGCTTGTAGAAGAGCTCTGTTTATATTTGTATCTTTGAGAAATAAACCACATCACCCTCTGAGACGCAGAGCAGTGGACAGACATTTCTTCTACCACTTTCCATCCTATCCAGAAGGAATTTTAAATGTCTACCAGGATCCCTTTCTCTAACTCACCCATCACCTGCTCGAAATCACTGTCTGCCTCTCCCCTGACAAGAACATTCTGTTCACTTGTGAACAATGGCTGATCCATTGAAGCTTATTTGGGTCTGTCTCCTTGGCTAGGTTTCCTGGAACTTGACTTGCATCGTACCATCATTCCAGCAAAATCGTCAGAGAAATGCAGTTTGGACATGATTCCAGACCTCAAAGCCATGAACCCCCTGAAGGCAAAAACCGCCTCACTATTTGAGCAGAAGTCCATGAAAGGCTGGTGGCCGTGCTATGCAGATAAAGATGGCTCCCGTGTGATGGCGGTAGGACTGTTTCCCAGTTCGGGTCATTCATTCCTTTTGTCATTTAGGCTCTGCCCTCTCTCGGCTGATGCCAGATAACGAAGTGCTAAATTGGAGAGACCTTAAGTTACAGGAATGGTTTGTACTGGAATCACAGGGGAAGGTGGTGGGTGCCGTGAGCATTTGTGTGGGTTTGTATGGAAGGTGGAGAGATTGGAATGGTGGAAGAGCTGGGAGCCCCAGCGGCTACATGGTATTTCCTGAGGACCCTGCATCACCGGGAAGGCTGAGTTACTCTGAGCTTTTGGTACAATTCAGTACAGAAAAAAGGAACTTCAAACTCTTCCTGTTGAAAACAATAAATTTAAGAAGGTGGAGGAAGCAGGGAGCCCTGACATCCACTGGGCACAAAGGCCAAAACTTATAAGCAAGTTGAGAGAACTCCCAGGTAGACTGTGCTAGAGAAGCAGAAGCTCGGGTTGCCGTGCCAGGTCAGAGAAGAGGACCTCATTCATCATGTACTGTTGCTACTGCTAACAGCTGACATCCTAGAGCACTCATTAGGAGCCCGGCAACATGCTAAGTGCCTCACATTCATAATCATGGTTTTGAAGACAACTTTGAGGTATAATTTACACAGAATAAACTACATCTACTTAAAGTGCACAATTCCATGAGTTTTGACTGATACACTCCTGAAACCACCACCAGAACCAAGATCCAGAACATTCCCATTGCTCCAGAAGTTTCTTTGTGCCCCTTGCAGTCTACTCTTCTCTCCACTCCTGACCCAGGAAACCATTTATCTGTTTTCTACCACTACAGAGTAGTTATACATAATCTCATTTAGTTGTAGCTGACAATTCCAGAAAGAAGACATTATCTCCAGTTTGTAGATTCAAGGAACAGGCTGGGGTAGAACATTAAAAAATATTTTAACTGAAGCATACTTAACATATAAACTTTTTACTTAAAAAATAAAACTACTACTGAACTAGGTAAAATAAAAAACCAACCCCCAAGACTGGGAGAGATGTAGCAACTTGCCATTGTCAGACCCCTCACTTTGTCAGACTCGTCCACAGAGGACGTCCTCTGGCTCCACCACCGAGGCAGCTGTCAAGGGTGGGGTCCTCAGACTGTTGGTGACCTAGTGTGCATTCCGGGGTCCAGAAAGCCTGTGACAAGCCTGGCCATAAAAGTGGGCAACTTTTAGACCTCTTTGGGCCTCAGCGTCCTCAAGTACACATGAGGGTCATCACAGTACCTGGTTTATAGGGTTGCTGTGAGCGTCACATGGGATTATCCACGTAGAAGCCTTAAAAGGTGTCCAGTGTGTCACTTAGGAACCTGTATGAAAACAGAGGCAGCATTCATTCGTTCATTCATGTATTCAGCTTAGTACATCGAGTACCCATGGAGTGCCTTCCCCGCTCCGTACAGCGGTTAAGCAGGAAGTATGGAGCTGCATGTCGTCATTAGCAGGATTTAGGTTAATCTTTTCCAAATAAAGTTACAAAGGATGGTGCGTGAGAAGGCAAAGAGATGGATATGAGAAAGTTAGAGGACGGGGTACAGAGAATGAAAAGTAGGGAGCAGAGGGAGGGAAAGCAATTTGTCCTCTCAGTTTCCCACATGGGGTTGCTTCAGAAACACATGGAAGAGGAAATGCGATGAAATCTCTTGAGGAAAATTTAGGGCAATCTAAGGATTGTTTTACAAGAATAAAAATCATTGCTCAGGGAATACTCCTTGGGTTGAAATGAAAATATTTGTGAAACGTGATGTCATGTGTTTAACCTGTTCTGCTTTACTGAAGGGGAAAGTGGAGATGACGTTGGAAATCCTCAATGAGAAGGAGGCGGACGAGAGGCCAGCCGGGAAGGGACGTGATGAACCCAACATGAACCCCAAGCTGGACCCACCAAAGTGAGAGGCCCTCTTTGTTCTCCATGATGTCTGATCCCCAAACACCTGCAGTCTGAAAGCCCCCCCTTCCAATACGCTTAGTGGAATGGATTCAGTGTTGTCTTAATTTTGCACTTAATGGGGGTGGGGGCAGGGGGTGGAGAGCTTGGTGATCTAGCTTCATTTTAACTTCTCCCCTTTCCCACAAACCAAAGTCCAGAGTATCTTCAGCATCTTAGGGGGCCATAAAATGTTAAAAAATCTTTCTCAGCCAACTGAGGGGAATAATGTCTTTTCTTGACTTTATCAATGTTATTAAGTGTTCTTCAAACTATGTTAGGTTCTGAAGTAGAATACCAATTTGGGTGGGTAAAACCATTTCTTTGCAATGCAGCCGACCAGAAACCTCCTTCCTCTGGTTCACCAACCCATGTAAGACCATGAAGTTCATCGTGTGGCGCCGCTTTAAGTGGGTCATCATCGGCCTGCTGATCCTGCTCATCCTGCTGCTCTTCGTGGCCGTGCTCCTATACTCCCTACCGGTAAGGCCCTCAGCCTCGTGAACTACGGTCGGCCGTCCAGCTGTTCAGTAGACTGACCTACTTAGCAGTTGCGGCGTTGCAGTCCTTCAGCCTGTGGGAAATTTAGTGATGTGTGTTGTGATGGAAACGACATTCTTAGGGTATCACAGATTACAGGCAGAACTTCCTCGTTTGGGGGAAAAAAAAATTGGTTTCAGGAATTCTAGGAGAAATCCCTCAGACTTTTAGCAATGTGGGCCAGGATAATAGCCAGCATTTCTGACCGATCTCCCTGCCTTCACACTTTCTTGTCCCAAACCATCCTGCAAGCTAACCCCTTACCCTAGCATCCACAGATCCCCAAATCTGGGCTCGGTATAGGTCTACATTAACCCTGAACATCACCCAAACTAGCTAGTCCCCCAGATCCCCACAGGGATCACCCTTACCTGCCAGGATGCCTTTGCTAATACTGTTCCCTTGCCCATGTTGTGTCTATCAAAACTTTGTTCTTTACGGCCTGCATCACATACTCTTCCTCTTAAATTTTCCTCAGTCACCTCAGTCATAAATGCGAGTCTAGATGGGAGGTTTGCTGGTGTGTCCAGAACTCATACCTTCATTCTTTCATTCAGGGGATTTATTGAGCATCTACTACGCACTAGGAAATGGGATGTTGAGATGACCGAGGCATGATTTCTTACCCACGAGCAGTTCATGGCCTAGGGACCACAGACATATGAATAAGTAAATTACTATGAAAGCCAGGCTTTTATAGAGATAGGAACAGGTGAGCATAGGATCCTATGGCTGAGGATGGTTTTCACCAAGGAGGTAAAGCCCATTTTGCCAAGCGGAGAAAGGACACTCCAGGCATTTAAAGACTTCCTTCGATCCGTATCGGTAATAGAACAGCTGTTTTTGTTAGGGTAACAGAGTCACAACCACAATTGCAGAGATGTAAGTTCTCTTTGCCCCCAGTATCCTACTTTGTTGATGCCCATGCACACTGGCTTCTACTTGCCAGTAGTCTGACCAAGACCTCAGTCTTGACCATTTAAAAAACAGTAATCTCTTCTTACTGATTTAGATTCTTTTGATTTAAACAAGTGGTTCTCTGGGTGGCTCAGTGGGTTAAAGCTTCTGCCTTCGGCTCAGGTCATGATCCTGGGGTCCGGGGAGCCTGCTTCCTCTTCTCTCTCTGCCTGCCTCTCTGCCTCCTTGTGATCTCTGTCTGTCAAATAAATAAATAAATATTTTAAAAAAAAAAAAAAAACAGTGGTTCTCAACTGGGGGCAGTTTTGCACTCAGAAGGATGGGTGGCAATGTCTGGAGACATTTGGGTTGGCACCCTGGGGGCTGCAGCTGACAGGGGGCAGGTAAAGGCCAAGAATGCTGCACATGCCACAGTGCACAGGCCAGTCCCCGATGACAAAAAAGTCACGTGGTTCTAGATGTCAGTAGTGCCTAGGCTGAGAATCCCTAACTTAAATATTCATTTTTTTTAACATTCTTTGTTTTCTTTTTAGAATTATTTGTCAATGAAGATTGTGAGACCAAATGCATAGTGAAAGCAAAGCTTCTTTTCAAGTCATCCAGCAATGAGGAATCCTGTCTCCGTTTATGGACCAAAATCAAGAGCGATTTTGTTTGCATCTGACACGGATCCCAGCAAGAGGCTTGTCAGGTCCCTTCACCAAGGCCGGGAGTTCCTGGAGGGTCCAGGTCCTCAAAAATCAGGCCAACAAGCAACATTTTTATTTTGTTCTCTATCTTTGAAGTATTAAGTTTTAACCGCATTTTTCAGGATATTTTTCAAGGTGGCTGGTTCCATTTAAAAAGCATCTTTTTTATGGGTCCGTAATTTTATAATTCAATTTTTAGAAATTGCCGAAATCAAATTAGACAATTTCTGCATCTTAACTTCATATACTTCTTATTTGTAATCAACAAAAAAGACTGTGCGTTATAAAATAAAATAGTCATTCTTATTTATGCCTGCAACTATTTTTTAAGATATTTTATATGGATGAATGTCATGAGACTCTATTCAATCTCTGTGATGAACCCAAATAAAAATATCTCACCTTTGACACATAGCCGTTCATTGTAGCTGTGCGCTGAGCTGGGAAGGAGGCAGTTCCCCATCCTCTGGGTCTCCAAGATGGAATGCCACAGCGTACCACTAGGCCATACAGCTTTCACGTGTGCTGCCAAATCTTAGCCAGTGGGCCAAACTGAAGAAATACAATAAATAATAAAAGCTAATGCTTATTAAAAGTACTTTTATTCTATGCACAGCATTGTTTCAGATGCTTTATGTATATTAACTCATTTAATCCTCAAGATAATCCTATAAAGGGAGGTAACATCAACCCCATTTTACAGTTGGAGAAACGAAGGCACAAAGGTGAAGTAATTTGCATAAGACCACACGACCAATAAACGGTAGAAGCTGGAATTTGAACCCAGGCCGTCTGGGTTCTTTCCTTCTTCTCTTCACCACCACACTATGCCACCAGTGGGAAGACTGTCAAGAGGGGCATGGAGCTGGATGGTCAAGTAAAGAATGACAGTAGCAACCAGTATGGCTTCATGCCAACAGCAAACCAGTCAGCGTGCCTTCCAGAACATTGTCCTGATACTACAAGAGACCATGGTGAGATCAACAAACTGTTCTATTCTAAACACAGAACCAAGGGGAACAAGAAATCGTACCATAATGGTGATGCTTCTGGGCATTTAGATAACATTATACCACAGCGGTGACTGTCTTTGCATTGTTGCCGAGTTGTTTCCTATTTTGAACATTTTATGTTCTCCTCCAAATTTTAACATTCTAAGTGGGCTCGACACATAAAATGGTTGAGAGCCACAGCGTAACTAAATCAGAATGCTCGCCATTTCCCCCAGGCACCTTCTCTCCTCCCTGAGTCTGGGCATGTTATCACCCATCCGAGATGCCTCCACCTACCTGCTCTGGTAGCAGCCCTTTCTACCCTTGAAGTTCTGGTTCAGATGCCACTTTCTCCTGACACCCTTTAGGTCCCAATGTGATCCTTCAATGCCAGATGCAAACATATTAATACAACCTTCCTGGAGAGACCTACTAAAAGCCTTTAAAAAAGGTTTATGCCCTTTGACCCAGTAATTTCTCTCCTAAGTATTAATTCCAAGGAAATGACCAGAAAGGCAGCCAGAGGTTCGTGTACAAAAATGGATGTGATAGTATGCTTCTTAATGGTACAAACCAGAGACAACCTGAATGTCCAACTAGAGGGGAATGGTTAAATACATGGTAAAATCCCTATATTGGTGCAAGGATGAAAGTATATCCATTTTTAAAATTTTGTTATTGACATCAGAAAATGCTAATATGTGAGACACAACCCCAAAAATCATAATACAAATCTATATAGAATAAGCCCCCAAATATATGGGTGTCTATAAAGAAATTCACCAAAATATTAGCAGTGTAAGGAACTTATGCAAGATTTGTATTTATGCATATTGAAATAATTTACAAAACCAACATTGGGGGTTCATAATAATAAACTAAGAGATTGAGGAATATGCTATACTTAGTTTCACCTTGTAACGATATAGGCGTGGTTTGTTTTCACAACAGACTGTAAGCTCCTTTAGGACAGAGGTAACACCTGTGAGATCACCCCAGGGTGCCGGAGAGCAGCAGGCCTGGATCTGTATCCCTGGTCATGCCTCAAACTCATCCGCATCCTGGGAACAATAATGCCCTCCTCACTGGATTAAGGTGAGGGCTGAATGGAATCGTGTATGGGGAACTCCTTTATATATCTGAGGCCTGGCCGGTACTCAACTCAGGGAAGCTTCCAGTATTACATCACACTGGTACATCTCAAGTTCTGGTTCCAAAAAGCAATAAAAGCAGACTCTTTTCCTTCTAAGACTCACTAAATAGGAGAAAAGCAAGCTAGAAGACTGCCTTCCAACTCCTCAAGACTGAGAAAGAAGGTGGGGGTCTCAAAATCAGGAGGGAAGAAAACAGGTTCATTCCTACCATTTCAGGCAGCAAGTGTCAAAGCTGGTATGTATGGCTGGTGGCGGCAACACCTGCTTGCTTCTAGTGCTTTCCGAAGGCTCCAGTTTAGGGACTCTGGGCCCTCCCTGTCACAGTGTTGACAAGTGTCATCATGGCCTCAGCATTGACAAGCTCAACTCCTAACCCTCTGGAGTCGCACCGGACCTACCCTCAAACCACTACTTTCTTAGAACATTACATCATCTTGCTTATAATTAACAAACTTGTAATTAACAAAGGTGTCGACAGCTTTCAGCTAATTTAGGGGAGACTCTAATGATATAAGGGAGACAGACAATTTCACTTTAAGTGGATTTTCTTAGAGGGGAAAAAAAATAGACTCCCCAAAAGAGCTTTCTCCAGGCAAGATTGTTATTTTGAATATTTAACTATCAGTACGGCCCTGACACGAGCCAATCAGAGCAGAGGCTTTACCCCATCACAGTGGAGAATGGCTGTTACCAACCTAGAACTGCCACACCAGTACGTGCGGGCTGAATGTTAGCCTTCCTTCCAGGGAACCCCACCAATACACTCTCCCATAGTGCCTCCCCCAACGAATATAGGCATACCTCGGAGATACTGAGGGCTTGGTGAATACAGATCTAGCATAATTCTTAAGAGCGCTAGGATTTTGGGTAGAGTAAATGGGCTTCAACTTCAAGTCACCAGCAGCATTAGTCTAATGAGAGAGGGAACTTGTCCTTGGAAGATGTGGAGCCAGGCACTAACTTCACTCCAGCTGTGAAAGTCCTAGATGGCATCTTCTGACATAAGACTGTTTCCTCTACATGGAAAAATCTGTTGTTGAATGCAGCTACCTTCACTGTCTTGGCTAATCTTATTATGGAGATGGCTTCTTAAACTCATGACACAACCTCTGCTGGCTTCACACTTTTGTTCTGTAGCTTCCTCACCTCTCCCAGCCTTCACAGAATTAAAGAAAGTTAGGGCCTTGCTCTGGATTAGGCTTTAGCTTAAGGAAATGTTGTGGCTGGTTGGAGCTTCTATCCAGACTCCTAGAACTTTCTCTGTATCAGCAATAAGGGTGTTCTGCTTTCTCATCACGTGTTCACTGGAGTAGCACTTTGAATTTCCTTCAGGAATTTTTCCTTTGCATTTACAACATGACTCAAGAGGCCTAGCCTTCGGCCTCTCTCAGCTTTCGACATGTCTTCCGCACTATGCTTGATCATGTCTGGCTGTTGATTTAAAGTGAGAGATGTGCGACTCTTCCTTCCACTTGGAGGCCACTATAGGGTTATTAACTGGCCTGATTTCAATATTGTGTCTCAGGGAATAGGGAGTCCTGAGGAGAGGGACAGAGATGGGGGAACAGCCAGTCGGTGGAGCAGTCAACACACGCATTTATTAAGTTCGTTGGATGCAAATCATGGCACCTCCAACCAGTTATAATAGTAACATCAAAGAACCCTGATCGTAGATTACCGTAAGAAATAGAATAATAAAAATGAAAAAGTTTTAAATGACCAAAATGTGATGACACAAAGAGAACAAATGAAGTTGGAAAAATGGTACCAACAGACTTGCTCAACACAGGGTTGCCACAAACCTTCAATTTGTAAAGAACGCATGCCCGTGAAGTGCAATAAAGCAGAGAGCAGTAAGAAGACCCTCACCTCTCCTGCTGAGCAGGTCAACGGATGGCTGTAAGGAAAGTCTTTTCCTCCCTTGCCTTCCACAGACCTAACTGGAATGCGTGAGCATGGTTCCTTTGAGTAACTGTCTATGGAGCTCTACTAGGAACGAAATAATTCCCAGGGAGAGTATTAAGCTGGCTTTCTGTGTAGCACCCCTCCCCCTCCTCTCATCCCCCCCAGAAAAATGCTTCATCTTGTCAAAAGATAATGGCCCCTCATTTGAGGTCGTTAGCCGCCTGGTGACCTATAAATGATAGCTAAAAGCTGGAACTAATCACAGTCCAGTCAGATTGTCGCTTCGCTGTGAATTAAATACCACTTAGTCCTAACTGATTCTAGCAAGTGCCACCATTACTGTTGGAGCCTTCATTAGGAAAATAAATCTCTATCAATGTCTTGGGGGTGACAGGGAACTGAAAATCCTGACAGGCTAACATTTGATTTGTTTTGTTCTTCCTTGCTCATTTCAGGACTAGGGGAAAAAACGATATATATTTATATGTATAAATATATATAACACATTTATATATAAATTATATATATAATATATATATATGTCACAATTAGATCTGCACATTGCTAAAGAGCTATTTAAAAGGTGGGCTGAGTTTTGAAGGCTATTTTGGAAAAGGAGCAGAAGGGAGCTGAGCAGTCTGGTTTTCCAGCTGCTGGCCAAGTGGTAGCTCTTTGCCCCTCTGAGTTCACCCCGGCTCAGGGGATTGTTTGTCCAAAGACTGGAACGGACCTGTTTCACCACTGTTGAGCAGATGTTATTACAAATACAAGTAGAAGGCAAGGGTGCTTTCCAGAAACTGCTGTTCAGTTCAGAGAAAGTACAACTTGACAGCCATGTGGGGAACCAACAGTGACAATGATTTCAAAGTTTAAAAACCCTCTACAGTTTAAATATTTCATGCTAAATACATTTCTTTGTGAGGCCAATATGTTCAGTACTCTGGACCATATGCACGTAGCCTCCCAAAGCAGATGGGGATTCCATTCCAAGGAATGCTTTTCAGAGTCTGCTTGCTGTGGAATTAGTTCATAATGGAGTCGATGTTGTAAATAGATTAAGCACCCGCCATCTTTGTAGCCGAGTTTTGTGTTTGTTCAGGGTTGAATGGCAACTCCCTAATCTTTCTTAGGTTAAACATAATGGTGTCCCAAGGAAGATCAAAGGAAGGCTGCTTTTCCCTTGGATATACATCCCTGAAATGAAATGCCAGAGTTCATGAAGTTCAAGAAAAACACAAGAGAAACGTGTAACACGGACTAACTGCAAGACCTAACGAGTAAGGGAATGTAATGAAAAACACAGGCCTGCCATGTGTATGGTCAGACTCATAACTTCAGGGGTGCAACTTCGTAGGGGATACAGACTCCAGATTTTTACTATCTAAATAAACTTAACAGAAAGAAAAATTACAATTTTTTGAGCACAGTAAATTGAATGTTTCTCAGGGCAACCTGATTTTGCCAAAGTTTATCTCAACTTCTTAAAAAGGCCCATTCAGCCCCTGACTAATATTAATGCACTACTTCCATGTGTTTTTACAAAATCCTAGAGCCAAACCCGTAATCCTCTCCCCGTCATATTTCAGCTAAGTCCTGCCCCGGTAATTATCAGGAAGAGGACCAGGAATATCCAGCTGGATCCCAGTGCCGCACGGCAGCCTCTCTGAAGGGGTTTCGCTTGGGTCAAGAGGATAAACAAAATGAATGGATGGAATCCTGTCTTCGAGGCGGCGAGAGTGTGGGGCCAGGGGTTTCCAGACGTCTGGAAGCCTGTGAGCTCAGCCGGGTCGATCACAGTATAGCACTGTGACTTGGGGTATCCTGTCTGCAGCATCTTTTCCCTCCTCTGTGAAAGTAAATGCTGAATTCAATGAGCCTGTCTGTCCCAGCATAGTTTATGGTTCTACTGCCCTGGGCTTGGTTTCCTCACCTGTAAAACTGGGACGATAATCCTCGCAGAATGATTATAGAAATAACGTTATTTAAAATATCCAGAAGTGTTTAGAATGGTGCTGGGACAAAGCAAGCATGCAATGTATTTGAGTAAGTATCTTAATCATCACCCTCATTGCCACAGGACAAAAACAGCCAAACAGACATGGACCCAAGGGTTTCATACGTGTTCTGCTTTTCAAAAGTGTAGCCTGAGAAAGGATGCGAATCACCGCTATCCCAAATGATGCTGATTTCCCCCCAAATTCTAACTGCACGTTCTTAAATAGAGAAAGCAGGCAAAAGTGCTGAGGAAATAAGCCAGTCCCCCTGGCTTATCCAACAAAATGACTGTATTTTCCAGCAATTCCACTTCTGGGCCTATTCCCTCACAGAACTGAGAGCAGAGACTCCAACCTGCTTGAACAGAGAAACCTGGGGCAGCAGCATGCACACAGCCAAAAGGTAAAAGCAGCCCAGTGTCCACCAAAAGACAAGTGGGTAAAGCAGATGGGGCATGGGGATACCATGAGATATTCTCCAGCCTTCGAAAGGAAAGAAAGTGTGAGCCATGCTGCAGCTTGGCTGAGGACCGCATGAGGCTTGAGATGCCTTGAGACCCACAGGAGGACACTGTGCCCGGTGGAGTAAGCCAGATGCTGTACCATCCCACTGAAACGGGTGCCCTGACTACCAAACTCGGGAGACAGGAGGAGACTGGTGGTCACCAGCGGGCTGAGGAGGGGCGACAGGGGATGGGGGAAGCTTCTTGTTTAATGTGGACGGTTTCAGCTTTGCCAGATGAAAAGCCTCTGTGAGAACAGTGATGGTGCCACGGCCACGGGAACACACCTGGTGCCGCTGAGCCGCGCACCAAGAAATGCTAAGTTTATGTCACGTCTGTTTTACCGCCGTAAAAACAATGGGCAGAGAATGAAAGGTCCCTTCAGACAGACCCTTCCATGAACTCAGGGGCCTCCTCTTCTCCAACTCCCCATGGATCCAAGAGGCGAGTAATACTTGCTGACTGACCATGGAGTGAATCCTGTCTCAGAACCAAAGTGCAGGTCACACAAGGGTCTTTGATTAGCTAAATGCAGCACTCACAGATCAGATTTGTTTGGCCCAAACTGCCTTTTTTGAATTAGGTGTCCATACTTTAAAAATAAGAAAAATTGATATTAAAAATCATGTTTTGAGCTTTTCTTAAGAAATTATAAGGCCTGTTAATATTTCACAATGCAAAAAAAAAAAAAAAAAATCATCTGGAATCTCCCAGGCTGGGTAGCTCTCTCGCAGTCTCCCCCATCACAGCCATGCCCCTGCCCTGCTGTGGACTTCAGGGCAGCACCTCCCTCCCTCCTGGACCCTTCTCACCCTCCCCAGATGCCCCAAGTCAGCCACAACCCCAGGTTCCAGGAAAGTACAATTAGGGTCTTTCAAACAGACTCCTGTCAGAAAAGAACACGTGGACAGCCAATATGGAAAGAAGCTCACTCTGATGACTAAGGAGGAAAATACAAAGGTAAAGCCACAATGAGGTATCTTTCCCCACCCCTCAGATAGGCGAAAAATGTAAAAGTCTGACTTCAAAGACTCATGAGGGATTGAACAACATATATTTTTTTACACAGCTGGTGGAGTATAAATTGGTTAAAACCACTGTGGAAAACAATGTGGCCTTACCTGCTAACAGTGGCATTCCCTGCTCTGTGACCCAGCAACTCCACGCCTCAGCTTCTACCCTAGAGAAACATCGACACCAGGCACCTGCAAACAGATACCAGGTTTGAAAGAGCAGAACCCTGGAGAGACCCCCATCTCCATTAACAGCAATTGCATAACGCAGTGAGCTTTAGTTCTATAACAACATTATTATAAAGCTCTGAATGAATGAACTGGGAATGGATCACAGCCACCCAGGTCATGCTTAGTAACAATGTTGGGTGGGAGGACAAGTCAGAGAAGAATCCCTAGAGCATTCTTTCTTTTATAGACAATTTAAAAACATGTGTAACACCAAACATATTGTTTAGCGGGCTAAGACATGGTAAATCTACAAAGACAAGCAAAGGGTTGTCAGCCCCGGAAGATGGAGATCTTTGGGGAGGGGAAGAGATGGAACCAGGGAGGGGCTCCCCCCCCCCGGGAGGCGGGGGACAAAGATAATGGTAAATGTTTCTTTTAACTGTGTGGTGGATAAAGAGATGCCTGTTTGTGGAGTCATTATTATTTATATTTCTTATTTATATTTTGTACATCCTATAAAGACACTTTTTTGGAATCAATATGTAATTTCTCAAAAATCTTAAAAGTTGCTGCTTCTCCCGAAATGATCGTGTCATTGTTGGGGTTAAACATGACAAGTGGCTTTTTGAAGCCCTCACACTCATGGCAGGGTGGGCCTGGGAACATACACAGTAAGTCGTGTAAAAGCTGTTTATCACCGTCATTCAAAACCTCAGGTAAAAAGAAGGTCAAAAGAGTGTCAGAGTCTGGGGTTTTTGGCTGGCTCAGGAGGGAGAACGTGTGACTCTTGATCTTGGGGTTGTGGGTTTGAGCCCCACACTGGGTGTAGAGATTAAACTTTTTTTTTTTTTTTTTTAATCTTAAAAAGGACAGAAAAATACCAGAGTCTAGTCAGGAAACAGAGTCCACATCAGGGATTTTAGTGAAGTACCTCCCCTAGGAAGGGGGGACGAGGAGGCAGGGCACAGTCCCAGGGGAACAGGGACTTGGGGGAGGGGGTGTAGGCACTACCAGCCACACCGCCCAAAGCAGAGCCAGAGAGGAAGAAGTGCCCTGTCTCTTTATTCCTCCTGCCTTCTGCCTCCCAGAAAGGCGTCCCGTGTGTGGGCCAGGCCTAACCTGAGAAATGAGAGTTTGCATAGTGCCTACAGAGGAGCGGCGTGGAGGGTGGGCCAGGCCTAACCTGAGAAATGAGAGTTTGCATAGTGCCTACAGAGGAGCGGCGTGCAGGCGGCGGGTGGGACAGGGGACAACACTAAGCCGCAGCGCCCGGCTCCTGGGCCTGCATTCTCTCATTTCATCGCCGTGGCCCCTCAACTGAGTAGGTTCTGTGCCGGTCCTCTTCTCGGTAAGACTACGGTTCAGAGAGGCCCAAGACCATCAAGCAATTGAGTGGCGGAGTCAGGATTGAGACCTGGATGATCTGAGCCCAGAGCCACTCCATCGGCGGATGCCACTTCCTCGTCTCTGCCAACACAGCTTAGGTCAGATGAAACAGTAACAAAATCAACCAGGGGGATCAAAAACTTAAGGATTAAATTCAACTATTTAATGACTGTCTTTCTCCCCACAGGGCCACATTTGTACTGTAATTTTCATTCCAGGACGCTTAATCAACCCTATGCTACATTTGTCTCGGGGAATGAGAGGAGGGCTCCCAGAGTAAAACCAACTGACCTTCCTAGTCACACTAATTCCACGTGTGCCTCGGTGAGCCTCCCCTCCCAGCTCCCACCGGCTCACAGTGAGCACGGGGAAGATGGGTGCTGCAGATGGGAAATCCAAGGGACACTGCTCCCTTTATACCTACAGCTTACAAGGCCCAAACACATGGCCTAGGAAATTCCTCTTTTTTTCTCATCATTGCTTTTAAGATTTTAAAACTAATACATATTCATGATAGAAGCATTGGAAAATGCAAAAAAAAATGAAAATTAAATATATCTAAATCATGATTATGAGAGAACTACTATTAGTATTATGTAATACTTCCTTCTAGTATTTTTTTTAAGATATAAAGTTAGGATCCTGCCCCCAGAACTTCCCTGCCCTTGCCTTCACAACTTTCTAATTTTATAGTTTGCTGTTCTTCCCCCTTTTAAAATTATATTCCTTAGACATTTTTCCACATATCCGAAAAAAAAACTAATTTTTTTTAGAGATTATATTTGACAGAGAGTAGGCAGAGAGGCAGGCAGAGAGAGTAGGAAGCAGGCTCCCTGCTGATCAGAGAGCCCAATGCAGGGTTCCATCCCAGAACCCTGGGATTATGACCTGAGCCAAAGGCAGAAGCTTTAACCCACTGGGCCACCCAGGCGCCCAAAAAACTAATTTATAACCCATTTAAAATTCCATCATACACATCTACTATACTTGAATTAATCCCCTCTCACTGGACGTGTGTTGTTCCCAGTTCTTTGCTATTTTAAGTAATGCTGCTTTAAACATCCATGCACCAAGTTCTTTGCCTGCATTCTGGGGCCTCTAGGTGTATTAAGCTGTTAACATTATAAAGGCAAGATGGTGTTTGCCCTGCTCGCCCAATGTCATTGAATGACTACATGAATGGATGAACACATGAAAGAGTTTCTCATTAGTTCTGTAAGTGAATCCCTAGAAGAAGACAGAGCTTTCATGATGTTAAAACAAGGGTAAGAGAAGAAAGACAAGTACATCAATTCTAAGAGTCAGCGTGGTTGCTCTTATTTCGGTGTACAAGGTGACTTGGAATGTCCAGGACGCTAAGGTGAAGGAAACAATATCATATGGCTGGTCTTAGCTGGTTGGTAAAAAACGTACCAGATCCTCAGAAAAAGCAAAGTGATTTCTTAAAACAAGAGGTGATAAAAATGTCTCCACAGGATCTTCATCCAGTTCCTCACATTTGCTAAGTCCACAATAAATGTTAAGTTGGTGGTGGTGTTATTATTTATAAAGTAGAGAAATGCCTTTTTTAACAGCTTTTAATAAAAGTCAGAGCATGATAGGAAAGCACGTTCCTTTCAAGGACTATGTCATGACGGCTGTCACATGTAACTATTCAGGAAAGAGTACAGCTTTTAAATCCTTTCCCAGGTATTTTTGCTACCCACCAGGTGTTTGGTCACCAGCTGGATGGTGATGCTCTGGGGGGAGGTCTGGCCTCACAGACGGGGGGTGCACCAAGCCCGTGGGCCCCACCTGCAGATGGACGCATCTGGGAGCCCCTTATGCTAGTTGGAAGCCATGTCTTCTCAGCACAGGAGTGGGTCCAGGCCGATGCCATGGTTCTGTGCTCTGTCAGTACCCCACCCCCCACACTGCCCAGTCTTACTTCTTTCAGACATTTTCTCTCACCCAAGGATGCCACCATCAGCACCTACTTTATCACTGCAGATCTGGCGACATGCCCAGCCCCTGTGCCTGGGAAGACTGGCACATTCAGCGCCCATGATGGCATAAAAATACTAATAATGGTGATAATACTTCCTTCCCAACAGTCTTGACCTCAGGACAAAGATACCAGTGCGGGGACACAAGGAAGCTGGCAGGCTATCTTTGTGGTACTTGTGGGGAGATGGCCGCCGCCAGGCATTTAGGAAGAACCCAAAGAAGGCACTTGCTTGTTCAAGTGGAGTCCAAGCCCCTAGGATGGACATTTCAGGGGGACCTCCAAGGCCTCTGGGGGCCATCTCCATCACCTTGCCTAGAGCCTCTCTCTTCTCTTTGCTCCTCTTCTCCCCTCTCCCTTTCTCTTTCCTACATTCTCCTTTCCTCTCTGCCTCTCCCGCCTCGCCATGTTAGTCTGTAGCTCCTATAGGTGTTACTTCACAGAGGCTGGTACTTAGAGCTGAGCCATCTGCCAGCCAACAGGAACAGAGCCCCTGTCCTCCTATCTCTGTGTTCCTGAAGCACCCGGTCTTGTGCCTGGCCCACGATGAATGCTCCTTACTAAGTCCTTGAATAAAATAGGAAGGACAGCTGTGCTGAGTTCAGTCACCCCGTGTGACACTGCTTCTGTAGGAAGGAATGATGCATGGGCATGAGATGAACTTTTACCCCAAGTACCTTAATACACATGGAAATAGACTTAAAGCCTGGGATTTACGTGCAAGTGTGAAGCTCTGTAAAGATCTTCCCTTAATTGACACTTTATTCCAATTTGGGCATTCCATTTCACAATCTTTTTATTTTAATCAGATTTGGGTGCTTTGTCTAGTATAACACCAATGCACAATGCCTATACATTTTCATCAAACACGAGGACTTACTTGAGGTAGTCCAACTCTAAATATAGACTCTGTGGGTCCCTTCCATCCTGGAGAGCCTCAAAGAGAGAGGCTACCATTATACCCTCTCCAACCCCCAGCTGCCAGTAAACTGCTTCTCACACGGGCTCTGCATAACGTGCTCCAGGGTAAGGAGCAAAGAAACATATAGATGGATGCATTTAATAACAATTATGGTTTATCTGAACAGTGCTAGGAAGGTGAGTTCATACAAAAATAAAGTTGTAAATAGCTAGTTAAACTGCTAATCCCCCCAATACACACACACTCACCACCTCTGTCAATCTTTATTACAAAGTATACTCCAAGAACAGTATCCATGTCTTTCCCGTGGCTTTGCAACCCCGTGGCACAAACAGACAAGGAATGCCTTCCTCCAGTTAAAGAGATCTTTACATTCTCCTCATCTAGCACAGTCCTGGTACATAGTTGGTACACAGAGATACATCAGATCCCCACACTCAATAGCTCTGGCCAGCTCTCATGGTGCTCAGTGTCTTGTTGGGGAAGCAAACACACAAACAAACCATTAAAACATGATATGACTGGATGTCCACAGCCAGACAGGCTGGGGTCCAGCTCTGGTTCCCTTGTCCCCCTTCCTAGCCAAGTACAAGTCGTGCACCCACTCTGAGTCTCAATTTCCTTTCTCTGCCATACAGATGGTAATAATAGCTCAGGTATTAAGAAGGTTTTGTTTTGTTTTGTTTTTTTAAAGATTTTATTTATTTATTTGACAGACAGAGATCATAAGTAGGCAGAGAGGCAGGCAGAGAGAGAGGAAGGGAAGCAGGCTCCCCGCTGAGCAGAGAGCCCGATGCGGGGCTCGATCCCAGGACCCTGGGATCATGACCCGAGCCGAAGGCAGAGGCTTTAACCCACCGAGCCACCCAGGTGCCCCTTAAGAAGGTTTTTTGATAATAAAGCACTTAGCACAGTGCTTAGAATTCAATAAATGTGTTGTTATTATAATGATGATGATGATGATGACAATTTCAACAGAGGAATATAAATAGATTAATCATACATCTGGAAATGTGGTCTGATGCATTGCAAAAGAGAATACTCCATCAGAAAATCAGCCAAGATTTCTTTGGGAGAAATGGAAGGGTGCAAAGGCCACTTGGGTCACTGCTGTATTTCACATACTGTCCCCAAGATGGCAGCAGCGGCCTCACGTTCTCACTTGGCCCAGAAGGCATTCCATTCAGGCTGCATTCCACCGAACCCCGCCCCAGACAGGCATCCCTGGGACATATTTTAAGTGGAAGGTGACCAGCACTGCAACTAAAGGATGCCCTTCCTTCTGGAATGCTATAGAAGTCTGACTAGACAGACAGCGATGCTCTGGCCCTGGGAAAAATTGGAAACTACCTGTCCATTCATTTACCCCTTCATTCCTTCAACAAATATGTGGAGACCCTACAACATCCCAGACATCATGCAAAGGAATATAGCTGAGAAGGCCCGGCCTCATGACCTCCTGGCCAATCACACACAAATCAGACCGGGGTAGATCATAAGATGTCTCCCATCAAGCCGAAAACGACAGGCTGGTAGAGTGTGGCAACACACCGTTGGAGGTCAAGCAAAGAAAAGCAAAGAAAAACACACACATACTAGGAGTCCTCCAGGGACTCTGCTTTGTATGCTGACAAGGGTGAGAGGGAATTCAAAGTAACAGAAGTTGGTAGGTTGAAATCATGATTGGGGGTTTTGCCCCCTGTGAAATTACTTATGTTCTTTTTTCCCCCCTCTTTCAACTAGAAATCTGGGCCAGGCTAATGGAAGCTGTCACCTGGAATGTCTGGGGCAGTTGTACAAGGTTACATTCCAGGCTCCGAGCAAAAAAATGCCAGCAATTTGCCTTTTGTCAACTGCAAATTAAAGTAATTTCCATGCAGAGGGTTTCTCCTGCTGGCGGTGAGCACCCCAAAACCCCAGGGCTGTCTGCAGCGAGCCTTTATCTGGCCGGCCGACCAGGGCAAACCCAGCCTGAGCAGGAGGAGCCTCCGGGGCGTAATCAGGGGATGGTCTGCTTGGCTCTTCTCTCACTGCAGCACTAAACCAAGTGGGAGTGAAGCCAGGCCTGGAGGTGGGAAACAGGGACAGATGTGTCTTCAGTTCTTTGTAGTACTTTCTAGAGTGTGGGACAAGAACGACTCTCGGTTTAAAAAGAAAAAACGAAGAAAAGGTAAATTTATGTGTGCTGCCATACTCAGTGCTATGATGACAACAAAACATAGCCAGCATTACGGAGAGTGCCCTGCAGCCATGATGCTAAGGACATTCCAGCCACGCTTCCCTGAATCGTCAGAGAAGGTGAAATATTATCATCCTCATTTATAGATGAGGAATTTGAGGCTCTGAGAAGTGAAGCAGTTTGGAGAAAGTCACCAGTCTTAAGTGATAAAGGTGGGATTTAAATCCTCTTTTGTCAAACTCCTGAACCTGGAAACTTAGCCTACGCAGAGCCAACCAAGTGTAGAGGGGAACAGAGAAATGAGTTGCCACCGAAAACAAGGAAGAGGTTATTCATTCATCGATTCAGTAAGTATTTACAGAGCACTCACTTCTCTCAGACACTAGGCATACATAAGTAAGCACTGTCAACCGCAGATTGATCTCCATGCAGAGAAAGTGCTGCCCCAACGGGTCCAAGGTTGGAGACCAGAGGCAAACAGGGACCAAAGAGGGAGGCCAATGCGCGTGGGGTTTAGATCAAGAGCAAACAGACAAGGCATCTTCAATGACTCGTAGAAGGAGAACTTTATGTCCCTGGGAGCACTCGTCACCCTGGAAAGAGCTATGACCTGCCTCCACCCCACAACGCGCAACCCTCCCCAACTCTGTACCCAGAGCCAGTGCCTGGCTGGGGCCCTTGAAGATTCCAGAATCTTTTACAACCTGCACCCAGTCCCACATGCAGCTTCCACTGGAGTCCTGCACTGTGTGACCTCACGGGAACTCCGTCATCTTCCCTAACCTTTCTGGGCCTCCTTTTCCTCATTTGTTGGATAGACGACCCGAGATCTCTTCCAGTTCAAACATTTCTGATGGCTGCCATTTGCTGAGCACCACCTACGCCCCAGGTGCTGCTCCAGATGCTTACAATCATTAGCTTATTTAATCCTCACGCACACCCCATGAGTGAGTGTGGCACTCCCATTTTGTAGATGAGTTTTAAAATGCAACGGTATACCAGGTGATTTTCCAAGGTCACACAACTAGTAAGTTGAGTACCAGGATTTAGAAGCAAGGCTGGCCTACACCCGAAAGCGCTGATATTTCTTACCACCTCTGAAAAGAAGAGGCAAAGTTTCACTTTGTCCTCTGAGTCCTTAGGCCACCACCACTGCCCTGAGAATTCCCCCTTACACAGATCTCCCCTTGTCCTTGCTTTCATCTTCTCCCAGCCGCCTTGGTCTCTTTTCTGGGAGACGCCCGTAGCTCTTGCCCTGCCATCATTCAGGCAGTACTCATGAAGAGGGCCCCTGGACTCTGGCCTTCTCAGATCCCATGTCCCCAGTCTAGGCACCCCAGCCCTGGCCTGGATGCCAAGTATACCTGTGGCAATAGTCAGCCTTCACGATCTTGAGCTCCAAGCTCCCAGCCACAACCACACCCCATTACCTCCCTCACCCAGCCCCATGCGCTCCTGGCCTACCGTGACTTATTCCACAGACAGAACCCATGTCGGCCACTTCCTCTGCACCTAAGTCCTCTCGGCCCTCCTCCTCGCCACCCCTCAAAGTACCTCCAAATTGATTCCTTCCTAACTTCAAACACCACAGCAGCTTAACATGGTCCCTCCTTCAGTTTTTCCTCCCCATCTTCCCACCACAGCAAGGCCACTTCCACTTTAAGCTGCACCACCTCCTCCAGCAAGGACCTATCTTTCTCAGGTATCTCCTTCCCTCTGGCGTCTTCAAACCCTTCCTCTCTTCGTGCATCTCTCCTCAGCCCCAGCTTGGGAAAACACCCACAACTGGACCAGAGATGAGGTTTCTCTCCTTGGCTATTTTTGGAAGACCCACTCTTCATACCCTGTTCTTGAGACATGGTCTGAGCATCCATGTCACTCCCCTGTGCCGCCCTCCAGACACCGCCAACTGCAGCCTCTAAATCCAATGACCTTTCCTCAGTGCTTATCCCAGGAGAAGCAGAATCTGCTGTCAACCTGGACCTTTGGGACTCCATGGCTCTCGCCTTCTCCTTCACATCACCTTTCAGCTCTGTTTCCTGACTTCCCTGAGCCTCAGTTTCCCAACCACTAAAAGAGGGAAATGAATACCAGCATCACGGGGCTGCTGTAGGCACTGACTGAGAGACCACGTGATGACAGGCTGAAGGGGCCCTAACTGGTTATTACCACCAGTGTTGCTTTTCTCTTAGGTTGGGAGAATCTCCCTTAATTTACCAATCTTTATGCTACCCCACAACTGCAAACACTGTAAGTCCCATGGACTCCTGGCCATAGGCAGAGATCCAGGGGCACTGGGTGGCTCAGTGGTTAAGGATCTGCTTTTGGCTCAGGTCACGATCCCAGGGTCCTGGGATCGAACCCCATATCTGCATCCGGCTCCCTGTTCAGCCGGAAACCTGCTTCTCCCTCTCCTTGTGTTCCCTCTGCTTGTGTTCCCTCTCCCGCTATCTCTCTCTCTGTCAAAATAAACAAATAAAGATCTTTAAGGGGGAGGGGTAGAGATCCTTCCTGCCCTAAGAAAACCCAGAAATCTGCCCTGCACACAGTAGGTGCAGAGTAAGCTCCCTGTCGATGGTGATGACTGCCTTATAACCTTGAGCTACTTCCCCAGTCTTTCAATTTCAGTAAACCACAAAATGCTTTTTCCACCACGGACTTGGCTGTTTAACGGTTTCAATCCTTTGAAAAGGAAAATGACTCCCTTATTTTTCACTCACTTTCTAGTGTTAGATCCCTTTGATGTTCCAAATTTCTTTCAAGAAAGCCTCTTTAGTAATAGGACCTTGGTGTTTGCCACAGGGAAGTGAACTTGAACCCTAAAGGTTGAGCTGGGACCCTGGAGTCCCAGGCAAGCGTTTTTTCTCGCAGGCTCCAGGCCTGACCTCAGCCCGGAGCTGGGAGAAAATGCTATTTGCAAGCTCTTCATCCTTCTCAAAGCTGTCATTTTCGTCAGCCTCACTGGGCATTTTGACAAATGCCTTTGCTAATTACTTAATTATTTTGGCCTGCACAAGTGTGGGGGCTATTTCCTTAAAGAAAAGAGGGCTTAGCTTGTCCATTCTTATCCAGGCAAGGCTTGAAAGTAGCCTCCTTCAATCCTATTAAAGTGTTTGGCTAACGAAGCACCCCACCAGTCAAATTAACTCAGATACATTATGATGCAAGAGCACAGAGGCACAAAGCTCTCCTTCCCCAAAGCCAGGCTAAAGCTAGCATCTGTTTTCTTACGCCTCTGGCTTGTTTCTTCTACTTCAAGCCTCTTTTGCATGGGAAAGAAACCTGTGCTTATCTTGCTGACTTTCAATTAAAGAAACAATTAGGCTAAATGGCGTCAATGTGTCCCTCCCGGAATTAGCCAGGAGTGTGAGCCTGTCACCTAGCCCTCAGCGCAGCAGGGTGCGCTCTGGCGGGAAAGTGGGGACAACATTCTGCCCAGTGGGAGGTTTTCCCCAGGCTGCCAGCCCTGACCTGAGTCTCTGGAAGAATCTTGTCTCCCTAAGAAGTGCCCTCTCTGAGCATCCTCTCTCTCCAAATAACACTTAGCATCTCTGCCGCATACCCTGGCTATGTCTCTTATGGCACCCTGGAGAAAAGACCCTTGGACAGTTCATTGGCTCAGGAGGCCAATATAAACACAGGAGGCCAATATAAACTCAGAATCAAGCCCGAAACACAAATTGTGTTTGGAATTGTGAATTATCCACAGTGGTCCATCCCGATCAGATAAACAGCCAATGGCCCCATCCATTGTGTCTAGCCCAGTAAAGGGTGGCTGAGTGTGGGGGACAGCTATGGCCCTCCCCTGGCATACCCAGCCTGCAGGGAGAGTGTAGTTGGGGCACAGGTGAGTCTTGGTGAACTCCTGGAGGGGGCAGGGGACTCACAGAGGCTCCAATTAGGGTTGACCCAGGTATTTGTTTGCACAGCTGGGACCAGAGAAACTGAACTGACCCTGGGTCTTTCTCATGAAAATGCAATGAGGGCAGAGCTGCCCCTGAAAATACCAGCATGTTGCACAGAGCCTGGAGGACCACTTCACACCCTCAACCAACCTCAGACTAAGGGATCCTCAGACTATGGGATCCCAGACACACGCTCCCATCTCTGTGCACAAGGAAACTGAGGCCCAGCAAGGGTGAGAGGTTTGTCTGAAGTCACACAGCCAGTTAGAAAACCTGAAAAGTGCACATTTCATTTGCTATGGTGGCTGAAAAAATAAAATTCAAAGGGACAAATTTAATCAGAGTCTGTAGATCTATTGGAAGAAAACTTTATGGTTCTAGTGAGGTTCATAAAAGAAAATCAAAGGAAATGGTTGTCATTCTCCCTAAATTAATGTATATGCTCCATGCATTTCCAGTTAGAATACCAAAAGGACTGGGGGCGGGGGAGGGGGTGGTGGTTCTAAAGTGGTATTAAAATTTATCTGGAAAAATAAACATGGGAGAATATCTGCGGAAAAGCTAAAGAAGAACAATGAGGCAGCACTAGTCCTACTAGTTATTAAAACACATCATGAAACAACAATAGTTAAAACAGTTTAAGGCGGAGAAAAAAATAGTATAACAAATTAGGAAGGGATCATAAATAGACTGACGTTCATGTGGAAGTTTCGTTTATGATAAAAGTGGCACTTTCGTTCCATGAACAAAGACAGATCATTCAGTCAATGATTTGGGGTCATTGCCAATCAGCTGGGCAGAATCGTGAAGTCAGACCCCTACCTCGATCCTTCACACCCCAAAAAAATTTTAGTTGGATGCAGGATTTAAACTGTAAAAAGGAAGCCATATAATGTCTCAAAGAAAACATGCAAAATGTATAATCTAAGAGTGGAGAACTTCCTAAGCAGACTATGAAACCCATAAACCAAAAGGGAACAACTGATATATGTGGCTACAAAAAAATGTACAATTTCTGTAGGGCCAAAATAAGTGCCATAAACTAAGTAGGAGAGAAACAAAGCAAGTGTTTGCCGTTTGTGAGCATAAAAGTTTAGTTTCTGGGGCGCCTGGGTGGCTCAGTGGATTAAAGCCTCTGCCTTCAGCTCAGGTCATGATCTCAGGGTCCTGGGATCGAGCCCCACATCGGGCTCTCTGCTCGGCCGGGAGCCTGCTTCCTCCCCTCTCTCTCTCTGCCTGCCTCTCTGCCTACTTGTGCTCTGTCATATAAATAAATAAAAATCTTTTAAAAAAATAAAAGGTTACTTTCCTGCTTTACAGAGTGTATGTGAATCACCAAGATCTGCAAGTACAACTCAACAGAACAACAAGCAAAGGAGGTGAACACGCAGGTCACAGAACAAAAGATCCAGGGTAACCAGGTGAAATTTACAACGGCACCATTCCCACTCCTTAAACAATCTCTCCTATGGCTTATTTTCGTCAGAAAACCCATCCATGGAATTTTTAGTTGTGTATTTGCTCAAGATCGTCACTGTCCGTTTGTTCTCCCCGAGCCTGCTCTGGGAGGGAGCGGGAAGAGTCTTGGGAGCAGCCGGCAGAGCCAGGACATCCCCAGGGGCCAACTTCCCTGCCTGCCAGGCCCCCAAACCACCAGCAACCCTCCTGCAGGGAGGCCAGGTTCCCGGGCAGGTACCATGTTGTCCTCCTGCCCTCCAGGAAAGGAACAAAACCCTTTTGGATGTTCCAGGAAAGGAACAAAACACCTTTTGGGTGTCACCAGCCATTCACGTCACCTCCTGCTAACACCTGCCTCACTGCTGCTCCCAAACCAGCTAGAAGGGCAGAATGGATGGCAAACACTCACCATGGGCTTAGGTTTCCGCACTTCCAGCTACCTGTGCGAAGAACCCAGAATTGAACTTAAAAAAAAAAAAAAGCCTCTTAACAGTAGTCACTCCTTCCCTCAGAGGATCCATCCTCCCTTGTCAGTTCTGGCTTTACGCACAGTTCCATCAAGGCTGGCCATCCGCCGAAATCTCAGAGTGCGGCGTGTTAAGGACATTGACTGGAGCCTGCCACAGTAAACCCACGGAAGGCAGAAAGGCTGGTCAAAGGCACAGAAAGAGGGCGGCAGCGCAGAGGTGATGCCTCACAGATAGATTAAGAGATCAAATGAAGTTAGCCATGCTGTGTTTAAGAAGCCAAGGCAGTGTGTTATCCAGCTGAGAAATAAAACGTTTTACCCCCAGAAAGAATCAGCCTTAAAATCCCTGTGGAACATCAATAAATGAGGTAGTGATGAGGCGGGAGGTCAGTAACTCTCCTACTTGGGTTTTGTTTTAAGCACAGACCGTGTGGTGGGAGCAAGTGAGAACCAAGGAGCCGCCCACAGAGAACAGTGTGGAATCAAATGAAACGTAGAGCCTTGACCTGCACGGGAATGGACGAGGCGTGTTCGGCATAAACAGGAAACTCCAAGGATCAAGTTTATGTCACCTCAAGTGTTTTCCTGTGACCAGTCAACCCACTATACACTGGACATCACAACACCTGCCCTTAAGGCTTTGTGGCCACCCTCCAATCAGGTGTGTCATGGGCCTTGCTGGCACCTGGCAGGAGGCAGAGAGGTAATAACAGGAGCTTCGTTGTTATTGTCCTTGAGTGTTTTCTTTGGGTCAACTTCTCAGTCTCCAGGAATCAGAGTCTCAAAATCAATCATCATTTTTCCTTATAACAATAAGTCGTCCTCTCCCTTTTTTTCCCTGTCACCCATCCCACCCACACCCTCAACCTCCCTACACACCTTCAAACAAAGATTCTGTATCTTGGGGTTTTCCTTGGGCGAACACACATTAAAATCCTTCACTTGTTTCCAATGCTCCCAATAATGTAACAGCTGCCCTATCTGTAGGTTGGGCCTTGGTCCCGGGACTTCACACGAACTGACTCATCTGATCTCCACAACTATCCCCCATTTTCCAGAGGAGGAGACAGAGCACAAGGAAATTAATGACATTAACAGTCTCACAGCAAGGAAGTAGGCCAGAAAAGTACTGCTTTGTGAAAAAACGCATGAACAAGTGTGTCCTGCAGACTACCATTAAATGTAAGCGTGTACACAAGCTCGTGTGTGCACACACACACACATACATACACACAGATATGTGGGGTGGGGGGACTTGGGAACAGGCAGTAAGAGGATACTTGCTCTTCACTTCTGAACCTTTTGAAAACAGAATTATAAGTTTCTCCCAACAAATGCTGCTCATTGCTCTCTGAAGTCCTCTGTCCCTTTTAAGGGATTCAGACCCACCTCCGGGCCCCCAGCCCCTGACGCACACAGGTCAGCTGTCTTAAGGTCAGGAGTGCCAGGCTGGGCCTGCTGAGGGAGGAGACAGCTGGACCCCAGGTCACAGACAGTCTACATGGCTCACTTCCAGAAACCAACTGTTAAGGGTGACACTCACCCCAAACTCGTTTTTTTGTTTTTTTGTTTTTTAATCTGCACCAGGCTTGCTGGGAAAGTAGACACTTGGGGGGCCTGGACATAAACAGGACCCCCACCTCTCTTCCCCTGATTTCTATTGTCAGCCCTTCCTGTCAGAGAAGACAAAGGCTTGCATTCCACAATTAGCAACAGAAGGTTTAAAATGCAAAATCATGGAGGAGCTCACAAACACTTGTGAAAGAGTTTCCACTTAGGTGTTAATTATTTCCACCTCCTTCCTGGGCTGGGCAGTAGGTGAGGAGGAAAAGGAGGGAGTGGGAGAGGGGAAGGGGGGGGAGGAAGCCTGTGTGGACCCCCCCTCACCCATGTGCCCCCCTCACACAGGCCCCGGAGGTTGGCGGCAGCGGGGTGGGGCTCACTAGTCACCCCTCCCCACATGGAGCAGAACTAGCCAGAGGGGCTCCCTTCCCCTTCCCCGTCACCACCTCTCAGGAGCACTTCTCTAGACTAGGAAAGCTGGACAGAGCCACAAAGGAACCTAAGAAATAAGCACCTGACCACCCCTGAAGGAGGTGCAGACCTCCCAGGAGCCCAAGATAGGTGCCATCCGTAAGTCCTCTGTCTGGGTGGGCTGCACACAGACCTGAGTGACTTGAAGGGTCTTGTTCCCTGTTGCCCAGAGTAGGACAACTGAGGGGAAGCCACCAAGAGAACAGAGGAACGTGCTAGGGAGGTACCCAGAGCTGATCAACCCAATAAATGATACCCAATATCTGTATTTTTTGGCTTAAAAATGGCAGGAGTAACACACACTTACTCAAACATTATAGGAGAGTATAAAAGTAAAACTCCCCCTCTCCAGACTAGAGTTTAGTGTAGGTTTTTCCAGAACTTTCTATGTATATAAAATCAAGTACATATGGAGAAACTTTTACAATAATGAGACCACATTCTAGGTTTTGTCCTGTGGCTTGCTCTTTTTTCCCACTCAGTAATATATTGCGGCTATCTTTTTTGTATCAACGCGTTTGACCCCTGTGGTTGGTATCAGTTATTTAAATAAATACCTTATAAGAAGTTGTTTTCATTATTCTTCTGACTCTCAGACAGTGCCTATTTAAGGGAGAAAACTTGGAAAGCACACAGACACATACAGAAGGAAACAGAAGACCCACAATGCCAGCACCCTGAAATACCCACAGTTCCCCACTTTGCCTGCTTCTGGAGGGCCCGAGAGCCGAGGAGCTGGGGGGTCCTGCTGTGCCAGTACTGATGGCAAGTAGGAAGTGAGCCCTAGCAGGAACCGGGTGCTGCAGAGAGCGTCACCCGCAGTCTTCAGCGCTAAACTGTTTCCGGGTGTGCACCAGGACACAAGTGCGGGGCCACGGCGCTGGCACTGCTCACTTCCTGCAGGAAAGACTGCTGCCCTTACTCTTCTATCAACCCTTTTGCTGGTTTCTTCTTTCTCCCCAGGAAACATATTACAAATTCTTCAACAATCTCTTCCCTCTCCTTCCCAGCCAGCTGGACCATAATGTGCATGAACCAGAGACCATCTCCTTCCTGTCTCTGTGCTGTGCCCAACACCTGAATGGTTCCCCATAACGATCTATTGAATAAATGAATCAAATAAGCCGATGTGCTTGCACCCCCTCCTGACCTTTGCTTATAACACTTTCCCTGTCTGCAGCACCCTTGCCTTCCAAACACAGTGTCCATGCTTAGAGCTTGCTTCAAAGCTCATCTCCTCCAAGCCTTTCCTGGAAGACTCACTTCTCTTTACTCAGACCAGCCCTCATTTCTCTATTTTTTGGCTTTTGCCAATCATTGGCCAGATGGGCCAGCATTACCAACCCCATTCACAGTTTATACATTTTTTTATGTTGGCAATCTGAGCCAAGGGAAACTGCTCTGGTGGGTTGTACTGCTTCAGTCTCAGAGTGGAGGTTAGGAGACCGCCCATGTGATCTGCCATACTTTCTCTTTCTTGGTCGGTTTCCTCTTTTGTAAATGAAGGGGTTGCCCTACAGTCATTCTGTGGTTTCTCCCAAGTGCCAAGTTGTATGATTCCAGGCTTGGATATATGTTTCCATTCTTTTCACAAGGCCTTTCCTTTTGATAAGAAGTCTCACCTCCTGAAAAGACTTCATGAATCTGAATTCCTGGCTTTAAAAATTTTAAGACTCTGCAGTTGTAAAACACAAAATGGCCTTCATTTAATTAGAGCTGATTTTTAAGAGTGATTCTTGAGTTTGCTAATTATTCTTTCTTATTCCACATCATAGTTGTAATTTATGACATATGGACAGTGCCCTACTTCTCAATGACTTAGTGAGAGCTCGTGATGCCTCCCTGTGCTACCTCTCTTCCATTTTTCCCAGAGAAGTTCTGGCTTCTGGCTTCTGAGAATCTGGCTCTGATGCTGATGTTACCATAGTTATCAAAGAAGCCAACACCTTTGAGATCCCTGAAGCTCTAAGAAGTCCAGTTTCCAGAGGTCTTTTATATGTTCCTTCCTCCACCACCTACAGCTCCAATTACACCAACCCTAGGGTCTCCTTCCATGACAGGCATTGCTGCTCACCTACTGCCAGCTAGATTAGTCCCCAACTTGTCTATGAACCTATGGTGTCTTTAACTTTAGTTCCTATATGTTCTATTTCTGGAAGTTCTATTTGGTTCTTCTCATATCTGCTAGATTTTTTTTAGAGCTTATTATTCCCTACAAATATGTTCAAGTTTATAACTTATATAATAAATAAACTTGTTTTATAATTTGTCTCTGATAATTTCACTACTGAAGGTAGGTGTAGGTTTGTTTCTACTATCTGTTGTTTCTATTGTTTTTCACTCCTGTTGCATTTCTTGTGCAAACCATAATCTTCAGGGATGAAAACACTTTAAATGATACACAGAAACAAAATCCCCCAATCATTCTTAAACCCAGTAATTCACAATCATCTTGATGCAGGAAAAAGGGATATGTGTTAGAAATATATGTGTAAGCCCAGGATCACCTGTCTGTTGGAATTCAGTCTACTGAACTTTTGATATCATCTCCTTGAAAAGCTTACTTCCTACAACCTTTCTTCCTCATCCTTGGCTTTAATCCACCCACTGCCCTCAGGCTTACCTTGTAATTGTTATGTGGTGTTCGCAAAGGTTATCACATCCATTACTACTGTGATTCTCCCTACAGTCCTTTGAGATAGGCAGAACTAGGGATTTTTATCACCATTTTCCAGATAATAAAACAGTTTCTGTGAGTTCAACTGTCTTGCCCCAAGTCAGAAAGGTACAGAATGGGAAGAGAGATATTAAACCCTGGTGCTGTTTTCCCCCATGTAGCATCTGTCCATTGGTGGATTACAGGCAGGTGAACTCTCAAATCAAACCACTGCATTTCTTGCCAAGAGACATTTCCTTCCAGCAGTAAGGTTGAAAAACATGACATTATGGGAATGAGCCACACCTTTCCTGGTCACTTCAACTGGCTGGAGGGTGATAGCTACTCCAGCATGGCCCTCAACACTCTTTCAGTGAGGTTTGGGTTCCCACACCAAGCCAACCCTGAAGCTCTTATCATTTCTCTTGCGTCCTGAGAGGAAGAGCAATTACCTAGAAAAGATGGAAGGAAGGAGGAGGGACAGACCTCATTAACAGGAGCTGAGGAACTGGGCCTGTTGGGTCAGACCTGTTGGAGCTGAAAGCCTCTAGAGAAATGTTGCACCTACTTGCAGAAACCTTTACAGCAGGAAGAAGGAGAGACAGACCACTGAGTCCTGAAGAATGAGGTTTTAGAAAATGCCTGCGATAGTTCAAAAGTAGACGTCTCTGAATGGCTGGAAGGCTCCCCTGGGGGGTGAGAGGTAGGGAACTCTAAACACCGTTTTCAAAGATATCCCAGCCTGTCTAGCTGATGACTGCTGGAATGTGGGGACCCAGAGGTGCAATGGGCCAGACACTTTATTCAGTAAGCAATCTAATAGGAATACAAAAGAGACAGACTCCTTTTAGAGCTGCAAGGACCCTTGAACCCCATGAGATGGGGTCTCTGAACTTCTGGGTTTTCATCAACAAAATAGGGTGGAGCGACAACAGTATTGCCTATGTTATAAGATGGTTTAGAGAGAATGAAATAACCTGAAGCATATGAAGTGCATGGCAATAGCTAGTTAGTATTTCTACCTTCCTTTTATGAATGGAGTCACTAAGGTTCTGAGAGATGACATGCCCCAGGTCATGCAGACTGGGGCTGATCAGACTGCCTGATGGGTGATCATTAGAGTAAAACACTTATTTGAATTTTTTGTGTGTGTGATTTTTTTTTAAATTTCTTTTCAGCCTAACAGTATTCATTGTTTTTGCACCATACCCAGTGCTCCATAAAATACGTGCCCTCCCTAATACCCATCACCTGGTTCCCCCAACCTCCCCCCCCACGCCCCTTCAAAACCCTCAGGTTGTTTTTCAGAGTCCATAGTCTCTCATGGTACACCTCCCCTTCCAATTTCCCTCAACTCCCTTCTCCTCTCCATCTCCCCATGTCCTCCATGTTATTTGTTATGCTCCACAAATAAGTGAAACCATATGATAATTGACTCTCTGGGCTTGACTTATTTCACTCAGCATAATCTCTTCCAGACCTGTCCATGTTGCTACAAAAGTTGGGTATTCATCCTTTCTGATGGAGACATAATACTCCATAGTGTATATGGACCACATCTTCCTTATCCATTCATTCATCCTTTCTGATGGAGACATAATACTCCATAGTGTATATGGACCACATCTTCCTTATCCATTCATCTGTTGAAGGGCATCTTGGTTCTTTCCACAGTTTGGTGACCATGGCCATTGATGCTATAAATATTGGGGTACAGATGGCCCTTCTTTTCACTACATCTGTATCTTTGGGGTAAATACCCAGTAGTGCAATTGCAGGGTCATAGGGAAGCTCTATTTTTAATTTTTTAATTAATTAATTAATTAATTTTTTTTTAAGATTTTATTTATTTATTTGAAAGAGAGAGATCACAAGTAGACAAAGAGGCAGGCGGAGAGGGAGAGAGGGAAGCAGGCTCCCCGCTGAGCAAAGAGCCCAATGCGGGACTCGATCCCAGGACCCTGAGACCATAACCCGAGCTGAAGGCAGCAGCCCAACCCACTGAGCCACCCAGGCACCCCTATTTTTAATTTCTTAAGGAATCTCCACACTGTTCTCCAAAGTGGCTGCACCAACTTGCATTCCTACCAACAGTGTAAGAGGGTTCCCCTTTCTCCACATCCTATCCAACACATGTTGTTTCCTGTCTTGCTAATTTTGGCCATTCTAACTGGTGTAAGGTGGTATCTCAATGTGATTTTAATTTGAATCTCCCTGATGGCTAGTGATGATGAACATTTTTTCATGTGTCTGATAGCCATTTGTATGTCTTCATTGGAGAAGTGTCTGTTCGTATCTTCTGCCCATTTTTTGATATGATTGTCTGTTTTATGTGTGTTGAGTTTGAGGGGTTCTTTATAGATCCTGGATATCAACCTTTTGTCTGTACTGTCATTTGCAAATATCTTCTCCCATTCCGTGGGTTGCCTCTTTGTTTTGTTGACTGTTTCCTTTGCTGTGCAGAAGCTTTTGATCTTGATGAAGCACAAAAGTTCATTTTCGCTTTTGTTTCCTCTGCCTTTGGAGACATATCTTGAAAGAAGTTGCTGGGGCTGATATCGAAGAGGTTACTGCCTATGTTCTCCTCTAGGATTCTAATGTTATTTAAATTAAAAAAAAATGTTTTCAATGGTTTCCTCTTCTGTAAAATGGTGCGGGTTTGCTTTACTAAAATATATTCTCAATACTTTATCCAAAACCTTGGAGCCAGATGTGTTCTAAGCTTAGAAAGTTTAATGTGAGGGGTGCCTGGATGGCTCAGTCCCTTAATCCATAAACTCTTGATTTCCACTCGTGTCATGAGCTCAGGGTCATGGGATCAAGCCCCAGGTTGGGCTCTATGCTCAGCACAGAATCTGCTTGTCCCTCTCCTTCTGCTTCTCTCCCTGTTCTATCACTCTCTCTCTCTCTGTCTCCTCACTTCCCCTCTGAAATAAGTAAAATCTTAAAAAGGAAGGAAGGAAGAAAGGAAGGAGGTAAGTTAGTTCAGTGTGAATGCCAGTCTCCAGCAGGTATTGGGCAGAACCCAGTATCAAACACATCAGTATTTCTACAGCAAAATGTGAGTGTTTACATTAGTGGGAGAAATAAAGACTGCAAATAGTTTCGTGCTGGTTCAGGTCAGACTTTGCTAACCTGCTAACCTGAAATTTTAATAAAAAGAATTTTGGTTTCTAGAGCTCTGAAATTTCAGATTATGGACCTGTGATGCCTACTTCAAATGGTCTGAAGGGTTCTACAGGATGGTACCCCTCAAGTGGCTGGCATAGGTGGGAGTTCGATATTAAAGTTAGCTGTTCTCAGCAGCTGGTCCAATGCTCAAGTACAAGCTGTTAAGTCATGGAGAATGTCTGGCCAGGATATGACAATCTCAGAGACCATCAGGAAGATGTCCTATCCTAGCACTCAGCTCAAGCATACCATGCCCTTCCTGCAGGGCTGAGGAACATATGAGAAGGGGGCAATGTCCCATGAAAACCTCCCATACCACCAGTCTAAACCATGAGGCCTTTATAAGCTTCCTTAAAGTACCATTAGAGTTCTACTGGGTAGGAGTCCAGATTCAGAAGCCTCTGGAAACTGTGAAGGTTATTTTAATTAGGGAATAATGGGGATGATGTTCTAACCCAGACACTGAAACCTTAAGGTCAAGACCGGTAACACAAAGGAACAGAAGACTTGGGTGTGGCCTATGGCAAGTGGAACAATCCCTGCCCAACCCAAAGGGAAGATGCCACCCACTTAAAGTCATTTTCATGTGGGTATTTAAGCCTTGTGCTGCCTGATCCTTTACAAGGAGTCAAAATCTGAAATATGTGAGATATCCTGGCCTTTACCTGGTGGCCACTAGTTTTGTTTTAATTTATTTATATGGGGTGTGGGGGAGTAGGCAAGGGAGGGGCAGAGGGAGTAGGAGAGAGAGAATCTCAAGCAGACTCCCTACTGAGCACTGGAGCCCAACATGGGGCTGGATCTCACAACCCTGAGATCATGACCTGAGTTGAAACAAAGAGGCAGATGCTAAACCAACAGAACCACCCAGGCGGCCCTGCCACCAATTTTTTTTTTTTTAAGATTTTTATTTATTTATTTTGAGGGAGAGAGAGAGACAGAGTGAGAGAGAGCATGAGAGGGGAGGTCAGAGGGAGAAGCAGACTCCCCATGAAGCTGGGAGCCCAATGTGGGACTTGATCCCAGGACTCTGGGACCATGACCTGAGCCGAAGGCAGTTGCTTAACCAACTGAGTCACCCAGGTGCCCCCCTGCCACTAATATTTTTAAACAAACCTAACAAAATGGCTGTGGACCTCTGATCTCAACAATCATAGTGAGAGTAATTTAACTGAGAGCTTACTGTGTGCTAGGCAGTACCTACAAATACAAGGTGCTTATATTTAATCCTACAGCAACACTATGAAAGAGAAGCTATTAGTGGCATTTTACAGAGCAGGAAAATTGAGGCTCAGATTACAACATTACATAAAAATGGTTAATGTCCTACAAGTTAATAAAACTGTAACCCTGGGGGCTCTCCTTTCTATAAATAGAAATCATTTACATCCCTACTGAAAAAACAACTTATCAGTCTTCTACAAGTTAATATTCAAAAATTACAGAGTCTGGACTTTAAGCAAAAGTTGTCTCAGTCAGCTCAGGCTGACATAACAAAATACCAACAAATGGGTGGCTGAAACAACAGAAATTTATTTTCTCACAGGTCTGGAGGCTTAAAGTTCAAGATCAAGACCCTGGACACTTCAGTTTCCAGTGAGGGCTCTCTTTCTGGCTTGTAGATGCCTGTTTTCTTGTTATGTCCTCACATGACCTTTTTGGATGCATGCATGTGGGGTGATGGGGAGAGATCGATCTCTGGTGTCTCTTCTTATAAGGACACTAAGCCTGTTGAATCAGGACCTCACTCTCATTAGCCTTAAGCCCTTCTTTAAAGACCCCATCTCAAAAGATAGCTACAATGGGGTTAGGACTTCAGCATACGAATTTTGGAGAGACACAAACATTTAGACTCCAGCAGATAATAAATAGTAAGTCAAACAAAATGATAATTCCTTAGAGCATCAGAGAGTCGTAAAGTTATTTTGTCAGACAGTTCTCTAACATTGAAACAAAGCATGCAATAACTTCTCTTATTTCTAAGTTTTGGAAAATTTTTCTTAACAAGAACTTTGAAAGAAAATCTTCACGAGCCATCATCTGATAACTCAGGAAAGCTGTTTCGTTCAGATGAAAATAAAGGTTTGCGCTGAAAACCGACAAAATGAATACTATCAAATTTTATCCACGGATTCTCTTGTTAAAATAGTCTTTATATCCTTACCAAATGTGTCTGCCATTATGCTTTCTTAGGAAAGGCTGGCATTTTCATGATTTTAGCTTCTCTTTCACTGGTTACATTTTATTTTACTTCATTTTTAAAAGACTTATTTATTTATTACTTTAGAGAGAGCATTTTTGAGTGTGAGCAAAGGGAGGGGCAGGGGGAGAGAATCTCAAGCAGACTCGCTGCTGGGCGTGGAGCCTGAGAAGGGGCTTGATCTCATGACCCTGAGCTTATGAGCCGAGCAGAAATAAGAGTCGGATGCTGAACTGATTGAGCCACCGAGGTGCTCTCACTGGTTACATTTTGAATTGGTGATTCCTTTTCAGAGTCACCGTAGCCTCCTGCTAAGATTTATGCGGTCCTCCAATTTTATTTAACAGACCCCACAGTTATGAAGCACACATCACTGTGCCAGGCACTGTGCTCAGGCTTCTTGAATATGCTATATGATTTAATCCTCCTGTTTGCTCTGTGAGCTAGATGCTACTGACCCCATTTTACAGATGTGAAAACTGATGCTCGCAGCTTGTAAGTAGAAATGCCAGAAATCAGTCTTGGACTTTCTCATTCCAAGTCTGATGTGTTTGCCATTGCTTAGTGGTTTCGACGCTAGGGTTATTTCCTGGGAAGACTGCAGCGGTAGTATTTATTAATTAAGCAAATAGGTGTTGAGCACTCAACTTCATGTTGGTAGTCACTAGATCTAAAGCAATGAACACAATCCCTGTCCTTGCAGATCTCACAGCCAAGGAGGTTGTTAATCATACACATTTTGTGTCATTTCTCTTTCTTTCAGTTTCTGATAGTGATATGCTCTAAACTCATTCTAGGATCTCAGGTAAACACTCTGTCTGGGTTCCTTAGTCTCTAAAACCTGAAACACAGACAGTTTTGCCAAGAGAGGTCAACGGCAGGGCCGTGGCCAGAGCGCCTGAGGTGTCTGAGGATACCATTTCCCGGTGGCACTGCTGTCAGCTGCCTCCAGTACAGAATCAAGCCAGGATCATCAATCCATGAGAAATAGCCCTCTGAGAGTATTTCTTTCCTAAATAAGGACGGTCTTCTTAGGCAATTCACTCCACTGGAATTCTTTCTGCTTCACTGAAAGGCTTACTGGCAAATATTCCTTCTTGGATTTAAAAAAAAAAAAAAAAAAGGAAAGGAATAAAAAGGGTTTTTTAAAGATGCAGTACAAGAAGAATGGGATTCCCTTCTATATTCAATTATTTTTCTTGCTTCAAACCTCTAGAGCAACTACATCCATTTAATTCCACAGATGGACAAACACCTCAGAGGACTGGCTCTCCTCTATAAAAAGGAAAAATTACACAGGGATATTGTAAAGACAGAAGTCAGGACTTGGCCATTATTTCCAATTAAGAAGCTATTTCCAAACTCACCAACTGAACGCCTACGTAGTAGGAACTCAACAGATGGATGGACGGATGGGTGAGTAACTAATTGAACGAATGCTTATAGTAGCTCTTGACTCAGGTTTTCTCTGCTAGAGAGGAAAAGTGGGAAAATTTTCTGGTCTGGCGAGGCACAATTTGAGCAGTTTTGTAAATTTGGGTTCAATGCCAAGGAAGTATCTAGGCACTTGCTATCTGGACCTCCAAAGACAGATATCAAGCTTGTTGGAGCTGGTCATACCACTGGGCTGAAAACACATGAGTGTGCCCTGACTCATACCCATGAGTTCAGTGTCCTCTGAGCTATTTTTATTCTTTATTTTGTATCCATAGCATTATTTCTCCAACCCTGAATAACTGGGCTTACTTGATTACATTCAGCGTATGTCTTCTCTGGGGGTTTTATTGCCATATTATTGTTCTCACTGGCCTGTTTATGCCATAGAATGAAAACACTGCATTCTGAAAAGGACAGTGTATTTTTTCGCGTGAGGGGAAAAAAAGAGTCATAATTGGTTCTGATTGTTACACATGAAGAATAGGCCCTGTCATCTCTATTTAAACTCAGTGAAATGAGAAAATGAAGTTCCAGCTCTGAATGAATAATCCATATTGCCTAAGTAGAGTAATTATAAAGGGATAAGTGGAGACCAATGGAAGGAAGGCTAGAGGCCACGACGCAGCCCAGAAGGCAAAACGAGTGCTCACAATGCGCCTGGCCTCCCAACACTGCCTGCCGGGCACGCAGCCTCCAGCAGGGCGGTGAACCCCTCCGCCCTCATCTCTTCCCCTACAACAGAAGGAGATGGATCCTGAGGATTTCTCCCTACTTCAGAACCTTGCTTTTCCCACTAGAATCTTGCTATTTACTAGTATTCTGGCTTTTTCAGAGGAAAACCCTTATAAGATCCTTATTTCAGGTAGAAACTAGCTTAATTCTCCCTCTTCCTTTGGCTCAGCCATACATTCCTTTCAGCCCTAAGCCACGTTTGCTCTTTCAGCTTCTTCAATGTTATTTTCTTGTCGCCATTGACTTTGTCTTTCCTTTCTCTTGACACATTTCTCCTGGGCATTCCTGCTGTTTGCTGCAGTGTCAACCACAGAGATAACTGGGTGAAGAGTTGTGAACCCCGATGTTGAGTCAGAACAGATAAACAGCACGTCCGGGGAAAAGGTACTTGAGGTATTTGCCTCTGAGGTAACTGTCAGTAGCCAAGGTTTCACATAAGAACTTTCTAATATTTGAGTTTTTAAAATAGAACCTTTATGAGAATGCTTTTGACCCCGCAATTCCCCTCTAGGAATGCACTTCACCAGAGTGTGAGGCTGTAGGTTCAGAAATGACCTCAGGGCACTGCTTGGAAGGATCAAAATGGAAACAACCTAAGTGCTCTCTGAAGGTTAGAAAAATCATGGTACATCCAAGCAACAGGCAGTCCATTTGGGCTCCGTGATGTTTCTAGAACACTGAGCAACTTGGACACCTTGTTCAAAGGTCCCATTAAAGGACATAAACTCTAAAACAATTTTCTCTGTATAGTGCAGAAACATGAGCTTCCTACTAATATCGTTTAAATATTAGTAGGGAAAAGCCATGATGCTCTACTCCTTTTTGTAAATAAGTGTGTATGCCTATAAACTTCTCTTAGAGGTGAAAGACCAGACTTTTACTCTCTTCCTGATTATAAATGCAGCTCTGTCCTGATTAACTGACATCTAATGCACCCCTACCAGGAGTGCTGAGTGCTGGGACTAGAGAGATGACTGGATTTCTGGCATCCAAAGGCACAAAGAGACCCAAACAGATAGTCATAGTGCAGTGTGTGTGTCTGCTATGAAAGGGATAGCCTTATGAAGCTGTGGGAATGTGGGATTTGAGGTTGAGGATCAACCTAACCAGGGTGGCAGGGGACAGTGGGGATGGGAGGTGGAGATGGCGGGAGTGGGGGCAGTGAAGAAAGGTTTCTCAAAGGAGATGGCCCAGATCTCAGGCCAATTAGAGATCAGCCTGGTCTTTCCAGGATCATTCATACTTGGCAGTCGGTGCCCAGACTGCTTCACCTTACATTCCATAGTCCTGCAAAAGACTTCTCTCTCTCTGCCTTCCTCCTTCCCCTCTTTTCTCTCCCAGCTCAGCAAGAGACACCCAGCCTATTCCACTTCGTTCCTCTATGCTTCTCATTTGGATACTCCCAGGACAGTGTGGCTAGGTGTTCAGTGTTAATTGTGAGACTTGAACCTTAGTTTCCACATCTGTGAAATGGCACTGACCACGGTTTCCAAGCAACACAAGCAACACAAACAAAAATAAACAAGAGGGACTACATCAAACTAAAAAGCTTCTGTGCAGCAAAGGAAATCATCAACAACATGAAAAGACAATGTACTGAAGGGGAGAAAATATTTACAAAACATATGACTGATAAGGGACTAATATCCAAATCTTAAAGAACATGTCAAAAATCTGATTAAGAAATGGGCTGAAGGTTTGAATAGACATTTTTCCCAAGCAAAAATACAGATGGCTAACAGGTACATGAAAAGATGCTCAACATCACTAATCCCCAGGGAAATGCAAGACAAAACCACAATGAGATATCACCTCACACTTGTTAGAATGAATAAAATAAAAAAGACTAGAGGGGCGCCTGGGTGGCTCAGTGGGTTAAGCCTCTGCCTTAGGCTCAGGTCATGATTTCAGGGTGCTGGGATCAAGCTCCACATTGGGCTCTCTGCTCGGCGGAGAGCCTGCTTCCCTCTCTCTCTCTGCCTGCAGATATGCCTACTTGTGATCTTTCTCTCTCTCTCTCTCTGTCAAATAAATAAATAAATACAATCTTAAAAAAAAAAAAGACTCAAAATAACAAGTGTTGTTGAGGATGTGGAGAATGCATTGTTGGTGGGAATGCAAAGTGGTACAGCCACTATGGAAAGTAGTACAGAGGGAATTAAAAATGGAGCTATCATATAACCCAGCAATTCCACTTCTAGGTATTTATCTGAAGAAAATGAAAACATTAACTCAAAAAGATGCCTGCAGTTCCATGTTCATCGCAGCATTATTTATGATAGTCAAGATATGGAAACGACTTAAGTACCTACTGATGAATGAATGGATTCATATATATATATATGTTCTAGAATATTACTCAGCCATAAAAAAGAATGAAATCTTGACATTTGCAACATAGATGACCTGGAGGATATCATGCTATATGAAGTAAGTCAGAAAGAGAAAGGCAAATACTGTATAACCTCACTTATATGTAGAATCTAAAAGAACAATAAAATGTAAAAAACCAAGCTCATAAATATAGAGAACAGATTAGCAACTGCCACAGCTGGAGGATGAGGGGGTGAAGAAATGCGTGAACTATTTTGTTTTGTTTTGTTTTGTTTTGTTTTTTAGTTTAAATTCATTGAGAAAATGTATGAAATAAAAAATTTTAATCATAGTGTTTATCTTATAAAGTTATTAACAATGAAAGCTAGCACAGATGGTTGATCACATATGAAAAACTACGCTAAGCACCTTTAAACATATTATCATTTCATTTCATTCTCAAACAACTGGTAAAGTAGTTATAATGCTATCCCCATTTGACACACCTGAGAAATGACCATAGAGTGGTCAAGTAACTTGTCAAGGCTACCAGCTGGTCATGCTCTTAGCCCAGCATCCTGCTTCAAGGACAAGGTGAAATGGTGAGTATTGATGCTCAGCAGAGTGCTTAGCTTAGTATGTCTGTGACTCAGTAAATGTGCATTATTGCTGTTGTAGGGAAGAGGCTCCACTCAGTGCAAAGACTTAACCATTTTGGCTTTTCTTTATCCTCAGTGCCCTGAATGAATGATACCTGACACACAATAGGTGTTCAAAATATAGGTCGAAGAGTCCTTGGTCCCATTTTTTCTCCTGCCCTGGGCCAGCTCCTCTCTTAGCTCCTGCTAGTTCGGGGGTCCCTGACATCTTAGGACGAGACTGAACATAGGGGAGCTTTTTAAATCTGTGAGCAAATCACTGACATGGTTTGGCTTCGGTGGCTTTTCCCACGACCTTAAGTTTTTGCCAGGATATTGGAGAAGATCCTTGACAGTAGTACTTAAGGGAAATAGTGAAAACAAAGATACTGACGTCATAAAGCCTGGTGGCTGAGAGGGTGAGTTCTGGACTCCAATTCCGGCTCTGCCACTTTCTAGCTCAGGCAGATTACTTCTCTATGGCTCAGTTTCCTCCGGCTTAAAACTCAGACAAGAATATCACATACTACCTACCTTGTTCAAAGGATGAGACAACACAACTTAGATGTCTTGTGTCTGATTCAGAGATCACAGCAGCAGCCCAGGAAAAGCACAAATCCAGGGGCTGCCCTCAGTTTTCTTTCTGTTAGGATTTTCCTTCAATCCTTCCAAAACTGATACTCACCAAGAGGAGTCCCTTTGCATTTGCAAGTTTGCAAATAAAGGAAAAATGCTTTTATTATCATTGTCAGATATGATTACTAATTCTATCTGCTAATAGAAATGTTGCAGGGGGGCCTGGGTGGCTCCATCAGTTAAGCATGTGACTCTTGATTTTGGCTCAGGTCATGATTTTAGAGTCATAAGATCAAGCCCGGCATCAGGCTCCATGCTGGATGAGGAGACTGCTTAAGATTTTTCTCTCTCCCTCTGCCCCTCCCTTGCCTTTCTCTTGAAAGAAAGGAAAGGAAAGGGAAGGGAAGGGAAGCTAAGGGAAGGGAAAAAGAAAAGAAGTACACTGCAGCCAGCAGTACACTAGTAAATGTTAACAGGTTCTCTAATGAAGGAGGAAAAGATGGGGGTTAGGAGGAGAGGGGAGGAGGAGGAAGAAAAGGAGAAAACCCTCATTGGAAAGATTTGCTAATGTCCCTGGTATAAATAGTCCCACTACAGTTGGTTTTAAGCTACTGAAATGTATGGTATTGGCTGTGAGTTTGTAAAGAGATGCTAACAACCAGCTTTCCACTGACGCCAGTGATTGTGGGTGTCATTTCATCCGAGGATACTCACTTCAAAAGTATTGATTACATCCCTCAGTTCAGCTTGATTTATTCCCAGCCGTTAGACGAAGAATGAGATGTACCATACCTAAGAGGCAGTGCTGCAGACTGTACCAGCCTGCTGGGGTCACACCATGGCTCCATCACGTACTGGCTCCAGGGCCTTGGACGTGGATAAGCTATTGACTACCTCTGTCCCTCAGTGGCTTCCCTCGTTAGTTGGGACTAAAACCTGTGTACTATGTTTGCTGTATGCTATGCTCACAAGTGCAGCCATTATCTGTCGTTAGTTGAGACCTCCTCTGTGTACAAGGACATTGTATGGAGTGCCAGCCTAGTCCCTGGTGCATATGTATAGTACATGTTAGCTGCTATTATGAGCATTGAGCTAGCACAAGGAATTCTTGCAGCCAACACAATAATTAGTGGCTAACATTTACATAGAAAATCTTCATTCATAAAATGCTTTTTTACACATTATCATATTTGACTTTCATAATAGCCACAGTTGAAAAACCTGAGGGCCAGCATCCTATCTGGCCATATCTGATGTCGCTGTTTGGTGGATCCCTTGTCCTTCAACACGTGGTCCTAGGTTCAGAGTCATGTCTTAAGCAGCCACATTGGAGAATGTGAGTTTATATCACGAAACTGGGTCTGCCCTCCAAAACTCCTTTAAAATCTTCCAAGTTCTAGGAAGGAATCAAGGAACACGTGACTTGCAACATAACAAGGCAGAAAGCAAATCAAGAGGCCTAAACTGGTGTTCTAGAGACCCAGAGTGGAATTACCCTTGTCATGATAACTCTTGAGACTCTTGAGGAGCAAGGCATGCACTAATACACAAATGGACTTAGCTCCAGCTGGCCCTCCAGCTCTTCCCTTCACAGGCACTGAAGGAAGCCCTCCAAGCCATGTTTTCTTCCTGATTCCCACCAGCACTCAGCTGAGGTGAGGTTGCCTAACCAGTTCCAAGATGGGGGACACATTATTGTACTAAATATTGAGAAAATAGGCTGTTGAGAAAAAAGCCTCTGAAATGTGCTTAATATTTTCTATTGAAATATTTGCTCTTTGCTGTTTTCTTCTCTTTTTCATTGTGATAAAATAAACGTAACATAAAATTCACCACTTGAACCATTTTAAAGTGTGCAATTCCATGGCATTTAGTACACTCACAATGTCGTGCAGCTATCGCTGCTGTCTAATCCAGAATATTTTCATCATGCCCCAGAAGAAACCCTGTACCCATTAGCAGTCACTTCCCATCTGCCACCTCCCAGCCAATGGCAATAACTAATCTGGTTTGTTTTTTTTTTTGAGCTGGGGGGGTGGTACTATAGTTAACGCAATGTTACATTAGTAACCCAATTACATTAGTTACTTGTAGCACAATGTTACATTAGTTTCAAGTATACAACACAGTAATTCTATAAGTCTATGCATTATGCTATGCTCACAAGTGCAGCCATTATCTGTCACCATATACTACTACAAGACCATCGACTATATTCCTTATGCCATACTTTTATTCCTATGACTTACTCATTCCATAACTGAAAGCATGTCCCTCCCACTCCTCTTCACTCATTTTTCCCATCCTCCCACTCTCTTCCCCTCTGACAACCATCAGCTCATTCTCTGTATTTCTAGGTCTGATTTTGGGTTTTTTTGTTCGTTTGTTTTTTGTTTTTTGTTTTGCATATGATCCATAATTTCACTAGTGGGTATTTACCCAAAGAAAATGAAAACAGTAATTTGAAAAGATATATGCACTTACATGTTTCTTACAGCATTACTTACAATAGCCAATATATGAAAGCAACCTATGAGTTCATCAATGGACAAATGGATAAGGAATATGTGGTTTATGTACGGGAATATTACACAGCCATAAAAAGAGTGAGACTGTGCCATTTGTGATCATATGGATGGACTTAGAGGGTGTTATGCCACTAACCTGCTTTTTGTCTCCATGGATTTGCCTATTCTGGACATAGCATATATTGGAATCATGTAATGTGTGGTCTTTTATGACCAGCTTCTTTAATTGAGCACCATGTTTCCGAAGTTCATCCATATTCTATCATGTATCAGTACTTCATTCCTTCTAATGACTGAATAATATTCCATTGTGTGGAGAGACCACATTTTGCTTACCCATTCATCGGTTTGTGGATACGTGGGTTACTTCCACATTCCGGCTATTGTGATCACTGCTGTTATGAACATTTGTGTACACATTGTTGTTTGATCATCAGTCTTTGGTTCTTTTTGGTATATACCTAGGAGTAAAATTTCTGGGGCATACAGTAGTTCTGTTTATTTTATTAAAGATCTTTTCTTCTTATCAAAGGCAAATCTAGGGAAGAGCTGTCTTAGAATAGGCAGTATGAGCTTTGAGACCAGAGAAACCTGCCTGAGTCTCAGCTCTCTGACAGGCAGCAAGTTAACCCTATTAACCCTTCTCTGACACAGCTGATGGAAGAACGAGCCCTCAACAATCACAGCATTACTAGTAAGCCATTATGTGTGTAATACTTCATTATGCCCCAGACTCAGAAAAAGAAGAGGAATTTCTTCTTTTTCTTTTTCTGTTTTTTAAAATGAGGCTGAGGCTTTACTTATTACGTCCCAGTCTCCAAGCAGAAGTGGTGCAGATGAGGTAAGGTTGAGTTAGTTAAGAGTTGACTCTTAACAGCTCCCAGCCCCACCTGCTCATCAAATTAGGCCTTAGGTCCCCTCTCTCCCAACACTTATTTTTTCAGAATTCCCAAAGGACTCTGCTCATGGTCTTCTTCCACCCGAGAAGCACCATGCCCTGGCCCCACTACACCACTGCCCTCTGCAGGGACTCTGCAGTGGTCCCCTTGGACCTGCAGGGCTGCTGTTCAGTCTCGGCAGAATGGAAGGGGAGTGGGGGCAACTTGTCCTCTCCCTGCTCAGTGTGACATTTTGTCCCTTGGGCTCTGAACCAACACTTGGGCACAGTCTCAAAAAGTTTCCCTGGCAGAGGGCCATCTCTATGACAGGGGGACAAAAACAGTGACCACTTCCTCTGTTCTTCCTCCTCCCTCAGGCACTCCTGAGAGAAATAACAATGACAAAGAAACCCTGCACCTTCTTCCCTCAACCAACAACCGAAATGCTATGCACATCAACTCATGCAAGCAGACCTTGGGGTGCAGAGCCAGCCCATCCCCTCCCAGGAACACCTCAGCTCAGTGTGGATAGCAACTTTCACCAACAGTCTCAAACAGTCCGCAATCTTGTGAACTCGCTAACTTTATTCCATTTCACAGACTGTGGAAAAATATCATAGTAAGAGATGTTCAATATCAAACAGGCCAAGCCAATGCAGCAAGCCACAAATCTGGCAAATTCCCATCCATCATCCTTGGCCAGGGATTTGGTTATCTTAAGGCACATTGCTGGAATGCCTGGACACCTGCATATAAACTTCCCTTTGTGGCTTCCTTTTTCTAGTTAATTGTTCAAGGATAACCCTGCTGATCCCCTATCTTTGCCGGCTATGGTCTTTTATGACCCCTGATGGGATGCCAGACCACCCCTTGGTATGTAAAAGTTTTAGACAATTTAGGGTCTGTGAAAACAGATGCCAATCTTGGCTCCCAAAAGGCTAGGATGGTAGGAAAAGTCAGGGTCTGGCCTTGTGCTGTTTACCTTGGCCGGCAGGAAGAAAATGAGGTTCTGGAAAGCATGGATGTAAAGAGCCTGCCATCCTGTCATCCATTATGGATAGAGGACGGGATTTTGAGATTTAGATAAACCTGGACCAAGATGCTCACCTGGTTTTATCCATCTTTTTAAAGGAGCCCCAGGACTCATAGCAAGCCTCCATTTCTGAGGGATGCGTGTTGGTGTCTAATCACAACTGGGGAAACTGACGCTCAGAGAGGCTAAACAACCTGGCCGAGTTCACAGAGCTCGGCTAAGCCGGGGAAAGATTGCCCCAAACCAAGAAGTTGGAAGGTGGGGCCCTCAATTCAGGCCAGGATGGCCAAGGAACTTTTCCTCCAACCCCCAAAGCTGTGATCTCTTCTCGGCTCCAGGCTGCTCCCACTTCCCAGGACTTGTGCGAACTCCAGGGCCTCCCAGACCTGTACAGGAAATAATCACTTCTTCCTGTTCACAAATCTCTAACTGCAATTTAGCATTTCCTTTGATCATCAATGTTGGTAGAACCTGGGACTTTGTAACTAAAATCACAGATACTGTCATATCATATTCTAGTTACTGTACATATATCAAAATACTATTTACACTCATAGCCATTTCAAAATTAAGGCAGTTATTGGCTATGCTTCTATATCTTATTTACTGTATTAGTAAAGGGGCTTATGCATTTTTATGTCACAATTTCCTTTTAAAATATACACTGATAATTTTATATCGATATAATTGGTTTCCTTTGTGATCATGTTATATCTAATACGCACACACACACACACATATATAATTTCGTGCATTTTAAAACATTATTTGGCACATTATTTGCAATAGTCAAAATGTAGAGGTAGCCCAAGTGTCCACTGACAGATAAATAAACACAGCGTGGTATATACATACAACAAAATACTATTCAGCTTTGAAAAAGAAGCAATGTCTGACACACAGTACATCATGGGTGAACCCTGAGGACATTATGCCAAGTGAAAAAACAGTCACAAAAGGACAAATACCATATGTTTCCCTTTATATGAGGTACCTAGAGTAGACAAATTCATAGAGATAGAAAGTAGAATGGTGGTTATCAGGGGCTGGGAAAAGAGGGATTGGGGAATTAGTGTTTAATATATAGAGAGTTCCAGTTTTGCAAGATAAAAAGAGTTCTGTGGATAGCTGCACAGCAGTGTGAACATACATGATGCCACTGTACTGTGCCCTTATAAATGGTTAAGGTGATAAACTTTATCTTATGTGTATTTGCCCTAATTAAAAATTTTTTAAATCATTGACAAAGTAATCCACAGACTTTACCAGACTGCCAAAGGAGCTTGTGGCACATGGAAAGGTTAAGAATGCTGCTCTTAAACAAATAATGAAAATAACACATACCTCAGAAAGAGGGTCTGTGCCCCATCTCCCATATTCTACCCGTATAACTTCTGTGCTCCCCTGCTGCTTGTAAAATGGAAGGAGTCCAGGGGCCTAAGGACCTATTTCTATCACTTAGTAAGTGGGTGACAGTGAGCAAGTCACATAACCTCTCTCAGATTCCTTTGTTTCAAAATGGAAAAGATCATCCATGTCTCTCCTCCTTCATAGAGCTGTGGGGAAGATCAGGGGTGGTAGTGGCATCTGTGACTGTCCTCACTGTCTACCTTGTCCTTGACCTTCCTCACTGATAACCCCTCCCCACCATGAACTGCTTCCCTCTCCCCTCAGTCTGCAGAACCTTCCTACATAGGATGCCCCTCCACAAAGTCATCTTTTTTAAAAAAGATTTATTTATTTGAGGGCGAGAGAGAGCATGTGAGTGAGCATGGGGGTGCACTAGGGGCAGAGGGAAAGAGAGAAGCAGGCTCCCCACTTAGCAGAGAGCCCTACAACGCAGGGCTAGATCCTAGAACCCTGGGATCATGATCTGAGCCAAAGGCAGACGCTTAACCAACTGAGCCACCCAGGCGCCCCCACAAAGTCCTCTTCTATCATTCCTGCTGGAGCTATGGCTCCACATCCACCTTCAATTAGTGGGTGATCTTTCACAGATAAATACATTCTTCTCCTTGACCAGCAATCAAGAGAAATGGCTTTGGCATTAGAGTCTGGGTGTGACTTGGCTTTGGCACTGACCCACAGCTGTCTGTCCTGGATGGAGAACAAGCTACTTGGCCTCCGTGAGGAGGTTTATAAAGTATGAAATAGGCTGATAAGTCACTTCATTACAACTATTATACTAATCCAGTGAGATAATAAACATAAAATGCCTGGTACAGAACAGATATTAAGTAATATTATTCTTACTATTCTTGGACAATAAATACCTCTGGGGCATAGATAAAAATTGTGTTCCCCTACAGAACCTTAGACATGGTAATAATGATTGATCAGCCTGACAGGCTCATAATAAATACTGGATACACAGATGAGGACAGAGAAACATCATTTACAAATTATTTGTCCAAAGATATCACTTTGGGCTTCACACCCTATAAAGTGAGCTAAGCGGTATTACAATTCCCCTCTTGGAGGGTGAGAAACTCTAAGAGGTAAGCAGTATATTTTCATTATTCTCATTATCCCAAGAACACTGAGAAACAGAACACAGCTAATGAGTGGCAGAACCCTAATGAACCAGTCTCCAGAGCCCAATTCCTAGCCTCTCCACTACACTGACTCCTAAATGGACATAAAATGCAGCTACAGTAAATTCTTCAGAGTTAGATGAGTCATCAAAGCAACAAGAAAGAGAAAGCATAAAGTCCTCTCTCTACCTCACACATCCTAGCCCTATGTGTATAATCTTGGGCAAGCCACAGAATCCTCAGCCTCTGGGTCCCCACTTATAACTAGAGATGCTGCTGCTTACCCTTCAGGGTTACTGTTAGGGGCCAATGTGGTACAGATGCAAAACACCTGGCGCACAGTAGGTACCTAATAAATAACAGTCCCCTCTCTCAGTCCTCCGTTGGAGCCCCACCGGCTTTGGCAATCTCAGGAAAGAACTCTGTTTCAGAGTAAAGATCACAGGTTCCTATCTGGTGGAATAGCCCCCATCAGCAGCAGGAAGCTGGAGGCAGAAAGAGGGAGAAGAGCAAGTGTCTGGGGCCTTGGTCCAGTGGCTCTTTTGAGACACTATGGAACTGAACAGAAGAGAGACTAGACCCAACGGATGGCTAATTCCTGGGCTCTTGACACCCTGTTTGGGATTTCCAGTCATCCATGTTCACGTGTCCAGAGCAGAGGATGAGAAGGTCAAGTACTGACAGCCATGTGTGCTCCGGGCCTGGTGATGGGAGCAGAGGAGGAGGAGGGTGAGGGGACAGAGTGGGCACTGCGAAACTGGAGCAGAGTTCAGTCTCATTCTGTAGGCTCAGTGGAATTTGGGCAGCCTACTGACTTCTTCAGACAAACAGCCTGGTTCGTTCTATAGGCTCCCCTCTCTACGCTGTGCCTACTGAACTACCAGCCCAGCCAGGCAAGTCCAGTCCTTCTGTTACCCAACCATGTTCAGTCCAGCCTTCCACAGGATATCTGCTCCCTGTCAGTGAATAGTTCAGCCTGAAATTTCCCTTTCTCTCTCTCTTTTTTTATGACGATAAAGAATTATGACTGACTTCAAGAGGTCGAAGCATTCTTCATGGATGGCCTCAGCCAAGAACCCCTTACACATAGCCTGCTGTAGACCATTTTTGGAGCCAACTTTTTAGCATATGATGCACTATGCCATGGAGGAGATAGGGGAGGAAAACAGTAGGGCTGGATTCCAGAAAGAGAGTATACAAATGCAGGCTGAGTAGACCCATGACTGCAGGTCTTCTGAGGAACATGCTGGGAACAATTAACCTTCAAGCCGGTTTCCTCTCCAAGTGTGGTCACAAGCCCCTTGCACCCAAATCAGCGGGAGCGCTGGTTAACATACTACTCAGATATACTGAATCAAATTCCCTGGGGGTGGGACCCCTTAAGGTTCATTGTCAAAGCAGCCCTACCCCAGCTCTGATGGGTTCTAATGTTCGAGAACCACTACTTTAGACCTCAGCCACTTAAGCCTAGGATTGGCATTCCACCTTTCAAAAATGGGTCATTTCCACACATCAGGTGCCCACCCCTTCCATCCCATATCGTGTCTCCTCCATGATCCCATCCACTTGCCCACTGGTTTTCCCTCCTATCTCCTCATGTCTCCTATGGTGAGCACATAAGCCTCAAACCAAATTCAGTATTTTAAGAATAAGACCCAGAAATAAGAATTCCAAGGAGAGGGGGGAAAAAATACCAACACTCTGTAATCATACTTTCTCGTAAGGGGGAATATAAAAATGGATATAAAAGGGCCCTTTCATCTCGACTCTCTATAAATGTTTAAAATAGGGTTGGTGATAATTAATGTTTCTATAAGTATATGCTTAAGAAGTCGTTACAATCAGCCTTTGTCTGCTCGGAGCTCGCAGCCTGGACCCACTGCATTTCAGAAGGGAATGCTTGAGGGTCATTTCACATTGCCTCACTCCTGGCAATCCAAGAGCTGCTATAATTCTGCCAAAGAACATAGAGGGTTTCCCAGTCAAGTTCCATCCTGATTTTGATTATTGTTTATCTCCAGTCCCTGTCTGAATAGTCGTAGTAAAATAGAGGAAGTTTTACTCCTGAATCCGAGGTCAGCTGGTAATGAACCATGGTTTCAATTGCATGAACAGCTGCTTCTTTTATAAGCAAGGAGGGTTCACTTACAGTTCAGGGTAACACAGAAATAATTTAAAGAACAAGGACGCTTCTATTCATTTCTTGATTTTTTTTAATGTTTTTGAAACATTTTGACATTTGAGTGGCTGTAGAATGTGGATTATTGACTAGACTCAACAAGGGGAAAAAAGAAGCCAATAAAGTTTAAAAAAATAAGTTATACAATATTTCTTGACCTACCCCCCACACACTAATCATTATATAAAAACTAATTTCTGTAAATTAAGTTCAAATAATTGACCACACATTTTTTAAAAAGGTACAACTGTGACACTTTTTTAAATGTTTTATACCACCTATCTTCAAAAAGTTCCAAAAAATATAAAGCAAACCTTCCTCCTGTCTCCCCAAAACACTACAATGTGAATTTTTAAAATTTAAAAATAAGAGCTAAGATGGAACATTTTAAGGTTTATTTTTCATGTTGCAAACATGTCTGGCATTTAGCCAAGAACAGGATGGCATCTACCATTGTGTTCTGAATCTTCGAGGACCAGGCAGGTCACACAGCCCAGTTTGTCACTTGCAGAAGGAACAGCGGCCACAACACTGACAGCTAGACAGAAGCCTAGGGACTGAATAGGCATGACTAGTGTCAGAGAACAGCCTCTTCCACTGTGCTCAGTTTTGCTCATCATTACTGACCCCTCCAAGCTGGCATTATCTCTCCAAATCAAAAATGTATGGACCCTTAGAATTGGAAATTCCACTTGTAGAAATTCATCCAACCACTAGACTTGTCCAGATGCAGAGCTGCGTTATATACAAAGTTTTGCAATCCAGCTCTATTGGAACAAAGTCCCTGCTGTCATAGAGCTTGGTTTTTAATGGGGCAGATGAACAACAACAAAACAAATGCATATATATTGTGCCAGGCTGTGCTAGGAAGTAAAGTAATGGAGGGTCGGGGATACAGGATTATGGAGGGGTACCATTGTAGATGAGGTGGACTTTTTGTTTCACAGGCCTGAACGCAACAAAGGACCCAGCTGCAAGGCTAACCAGGGCTAGTGTAAAGTCAGAACATGCATGTTTCCCCAGTAGGATTGAACACCTCTCAGCCAGTCACACAACAAAGGCCACTCTGTATGCAGGTTTCGAAAGTTCTGCAAGTTTTTCTCTGAAACTGTGCGAGCAGTGTGAAGAGCATGCGGGTCCTTCTGGAGATGTATCCATGTGTCGTGTTTGTAAACACACCTATTTTCTGGAAGGACACAGAAGAAACAGACGATAGTGGCTGCCTCCAAACTAGCAAGCGAAGTAAGACCTAGTTTTACTGATGCCTTTCTGTATATTTTAGATTAAAATTTTATTATGGATTGTTTGACATCTACAGAAGAATATGTGCAACGTATATGCAGGCGGTGTAGTATAGTTTTTTAAAATAAAAAATGCAGACAAATACCCCCAGAGAGCGGACCTTGCCACTAGAACATTTTCAGCACCATTAAGGCTGCCTGTGGGCTCTTCCTCTACCCCATTCTTACGTATATTTCCTCTTTTCTCACAAGTAACACCTTCCTGGATTTCATGCCTATTATTCTCTTACTACTTTTTATAACTTTACTGAGCTATAACTCACACACCATACGATTCACCCATTTAAAGTGTACAAATTGATGGGTTTTTGTATATTCCTAGACTTGATTTTTTTTTTTTTAAAGATTTATTTATTTATTTATTTGACAGAGAGAGATCACAAGTAGACGGAGAGGCAGGCAGAGAGAGAGAGAGAGGGAAGCAGGCTCCCTGCTGAGCAGAGAGCCCGATGCGGGCCTCCGATCCCAGGACCCTGAGATCATGACCTGAGCCGAAGGCAGCGGCTTAACCCACTGAGCCACCCAGGCGCCCTCCTAGACTTGATTTTAAAACATTTCATCACTCCCCAAAAAAGCCCTACACCCATTAACAGTCACTCCCCATTCCCTCCAAAAGCCCCCACCCCAGCCCTTAGGCAACCAGCAATCTACTTCCCCTCTCTCTGGATTTATTAGTTAATTTCAAACAAATGGCATCCCTGCAACTGGCTTCCTCTACTTGGCATAATGTTTTCAAAATTCATCCATGTTGCTGCATGTATCAATTATTTTGCTTCCTTTTATTACCAAATAATATTCCATTATATGGATGTGCCATATTTTATTACCTATCAGCTGAAAGGATATACCATATTTATCACTTATCAGAGCTGAAAGACTGTTGGGCTGCTTCTCTCTTTTGGTCCATTATGAACAATGCGGTCTCTTACTATCTTTTTTTTTTTTTTAAAGATTTTATTTATTTATTTGACAGAGAGAGATCACAAGTAGACGGAGAGGCAGGCAGAGAGAGAGAGGGAAGCAGGCTTCTTGCTGAGCAGAGAGCCCGATGTGGGACTCGATCCCAGGACCCTGAGATCATGACCTGAGCCGAAGGCAGCGGCTTAACCCACTGAGCCACCCAGGCGCCCCTCTTACTATCTTTTAAGAATAATTTTACCATACAGATACAGCTTTAAGCAATATATTGTTTCATTTGGCTTGATTTGGGGTTTATAAAAACTTCATCATGTTTTGTGCCGTTTTCTATAACTTACTCTTTTCATATCAACATTAAGCCTCTAAGATTTTCCATATTGTTGCATATATCTGGTTTTTTACTTCCATCACTATATATTATTCCATTTTATGAAAATACTATATTTATCCACTCCCCTGTTGGTGGACATGGTCATTTCCACTTTGATGCTCTCACGATGTTCCTTCCCAGAACGTTCTTGTGTACATCTCCTGATGCATAACAATTCCTCTGGGGTAAATCCTTCAAGGTGGAGGGCTAGGCCAAGGAGTACAGAAATGATCACCTTTCCCAAGAGCACCTGTACCTTTCCTGATCACCAGCAATGTGCAACCATTTCCTCTGATTCACATGCTTACTTGGCATTACCACTTTTATATTTTATACAAGGTGCTTATGATGCCTTTTCCAAAAGATAAGGCAAATTTTGGGGGGGGACCTGGCTGGCTTGGTCAATAGAGCATGCGACTCTTGATCTTGGGGTTGTAAGTCTGACCTCCACATTTCATATGGAGATTACTTAAAAATAAAATCTCTTTAAAAAAATAAGGCAATTTTTAAAAATTCCATCACATTCAGAAGTCAAGTCTGCTCTCCAAGAATCTAGCCACTGACCCCTGCTCTGTTCTTTGGAGCTATACAGAGCAAATCTAAATCCCACTGTCTGAAGTGACAGCCTTCCACACATCTGAAGATAATGACCTTCTTTGTCTAACCCAGTCTTCTCTAAGGTGTCTAGATAAGTCAAAGGGAGAAAACAGAAGTTAGCATTGGATGTACCCTTCCTTGACTAGATGTAGAGCAGAATTCCCTAGTTTCTTACGAGGCTGATGAGATCTTTGTCTAAAAAGGAGCCCTGTGAGGGGCGCATAGCTCAGTTGGTTAAGCATCTGCCTTCGGCTCAGGTCATGATCCCAGGATCCTGGGATCAAGTCCCATGTTGGGCTCCCTGCTCAACAGAGAGTCTGCTTCTCTCTCTCCCCCTACCCCTCACCCCTGCTTGTACTCTCTCTCTCTCTCTCTCAAATAAATAAAATCTTTAGAAAAATAAAAAGGAGCTCAGTGGGCAATGAAACAGGAATGCTAGGCTAACAGCAGTGTGGGTTTCTTGGCTGCAGGACTTCTCAGAACAAGTTTGCATTATAAATTTCTCAGAGAGGTCCTAGAATCCAACTGAGCACCTTCTGAGAAACTCTTAGGCTGAACTAGTCTTAAGTACCAAGTGAGGACTTGGTCTGTGGTTCCCTTGCCTTCTTTTTATTCACTTTGTTTCCTTTAGGCTTATGTCTTCCTCTCCCCCATTCCCAACCTTCCCACCAAAAACATATCTCATAAGAAAAACTTTTATATCAGAGATTCAGAGCTCTAGTGTGAACTTCTAGTCAAGTCCTGTCTTCCCCAGGGGTTTCAGCCCTCAACTCCAGCACAGAAGCTCTGAGCTTGGATTAAAGTGAATTCCAAAAAAAGGTAACTTCAAAGGAAGTAGTGAAAGCGATTTCCTTCTGCCCTAACTTCTGCTCATTGCTATGATCAGAAAATGCAGTTCCAGGGGCGCCTGGGTGGCTCAGTGGGTTAAGCCGCTGCCTTCGGCTCAGGTCATGATCCCAGGTCCTGGGTTCAAGCCCCACATCGGGCTTTCTGCTCAGCAGGGAGCCTGCTTCCTCCTCTCTCTCTGCCTGCCTCTCTGCCTACTTGTGATTTCTCTCTGTCAAATAAATAAATAAAATCTTTAAAAAAAAAAAAAGAAAGAAAATGCAGTTCCAAATGGCAAAAGCCAAGTGAAATATTGCATGGTAATGTGTTTTATCAATGGTCATGAACAAATATTCTGATGACAAGGACTGTATAATAACAGTGAACATTTCTAGTTTACAGATAACATAATATTAGCTCTCTAACATCCCTGAGAATTAGATATTATCTGCATATTACAGATGAAGAAAATGAATGTCTGTTCCAGAATGTTCTGTCTGACACCAAAGTCTGTACACTCAACTTCTTGTTCACCCACCTGCACAGCCAGCTCCGGCCTTGTCAGTTACTGGCCTTATGAAACCTGCCATCTGTGATTCCACCTGATCAAAAACACAGCAGGCTTTCAATGGCTTTCCTGGTTTTCCTCAAATACTCAATGTTCCATCTCCTCATAAACGCACCTGGGCTTCTAAGATGTAATTCTCAGCTAACCTCTCTCTGAAAAGAACACCCTGGGCTTAATTTGGGGCCTCTTCAATTTTTCTATGGCCCCAGCCCTCTTCTCTAGAAGGATCAAACCAAATCTATCTGCTCTTCGTGGATCCAGATCATGATCCCATTCTAAACAGAAGTCTGCCAACAAGTCTTCCCAGACTCATGTTCCACCATGACAGTCAGCCTAAAAATTACCCACATAGAGCACTTTTTCTTTTTTCTTTTTTAAGATTTTGCTTATTTATTTGACAGACAGAGATCACAAGTAGCCAGAGAGAGGCAGGCAGAGAGAGAGGAGGGGAAGCAGGCTCCCTGCTGAGCAGAGAGCCTGATGTGGGGCTCGATCCCAAGACCCTGGGATCATGACCCGAGCCAAAGGCAGAGGCTTTAACCCACTGAGCCACCCAGGCGCCCCAGCACTTTGTCTTTTAATCACCACCAAGGGTTCACTCTGGCCCAAGCTTACCCTGAACCCAGATATCTGGGGTTACACACGGATTCCAGAGCAGGGATGCCAGGGAATCCAAAGGAGGGAGCTCTCCCTTCTTGGTTTTACTTTGTGTTCACAGACAACTAGGATTTAAAAACAACAACAACCACAAAAGACTGGGTTCCTGGATCCAGTTCTGGCTTCTCCAACCTCCATCCCTGACTTTGGGTAGGTCACAACACCCATGGGGGTCAGAAACAGCCATGGGTGTCCCCAAGATTCTGATGTGAGAAGAAACACACCACAGTACTAAAATGGTTTCAGAGTGCCTATTCACAAACACTGCCTTCTGGATGAATCTGCTTCATTTACAAGTGCCACTGCCCTCAACAGTCATTTCTCTTTCTTTTTAACAAAAATACAAAAGAACAAATCTACACCTTTATTTACTTTTCACTAAGTTTAAATCCTTGAAGGGTACAGCATTACACGGATCCTGTGCCCAGTGGCTTTAGGAGGAAGGCTGCTTTGGAATTTGGCACAAACCATACCACTGTTTCCATGAACATGAGTTACTTTTCCCCAGATTACTCTGGTTTTGTTCAGTTTGGCGCCAGGAGTCACTGTGTTGTTCTTTGCTTTGTACACATAAGCACATCTCTTGCCTAGACAGAATTCAGTTTCATCTTGAGGATAAACACCTCCCACTTTAAGAAAAGCTGTGTGCTCCCTCTGGTTCCAGAGACACCCCCCCCCCCCCCGCCGCCATTATAGCCAGCAAAAATGACCTTGGATGACCGCTTTCCAAACATATTTGTCATTTTGGGAGTGCTGTTCCCAACAGGCCCCCACAGGCTTCAAGATAGCCCTCAACAGTCACTTCAATGCCATCTGACTTTAGCCATGACTAATTGGACCAGGAATGTACTCGCTTCAGCAGCACATATACTAATTGGACCAGGAATGATATCTGACCCAATAAAGGGACCATCCATAAGCCAGCCAGCAACCATCCATAAACCAGCTACACCTGGTAGGGCCCAGCTCAAGAGAATAAGGTTTCCTCTCTTGAGAATTTAAATGAAGAGCCTCCAAAGGAAATGATCAGGTGTCTGTAGTGGTAGCACTACCATTGAAAACCCAGGAGAATGAACACAGGGCTAGCCATTATGGTTATGTGCAAGGTGAGATTTGGAAGAAAGGAGAAACTGAAACCACGCAGGAAAGCCAAGGAGAGAAGGGGAGAGTAGATGTGCTGAGAAAAGCCAAGAAGCCATTAGAGAGGAAGAAGAGAGACAGACAGACCCTTGCAGAGATAAGCCCTCTTTCTAATGGCTCTAGGGTTTTCCATCCTAGTCCTAAAGAAATGTGGCTATGTTGGGCCCTTTACCACAGATTTTATTGTGTTTTCCTTTTGGATTCTCATAACGAAGGCCCCTTTTCTGGAACATACTCAAGTTGGTCTATGTTCTTGGAAACCAAAAGGATTCTGAGTAGACTCCCCCCAACTCTACGGACAAGTGTCTACTGCCCCACCACTTTGGCCCAAAGCAAACACTTAATCCATTTAAATTCTGGAAGCCCCACTGAAGAGAAATTAAATTGCTAGGACACTTAAGACTTAAACAGGTTCACTTTTATCTGCTTTTAGTTTTTAAAAATTCAACACAGACATGCAAATATACACAATAATTTTATCTAGTATCTTATAATTCCACAGTCTTGTCTAAGAACAAGAACATATTAGATGTAACATTGTTTTCAAGTAATATGATTGTGTTTGATGGTTAGATGTGTTTGATGGTTTGATGGTTTAGACAATAACTACAATTTGCCTATTAGATTCACCTCTAATATTTTATCCACTAGATTATACCTTTCTAAGAGGGAAGAGCTTGTAGATTTTCAGTGTGTTTGTTCACTGCTATATCCCTATTCCCAGTACCTAGCACATAAAAACTTGATGAATGAATTTTAAATATCCATTTTTTTTTTTTAGATGTTATTTGTCAGAGAAAGAGCACGTGAGCACAAGCAGGGGGAGTGGCAGGCAAAGGGAGAAGCAGGCTCCCCACTGAGCAGGGAGCCCAATGTGGGACTTAATCCCAGGACCCTGGGGTCATGACCTGAGCCAAAGTCAGATGCTTAACTGACTGAGCCACCCAAGCATCCCTAAATAACCATTTTTAAATTGAGTTACAAAGTAATAATCTTAAAGGATTTTCCAGGTGAGTTTGTTTCTTTTTTTAAAATTTTAGTATGCTCAAATCAGGCAAAATCTGATAGCAAAAGAAATCATCTCCATTATCACAAGGTCCTAAACATTGTTGTCTCTTAAGGACAAGCAGACACTAAAAGCGTTAATTTGTAGAGAAAGCTCCAAGGAAGAAATAAAGGGAGGAAAATTCCACAAATTATTAGGCACATTTTTCCCATAGAGAAATTGGCCTAAATTGCCCTCTCAGTATTTTCCATTTCACCCAATGCTTGACTTTTATTATCTTCATATACGCCTAAAAATGGGGGGTTTTTGGGACGCCTGGGTGGCTCAGTTGGTTGGGAGGCTGCCTTCAGCTCAGGGCATGATCCCAGTGTTCTGGGATAGAGTCCCACATCAGGCTCCTTGCTCAGCAGGGAGCCTGCTTCTCCCTCTGCCTCTGCCTGCCTGTGCTTGCTCGCTCTCTCTCTCTCTCTCTGTAACAAATAAATAAATAAAATCTTTAAAAAAAAAAAAATGGGGGGTTTTTGGACCAAAGTGAGAGAAGCTAGAAAGACCCTGGCTGGAGAGCACTGCAGCCTCCTGCACTCTGAGTCCTGGTTAGAGACCCATGTGACACTTCCCAGCTATGTGACAGAGCTTAGACCTCAGCACTCCCACCTCTAAAGTGGTAGGAGAAGGGAACATGACAATCTCTCATTTCTTTGAGTGCTAATCGTCCCTGATTCCAGACTGCTCCCTTTCACAGATATATTCAGTACTTTGCTGAATTTCTAGACCTAGACAGTTTCTGTCCCACATGGCAGAGAAAAACTGTGCTCTCAGAAGCCAGGGACGACAGGGGCTGGGTCCTGCTGAGAACCTGCCAGCCTGGCAGAGGCGGGCTCTGCCTGGAAGTCACCCAGACCACGTTCCTGATCCAAACACTTGGTGTCTGCGACATTTGAAAGTGACCTTCCCAACTTCGAGACCCATGCTGTGGGTCAACTATTCAATCCACTCCCATGCACAGACTATTATTTTCATTGCAGGTTTTTCAATCAGACAGAGATTTTTACCATCAGATGACAAGATCGATCAAGGAAGTTTCTTTAGTGTGTCTTTACTTTTATTCTCCATTTTTAGGTAGAGATACACCTAGAGTCGGAAAGCTCCACAGAGGTCACTGCCCTGAGATTTCAACCCCTATTTCCATATTCAAGGTAACTGGGCATTTTCTTAAAAATACTGATTCTGGGGCACCCTTCAGACTGACGGAGAATCAGGAACATGGAAGGTAAAGCCCAGAAATCGGCGGCTTAACAAGTCCTCGGGTGATTATGAGGAGCAGCTGGGTTTAGGGCACACTGCCATGGATCCCAGCTTAGAATTCTGGAATATTCCTGTGGGAATGCAGTGCTCTGGAGAGCTGATCTATGAGAACGTGTTTTAGAGGTTTCAGACATTTTAGATTTCCTCAGAAATAGCCATTCCAAGGCAGAGGCTGGGGCTCAGGGGCCAGGGTGAGACACCTCCCAACACCAGGTCCCAGGCAGGTGAGCTGAGTCCATCAGAGGCAACTGGCAGTCAGGAACTGATCTCCTGGAAGGTTCAAATCCCTTTTCCTTTTTCTGTTCCCAGAAAGTGTGCCTGTCTGAGGCAACAACCCTGACCAAGCCTCAACTATGAGCTCAGCTGGATGAAGTGGATGGCGTCAAACAGGACCCTATGCATTTGTTTGTAGCCCTAAGCTTGCTTCCCCCACAAATACTTCTTTTCCTAAAAACTCTCAAGTCTATAGAAAAGATGAAGAAAATAATGCAACACACATGTATATACTCTTTATCTAGAAAACTCAGCTAATGTTTTATCATATTTGTGCCCGACTGTTTGCTTTCTTCCTCCATTCTCTTCACTTGGGAGTATGCTGCAGGCATCACAGAACTTCAGAGCTCAGTACCTCTGCATTTACTTCCACAGAATATGAACGTTGTGCTCCCTAAACACAATATAACCGTCACAGTCAGGAAATTTCACATCAATACTGTACTGTTATCTAATCTAGGGTCCATATTCAAAGGTCCCAAATTATCGCCCAAGTGCCTTTTATAAGTTTTTTAAAATATTAATGATCCCATCTATGATCACACATTGCATTTAGTTGTGATCACAGCTTTTTCTGTATCCCATGATAGTGATAATTTTTAAGCATACAGGCGAGTTATTTTGCAGAATGGCCCTCAAATTTGGATTTCTTTCCAAACGTTATTGTCTCTTCATGATTAGGTTCAAATTAAATGTTTGGGAAAAATACTACAGAGGTGACCTGTGTTGTCCTTATGTCAGAAGACACACATGGTCAGTCTGTCTCATTTTAGATGATAAGTTTGATCACTCTTGACATAAAAGTACTTTTTTTTCCCTCTAATAAGTAGACTCTAATAATACAATGATATTTTGAGACTATTTGAACATCCTATGCCCTAATAGTTTTATCCAGTGGTTGACAACCCACTGATGAACCTTTACTTGTTTCAGTTATTGAATGGTGACTGGAAAATGACCCATGTCCTAATTCTGTTGTTTCTTTTACATTTTTTGGTGGCATTTTTCTATGAAAAGCTTTCCCATCTCACCCCACATTTTTTATTATTGTTATTATTATTTGAATAGTTCAATGGACTCATTGATCTTTTATTTGATGTTACTATTTATGACTTTCACCATTCTTTTTGATGCTCCAGATGACCCAAACTTCACCAATATGAGCTTCTTTGAGATGGCTCCTACGTCGTGTTGACATCACCTCAAGGTTTTGAACACTTACCTTACTGGCATGACAAGACATTCCAGACCCATCTTATATTCTCCCTTCTCTAGCCCCAAGGAGTTCTGGTAGCCTTCAAGCTCATTACCACTGGAGTGTCATTGTTTCCAGGCTTTGGAGTGAACAGAACTAGGAAATACATACCTATTCTTAATGTACGATTACTTCCAAATCTAATCTAACACCAAAAGTACTTCCTCTCCTTTCCGTTCCATAGTCATACCTCCCTTTTCCAACAATAAAATCCTGACTCCCCCGAATAGCAATCTATTCACTCACTTACTACAATATACTCAAAACAGTTTAGGAATTACTTCACCACAATCTCTCCTGACCACAAACTGCCCAAGTTAAGGGGAAGATTTTTACAGTTGGCCTACATCCCACCAAGGATGTTCAGTAAGAGTACTGTATTCACAAGTTCCTTGGATGGGTTCTTTGTTTTCCTCTGCATGGTTATATTGTCACTTTGATTTATAGTTAGGCTCAACTAAGCTTTTAATAAATATTAAGAAAAGCTCAAGGTTATAGTCACAGACAGAACCTGGAGGGCAAAGCCCCATGGTGTTAATTCATGCACTCAGTCATGCAGGGGAGGGGCACAGAAGGGTAACAGGGTCCACATCTTCACAGGATAATGGACCAGGACTCTTGAAGCTCCTCCACATGACATGAAATGATCAGAAAATGAACATGCACACATCTGTAGAGCTAATGCCAAGTTCCCCAGCAGAGACCTTTCAGCATTGAGGTTTGTCTCATTGTTCTGGTGCTTCCTTGATTTTGGGAAAGGAAAATTGTGTATGAAGAACATGAGAGACGGACAAACAAGAGAGACAGGGAAGGGACTAAGAGAGATGGGGAGAGAGAGTCAGAGGGGAGAGAGGAGCCAACAGAGACAAGGAGGATGACACCAACATGGAACCAAGGCTGTGTAATGTCCTACAAAGCCCAAACTGCACTGGACTTGAATGAGCTTTCCCTGAATTGTCCTCTTTACAAAGGGGGTGAGTTCGAGTTGGAGGACCGGTCCTCCTGTCTGGGCTAATTTGAAGTTGGGAGATTTGCAGCCAGCTCTGGTTCTCCATAGCTGTGGCCATGGGCTAAGCCTCTGGTCCAGCCGTGGCCAAAGGGAACCAGAGAGACTAGAGCCATGGCTTCCGGGTGGCAGGGCAGATGCCTGTTATCAGGGTGCCACAGGGGGGTGCTGGCGTCCTTGTAAGACTTTCTTCCTAGTTTTCTGGGTGTGAGTCAGCTCAATCTAGGGATCTTCACTTCCAGGGGCCATGCCATGGGCAGGGAAGAAAGAGAAGAGCTGAGTCCATCCTTCCTTCCTTTCTTCCTTTCTTTCTCTTTAGAGCCCAACGAGCCCAATGAGAGGCTTGAACTCATGACCCTCAGATCAAGAACTGAGCTGAGATCAAGAGGTGGATGCTCAACCGAATGAGTCCCCAAGTGCCCCTGAGTCCATCCTTCTGATGTTTTTTTGTTTTGTTTTCATCCTTCTGATGTTTACTCTGTGCTGTCATGGCACAAAAGGAAGCCAGAAAATTCCAGACCTGACTTGGGAGTGAGAAATCTGGATGAGAGATGAAGACGAAGAATTGCGGGGGGTATGCTGTTCCTGCAGATGGGCTTCCCCCACCCTCCATGGCCCTGCTCTCCCCTGGCCATCCTGCGCACGGAGCGCCCACCACGCAGGAGTGGAAGGCTGTAGCGCCATGGAGGTGTTCTCTGCTCTACCTGCTCTCTGGAAAGCAGTTAATACATATTCCCCCAAAAGTAAAAACCTAGATATGGTTTAAAATGTGATCCCTCCAAGAGAAACATGAGTTTCAACAACAGATCCTTAGGTAGTAGAGGCTGGAGCAATAATAATGGAAAGTCACACAGGCTTTTCCAAGTAGAGATAACTTTCAGGGATAGGAGCCTTTGGTTTCCTTTCAAATCATGACACTGACTACTTAAAAAGCTGGCTCTGAATGGAACAAGATTTGGGAGATACTTGGAAAGTTCTGTTTCTTCCTAATTAGATCTTCTGAGTTACCATAAAGCTTGAGGGCCTGAGTAAATTTAAGGGGTCCCATAGAATTTACTTCGGCAACAACCAAGCAAAATCTCACACAATTCTGCCCAAGATATTCCATCCAATCATAGCATGAAATCATAGCATTTGTAGGGCCCAGGCGAAGTTGAGTGTTACAGCCACTCCATCCAACTTATGCTCGGTCTTTGATACAGACTGAAATGTTGGCATTGTTCTTTCATGGAGATAAGTAAGACATGGTAAGGACCAAGACCTAACGTAGAGAGGAGATGCAGCTGTCACTATCCTCTGAGCTTTCCTGGTTTTCTTACCCCTGGCCAAGAGATCTAGAGAGTCACAGGTCCTAGAGAAGAATGAGAGGAAGGAAGCCTCTAGAAGCACCATCTCTGGAAAAACATGAAACTGGGAGAAGAGCTGACAGGTTTACTAATGGGAAAAACTGCTCAGAGAAACACTGTTGGTGCCTTGGAGGATATGGGGAGACTGAGCCAAAGGTTCAAAGAAATCTAAACAATGAAAAGAAATGAGCAGTAACTAGCCCCAGGAAACTAAAAATTTATACAAGAAGATAAATGTCATAATAGCACACCCCTTGGCTCAGCATTAAACAAGACTAACAGTGTTTTGGGGTTTTTTTTTTGTTTTTTTGTTTTTTTTTTTTTTTTTCAGTTATAAGCTTGTTAGCATTATTTGACTTTTTAAACTGTGTTCAAGTATTATTTTGATAAAAGCTAATTTGAAAAGTTTTAGTGACTTTAAAATCATCTTAAATTTGTTAGCTAGAGTAAGTAGATGGGACCTGATCTCTGTGTGGCATTTGACAGGAAGTTAGAAATTGACATCCAATGATTTTGCTCTTTTACCTCTCTTTTCTTAAAGTTTCAAGTTCAGAGGGAAGTCAAGGCCTTAGAATGTGACATCAGATCATGTCTCCTTCAGGTGGTGGGAATATCTAAACATCACCCACAGCTCAGGGCAACCTGAGAGCATTAGGCACCCTTGTGAGCCTGAGTTCTCCCTTGCAGGACAGCCCGGAGGCTGAGAGACAGTAGAGGGGTACTAGTCAAGCTTGACGGTGTAGGGAGAACTCAAACAGCGCATTCCACACCCCACCCTTCACCCTGGGCTCCAGTTTGCTCAGTGCTAAAACCATAGAGCAGGGAAAGGCACAAGACAGTTAATTACATGCCATCAAATCATGGAAGTTTATCAATCACCTCCCATATCCTTACTGGTCACAGGAGTTAAGCTATGAATCAGACTCACAAAAGCTCTGCCCTCATGTGGTTTACAGTCTGGTGGGGGAGACAAGAAACCAGAGAGTGGGCAAATGCATAATTCAATTTGTTGGGATTAAAAAATGGCGGCAGGCAGGGTGTGGGGTACTTATTAGATGAGATGGTCAGGGAAGGCCTCTTTGAGGAGGTGATTTCTGAGCTGAGGTTTGAGTGATGAGAAAAAGCAATTTGGGTTTTATCCAAAATGCCACAAGGGGTGCTAGTAAAGGACCACGTAAAGGACAATAAGAGGGTTTTTTTTTGTTGTTATTTTTAAAGATTTTATTTATTTATGTACAGACACAGATCACAAGTAGGCAAAGAGGCAGGCAGAGAGAGAGTGGGGGAAGCAGGCTCCCCGCTGAGCAGAGAGCCCGATATGGGGCTAGATACCAGGACCCTGAGATCATGACCTGAGCCAAAGGTAGAGGCTTTAACCCACTGAGCCACCCACGAGCCCCACAATAAGAGGGTTTTAAGAGAGCAGTATGATCTGGGCTGATCGGTGGATTTAAAAGCATTTCCTGGCTGCTGTGGGAAGACAGCTAGGGGTGAATTGGGGAGACCCCACAAAGGTTGGTACTACCATCCGGGCAGGTATGAGGGTGGCTGGAGAGGAGAGGAGAGATTTGCCATGGAATTCAGGGACCGGAAGTATTTCTGCAGTTTCTTCCAGCTGGAGTTCATCTATCACCAACTTCAACTGGGCTCAAGAAGAGTTTCCTCATCTTGCCTTGGAAGGATTGGGGCCATCAAGTTATAAGCAGCGACTGAAAGGTGGTGACTCCTAAGGAAACTGCAGACCCAGACAGAACCTTTGTTCACTTTTTTAAAAAGCACCTTGTTCACCAGGCAAATGCAGAATGACGGTGGACTGGCAGCCTGGCCACTGAGGATGATGTGAATTTGAGTGGGCAGTGCACTGGCTGCCCGAAGGTCTATGGCAGCTCTGTCCTCCAGGTAGGAAAGGTCAGACCTTAAAAGCAGGAACAGGCTCTTCAGACTGAGAGGCTGCAGTGCTAGGAAAAGGGAAAAAGGAGGGGTGGGTTAGAGACCTCTCTGAAAATCCTGTGGGAGCTACGGGTTCTCTGGAACCAAAAAGGATTCCTACACACAATAAACACAGGCGCGCGCACACACACACACACACCATTTAGCATTCTGTCGAAGGGTGCCAGCATCTCCATCGACAGCACTGTCAGCTTGTCCCTATTCCAATCCAATTGCTTCATTTCAGGAATGGGTAAACTGAGGCCCAGGTGGGGGTCTATCGCTGGCCCAAGGCCTCAGCTGTGAAATGAAGAGGCAATGATAAAACCTAGGTTCCTTTTCCTCCCCAGGCTCCAGGGACCCAAGTGCTCCTGGTCAGCCTCAGTCTGCTGCAATCGTAGGCTTCCAGGGATAGCCCAGCCTCCCAGCCCGTCTGGGTTTCCCTGAACCACCACTTGGTAAGAAGTATCACGGGACAGAGGATTTTGGTCTGTGTACCTCAGGGAGGAGAATTTCTGACTTTTACAGGAGAAAAATTAGGAGCCCTTTGAAGAAGAGATTTCCGTCCCAGAAAGTGAAAGGTTAGGACTGGCTGTGAGATGTCCCTTGGCTATGCGCCTGCCCCGAGTCTCCTGGCCCAGCTGCCCGCCGCCCGCGGGATACTGCAGCTCCCAGGGAGCCCGACGCACAGTGACGTGGGGAGGGAGGCACAGCACCCGAGTCCACAGCAAAAACCAAAGGGAAAGAATGTGGCAGTGGGAGGGAAGGGGGAAAGAGAAGGAGGGAAGAATCAGAGGAGATATAAAGGAGGAAAAAAGAGGGAAAGGAGACAAGAGAGCAAGGATGGCCTCAGGCTCATTAACCTTAAGACACTTTCTGGGATCCAGACTCCTCCTCACATCCCCATCCAAATTTCTGGTCTGTGTCTGTTCAGCCCCAACTATGTTCATCCATTTATTCATTCGTTTATCAATATTATTGAGTGCCACATTTGTGCAGAGTGTTGGGGTGCAGACATGAGCCAAGCAGGCCAATGCCTGCCTTTGTGGAGTCTAGACAGACAATAGTCAAATATGTAAATGAAATACAAATACAAAATAAAAACTCCTAATAAATCCTAAGAGGGAAAAGAACAGCCACTCTCTGAACACATAATAGGGTAAACAGACATCATATGTTGGAGTCCTAGGGCTTTGAGGATGAGGTAAGTTTCCTTCCTCCCAAGTTTTTGTTTTGAAAAATTCAAACCTATAGAAGACTTAAAAGAATATTACAAGGAAGACCTTATACCCTTTATCTAGATTCACCAATTAACATTTTGTCCAAACACTTGCTCTCTCTACAGATGCTTTTTTTTTTTTGCTGCACCATTTGAGAGAAAGTTGTAAATATCATGACTCTTTACCCCTAAACATTTCCACATATATATTCTAAGAACAAAGATATTCTATATAACCACGATGTCTTGTCCCACCCACTAATTTTAAGATTAGTAGCATCAATATTCAGGCTGTTATGAGCTAAACTGTATCTCCCTAAAATTCACATTTAAAGTCCTAACCCCCCACCCCGGACCCCAAATGTGACTACAGGGCCAAACTTTTTTTTTTTTTTAAGATTTTATTTATTTGAGAGCAAGAGCTTGAGAGAAAGAGTAGATCACATGCAGGGGTAGAGGGAGAAGCAGACTCCCTGCACATCAGGGAGACCGATGCGGAACTCCATCCCAGAACCCTGGGACCTAGAGTTCCTGAGCCGAAGGCAGATGCCCAACTGACTGAGCCACCCAGGTGCCCAGAGACAAAGCAAGACTTCAAGAGTAGTACTTAAGGTAAAATGAGGTCACATGCATGGGCCCTAGTCCAATATGACCATGTTTTTATAAGAAAAATTAGGACATAGACGTGTGCATATAAAGGAAAGGCTATGTGAGGACACCATGAAAAGGAAGTTTCAATCCAAGCCAAGGAGAAGAAAAAAACCAAATCTTCAGACACTTTGATCCTCAACTTCCAGCTTCCAGAACTGTGGAAAACACATGTCTGTTGTTAAGCCACCCAGGCCACAGTATTTCATCACAGCAGGCCTAGCAGAGTACTACACAGACTGTAATCAAATTTTTCTAATTGTCTCTATGATATTCTTTATATCTTTTTTTTTTTTTTTTTAATCTAGGAACCACTCAAGGATCACATGTTACATTTGGTGGTCAGTGTAGTCTAGCACAACCTAGAGTGTCTCCACACATCCAGAACCATCTTTCCCACCTTTTTCTTGTCTGTCCTGCCATTGACATCTTGGAAGAATCCAAACCAATTAAATCTTGTACAGTGTCCTACTGTCTTGATTTATTAGATTATTGGAGTGTGGTTTAACATTCTGGGCTTGGGCACTGCATGGGTTATGCCGTGGGTGAAGCAGGTGCTGAAAACAAGCAGTGGGAATTCTGGACAGAAGTGGCAAAAGCTGCCGTTCAGAGCTCCTGCTCTGCAGCAGGCAGGCTCAGAGTGTCCCCGGTGTCCTCCATTCACAGAGGGCCATGTTAGAGTGGGCGGGGAAAGCGCAGGGCTTTGGGAACACAAAGGGAATCTGTGGCAGAGAGGAGGAGCAATTTAAGGATAGAAAAGGTAAACTGCAGTTAGAATACAGAGATGATGAATGTCAAGGTAAGGCACCTGGTTTTACCCAAAGTCTTTAGGAATCCTTAGAGATGTCTTGGGGGCCTTGCAGAGTCAGGGACATGCCTGTGACTGGAAAGGCCAGACAATTTGGGTGGCCTGCCCAAATCACACAGGGAGCAGCAGGGCTAGAACCGGAGCCCAGGACTCCTGACCTCTAGGAACTGTCTACACACTGTTAGTACTTTAGCACAAGTCCTTGTTGGATGGTTGGAACACCTGGTTGGGATTCACGGGGCTCAAGCCCAGGGAGGAGGGAAGATAAGACACAGAGGCGATTTGTGGAAATCAGAGATCGTCGGCCTCCAGAGCCTGGCTCCAGAACAAGATGCACTCTGTGAAGTTCCTGGTATACAGTAAGCACCAAATAACCATTTGTCTCCTTCCTCCCTTTTGCTCTTTTGCAAACTACTTTCACATTAACTAGTTCATTTCCCCCCAAAGAACAGCCCTATACAGAGATTAAGAGGACATTCTCATTTGGCAGATTTGGACATCTGAGGCCCAGAGAGGTTCGGAAACAGTTCACAAAAGAGTTCGTGCTGAGGTTAAGCTGGAATTGCAGATTTTCCAGGGTCCTCCAAGGTGTCTCTTGGACCTTTCAAATTCCATGCCATTCTCTTATCTTTCTCTAATCTGCTGTATGAAAACGGGGTGAGCAAAAAAGGTAAAGCGAATGGGGGCTGGGCTCTAGGTCTGCAAAAGGATTTTCTTTAAAGACCGCAAGTCTTCTTGTTTTTCAAACCCATTTGTGAGCACCGAGGCAGCTGTGCCAGTGAGGTCCTGGGTAAAGACACTGAGCCCAGCTGGGCCCAGCCTGGGAGGCAGTGACAGCCAGGGTTCAGTGTGTCATATGGCAGGCTCCACTAAGTTCTAAGACCCACGTGCACCCGGAAGCCCCTTCCAGGGAGCCAGTGCCAGGGTGAAAATGGGCTAAACCACAGCCCAGCAGCCTGTGGGGGAAGAAACAGTCCCATGGCTGCTAGACCTGAGGGAGGATGGGGCCTCTGCCAGGTCCTATGATTTTCTCTGGAGCCAGGCCCTGCAGGTAGATCCTGAGACCCGGTGAGAGCCTGCAGGCAGCCAGAGGGAAAGGCTGGCAACAAAGTCAACCAAGTTATGCCCCAAAGCCTTGGGGCCCACGTGGGCTACACATGACATGCATCATTATGAGACCCTGCAGAACTGACTCAGCATCTCCAGGACCTGTGATGGGCCTGCAGGAGAACAAACAGGAGAGACACAGGTCATCGGGCTCAAATCCCCTTCCTGCCCTATCCCACCAAAAACAAGCCACTTGGTCACAGAGTCCCCCAATCCTTTCCCACATTCGCCTTGTTCTTGGAGAGGAGGCACTACGGTATATCAGCATCAACAATGACTTACTGAGGGGGGCAAAGAGCCAAATGAGACCTCACCCCTGCCAGAGAAGATTTCATAATGAAGTTGCTTAAGAGGAGGTCAGTCACCATAGCACCTTGAGGGATGAGTTTATGGAGAGAAAAAACAAGTGACGAATAATCCTGACATAGTAATTGGCACAAAGCAAGAGTTCCGTAAGCTAGAAATGAAATGCAGACAAGAAAAGAAGGAATTTGGGAGAGGGATGAAGAAAGGGAAAGAAGAAAGGGAAGAGGAGGCGGGAACGGGAGAAGAGGTATGGGGAACATACTAGATAAGAGTGACCTTACGACAATTGCTTATAATGCTTTGGTGCCAACAGGAAATGCTCTGAGTTCTGATATAAAAAGGCCATAGAACACCATACCCTGGGGGCCCACCCAATCCTCAGTCACAGAGCTACACCCACAATATCCAAAGCCACATGCACCTAGGCCGACACTAGTCCTCACTCTATACTCTCAACGCCCCAAATTCCCCATAGGTCTACAAGGATCCATTCAATACCGCCTCTCCACTCCTCACTGACCCAGACACTGGGATGGACCATCCCCACTTATCACCATACCACACTCAGGTCACACCCTCAAACACACAACCACGTGCCCAGGGATAAGGCCATGCTCACACCCAATGTACAATCAAAGTCAAACGTGTGATGATCTCAGACCAAACAACCAATAACCCCATCCCTCTCTAACCACATTCACAGCCACCCTCTTTCTACCCAGAATCACACTGATGGTCTCTGCTTTGGCCAAATTTACACCTAGATGCAGTAGCTGGGGCGAGACTAGCAGGTAGGGACCATATCCCTGTCTCTAGCTCCGGAGTGTCAGGTGGGGACCAGGGATAGATTCTGTGACAGGCATTCCCGCCCTCCAATAAAGTTGTCTTTGCCCTTCAAAAGTGTGTGTGTTGGAGGGGGAGGGGAGGGTAGTTGGAAAGGAAGAAAGGGAAAGAGACAAAGAAACAGAAGAGGTATTCTGCCGAAGCAATAGGATGCCCTCTGCCCTGAGCCTGAGTCCTACATCACCCTGTGAAGAGGAGAACATTCTTACAAGAGCAGGCGTCTGGCTCTTGGACAGAATCTTAGGTATCCAGGTTCTAGAATGAGGTAGATGTCTGGAGCAAAAAGAAATTTGCCTCTCAGTAATCTCAAGGTACACTTCCCAGTTCCAATAAGCGCCTCAGAGCAGGGCAAAAATAATAACAAATACCATTTCACATGTGAAACACCTTTCTGATATTCTTGTCAGGTTATTATAACCATGGACTTCCAATCAATTACTCCATTTTATACAACCTACCTTATTCACAATGTCTCAGCTTCTGTGCACTCTTGGCCAGGAAAAAAGAAGTCTGGATTCCAGTCCTTGGGAAGGCCACTTAAACTCCTGGAGTGTCCAATTCCTCACCTCAAAAATGAGGGAAGGCTCCGGATCATGCCCAAGGCCCCTTCCAGATTTAATGTTTTATGCTTCTACACATCTAGAGCATCACTGTCCAACAGAACTATCACACAAGTTATACACATAATTGAAAATTTCCTAGTCACCACATTAAAAAAGTCCAAAAAGTAGGTAAAAATATTTTCATAATGTATTTTATATTTAACCCAAAATATCCAAATGATTGGTATCTATCCAGTAATTGATATTTAAATAACTATATTGATTTCTTTTACATGCTTTTCTCATACTAAATCTCCAAAATCTGGTATGTATTTTACATTCACAGCACATCTCCATTTAGATGCTAAATTTTCACTGGAAATACTGAATCTGTTTTTAGATTTCATAAAAATGTACAGTTGTAAAAGTAAAAGGTATGATCCACATACCTAAGCTGTTCCAAATATATTTTTTTAAATGTTTCCAATACCTGAATCAAGCATCTGTTTTTTAATTAAAAATAAATGAAATGTAAGGTTTCAGTCCTCAGTGGCACTAGCCACCTTTCAAGCACAACCTAGCAACATGCGGCTGGCTGGTGGCTGCCATACCACACAAATAGGGAGTGGAGACTGGGGCACAGGGGTGTGCCAGGAGGCCCAGTGGGGGGTAGCTCCCCTCTGCTCCCCCTTCCCCTGGAGCACTGGACACACTGCTAGTTGAGAGTGACAGGGAGTAGAAAGGAGCCCAAGCCAAGGTCATTCCATCAACACCTGCCCCACCACTTTGCTGCATGCACGCCAAGGAACCAGAATAAGGGCCGACCTACCTCGCCCACAGAAACAGTCTCCAGCTCCTTTCCAGGGAATTGCTGCCAACGTTTCCAGCTCAGACGCAAAGGCACGGGCAGGCGTCTGAGCTTCCTCTCCTCACTCAAAGGAATGCCCGCCAGGCAACCACCCAGGGCTGCAGCCCAGACTCTACGTGTCACATCAAGGATGTGGGCTTTATTAGCACAAGTCAGACGTAGGATTGTGGGGGCCCCGGGTGGAAGGCAGGTAAAGTGTTAGCTTCAGAAAGCAAGGTCAAGAGGACACAGCCACCTCAGGCTCTGCGTTCTACCATGGATTCGACAGTCTCCGGATTTCAGGGCACTGCCTGGAACCTCAGAGCCCTGAGTAAGGAGAAGCCCTGAAAGACACTTGCAGGATGACCCTTTTATGCATCCTAAAGCTGTGGAGAAAACACCAGCAGGGCCTTCACACATAGTGTTGTTATCTTCATGCAAAAACTGAAACTCAAATAAGTTAAATGACTTGCCCAAGGTCATGCAGCTAGCTATAAAGCTCAAATTCAAACTCAAGCCTGTTTGACTCCAAAACCCACACTCTTTCTACTAGTGATACCTAGTAAGAGTAGGTGACGTTTAGTGAGTGGTGTCATGTGCCTGGGCACACGGCAGATGCTTTATAAAAGTGCACTCACATTCACAACATCTCTCTGAAGTAGGATCTCATGCCCATCTTACAAATAAAAGGGGAGGATCTTTCCTTGCCTCTTCCTAGCTTCTGGTGGTTGCCAGCAATCCTGGAGGTTCCTTGGTTTGTGTCAGCATAACTCCAATCCCTGTCTCTGTCCTCACATGGCCATCTTCCCTGCATCTCTTTGGGACTCTTCTCCCCTTCTTCTAAGAATACAAGTCATATTAAATTAAGGGTCCACCCTACTGCATATAACCTCATCTTAACTAATGACATCTGCAACAACCTTATTTCCAAATCTGGTCACATTCTGAGGGTCTGGGAAGACCATGAATTTGGGTGGGTGGGGGCACTCTTCAACCCACTTCAGGGGCCAAACTTCAACCAATGGAGGAGGTGAGTAGGTGAGCAAATGCTCCAGCCACCCCATCCTTCGATGGCACAATTCTGAGATGTGTTCCGTATGGTTTCCCAGAGGTTTCTCAAAAAGACTGAGTCTCCGTTTCTCACAAGAACCCTCTCATTAATGTCCCTGTTATTGGTTTTTCTCATTTCTCTGTCTCAATTTCCCCACTTCTTCATTTGGGTTTTCTGGGGTCACCTCCCAGAGGAACTACCTGCCTCCAGGTTTGTTTTATGGAGAATCCAAGTGATTGACTTACTTTAAGTTGAGTGTAAAAAGAAAATTAACCTCAGGCCCTAAGTCTGTTCAGTATGCTCTGCCTCATTCAGGCAGCCAGTAGACTTTTTAAGAATCATAAGATGACCTCTTTCTGTTCCACATGGATTTAAGCAGACATCTGGGGCCTGCAAACACTTTGTAAAGAACCCCCTGTAGGAAGGACTGGGATTAGGAGACATGAGATATATGCCCAAAGATGGTGGTGGCTCAGTCAGTTAGGCAGCTAACTCTAGGTTTCAGCTCTGTTCATTGTCTCAGAATCCTAGGATTCGGCCCCATGTCAGGTTCTGCACTAGGTGGGGAGTCTGCTCAAGGAGTCTCTTTCTCCCTCTCCCTTTGTCCCTCCCCACTGCTCCTCTCTCTCTCTCTAAAATAAATAAATAAACCTTAAAAAAAAAGATGGTGGCATCATGTAAAATGATTTTGTTAACCACTGCATAATCAACGTTGAGAATTTTATCAGTCATGCCCAAGAAATTGTATCAGCATCAAGAAATGTTTTATAAACCAAGGAAATCCAATATACTAGCAACGGAGGAAAAATCTAGGGAAGCAAGAATATAGAATGGTAATCATGTAAATTAGGAATTTTCCAAGACTGTTATCTATTGCATCCACTAAGTCCGTGGTTTTGTTCACAATAGACTCATCCATCATCTAACTCAACATTTTTCAAAATGTATCCTGCTAGATTTTCCCAAGAAAAGAGTCTCTCTGGCCCAGTCAAATTGATAAATGCTTTACTCTTCCTAAGGATGCACAGTCCATATAAGTATATTAAATTTTCAGAATCTTAATTTCTGAAATAAAATTCAGGTAAATATTGCTCCCTAAACTTATTTTGCCGTGAAAACTTTCCATCATGTACTGTCTATTTAATATCCCATAAAGTCAATATTCCACAGGATCCACTTAGGGAAATTCCCATCTATCTGTCCAGTATGTGTGCAAAAATGTGTACTCCAGCCCACAGGACTCCTGTTGCAGAATGCTCCAGGTAAAACTGTCCTTTTTTGTCCACATCTCACACCCACCCCAATCTCCAACCTCCTTTCTTCTTTTTGTTCCTTTCTCCATTTTGGCTTTGGTCACATGGATTCCTGGCCATGGGCTAAAGTCCCCACCATCATGGGTCTGACATATCCTCTTGCCTAAGTCTCCCATAGTTAAGCTGAGCTTCTGGGTGACCTCTTCATCCCTAGCTCTTCCAGGAGAACGGGGCAGAGGCCCTCCAGGGGATGGATATCTACACAGGAAGGATTCCATTGCCAATGAGCATCTGTGAGCATCCACAAGCCGTCAGCATATTTCACATCCTCTAGCTTCACTAGAGACACCAAAACCACTTTCCAAACATGGGGTCTGTCATGGGTTGAACTGTATCCCCACCCCAATTCATAGGTTGAAGTCCTAACCCCAGTACTCAGAACGCTGACTTTACTGAGAAATAGGGTCATTGCAGATATATGCAGTTGAGGTCATACTGAGTACAGAGGGTCCTTAATCCAATAGGATTGGTGACCTTATAAAAAAGGGAAATTTAGGGGCATCTGGGTGGCTCAGTTGTTAAGCATCTGCCTTTGGTTCGGGTCATGATTCCAGGGTCCAGGGATCAAGTCCTGCATTGGGCTCCCTGCTCTGTGGGAGGCCTGCTTCTCCCTCTTCCACCCCCCTTCCTTGTGTTCCCTCTCTCACTGTCTGTCAATTAAATAAATAAAATCTTTATTTAAAAAAAGGAGAGGGGTGGAATTTGGAGACAGGACTGCACACAGGATCTCACCAGGTAAAGTTTAGAGTTCTGCTGTCACAGACCAAGGAATGGCCAAAAGCCAGGAGAGAGGCTTGGACCAGATCTTCCCTTAGCACCTTCAGAGGGAGCACCACCTACAGACACCTTGACTGCAGACTTCTAGCCTCCAGAATGTGAGACAATAAATTGTGTTGCTTAAGCCACTCCATCTGTGGTACTTTTTTATGGCAGCCCCACAAAACTAACACATGGGGAAGAAGTCTCCTCCTAACCTTCATTCCCTAGTCACCTGTTCCTGACCTAACTCCTGAGGGGTGGGGCGGAGGGAGGAGGTAGAAGATAGCCTGGCAACTATGTGAATAAACTCAGGACCCTCCTCTGGCTGGCTGTTTATGTCCTCCTGATTCCTACTGTGTCTCTACCATCTGCCTGTCGTATCCCAGGCTCTCATGATGAACAGGAATGGTACCCCCAGCTTCCCTTCCAGCCCTCTGGGCTCATCACAGACCCCGACAAAGGAAAGTGCCAGGAAGGGGCTGGCAGTGCTGACTGGCCAAAAAGGCATCGTTGAGAGGTATACGCTAAAGGCCAACCCCAAGGACAAAGAGCTTGACCCTCTTAGCGAGGCAGCCAAAGCTACCAGTCTTCCCCTAGCACTAAATCAGGCTGGACCCTCTGCATCTGGGGTATTAGCATGGAGGCGAGCAGAAAAAGCTGCCTGTTTCCAATAATATTCAAGTCATCCGAGAGACCAGGTTTCTCGATCTCGGCACTACTGACACGTGGGCAGGATAATTCTTTGGTGCGGGGCTGTCCTAAGCATGGCAGGAAGTGGTAGAGTAGCCTCTACCCACTAAATGCCACTAGCCCCACTCCCCAAGTGTGACAACCAAAAACGTCTCCAGATGGCTTACCCTCTTCAGGCTGCCACAACGAAATACCACAGACTAGGTAGGTACCTTCTAAAATGCAGAAATTGATTTCTCACAGTTCTAGAGGCTGGAAAGTCATAAATCAAGGCATCAGCAATGTCACCTTCTGGTGAGGGCCCTCTTCCTATTCATAACTGGCACCTTCTTCTGTGTCCTCATGTGGCAGAAGGCACTAGCAAGCTCTCTGGGGCCTCTCTTATAAGGGCACTAATCCCATCCATGAGCACTCCACCCTCATGAACTAACAAGTATGTCCCAAAGCCCCTCCTTTAACACCATCACACTGGGCATCGGAATTTCAAGGTATAAATTGTGGGGGTAGGGGAGGAAAGAAACACTCAGACCATAGCACCAGATGTTGCCAGATGTCCCCTGGGGGGGGGGGGGAAATCACCCAAAATTGAGACTCCCTGAAATGGACCAATCTTCCCATTCTCTAATCTGAGGTCCTCACAATCTGAGGCAATTTTATTATTTCAATGATTTTGGATTTTAAAAGGCTATTTACCTAATCGCAGTTATAGAAGAAAAACCAACAAAGAAAAAAATGGCTAGAAGAAAACAATCATTGTTGTCTCTGAATGCTAGGTAGTAGATTTGCCAACGGATTGTCTTTTCTTTCTACTTTTCTGGATTTTTCTTGTTTTTTTGGTATATTGAACATGTATTCACTCTATACTTGAAAAAAAAAACCCTACTTGGTGACTTGGGCATCTTAATGTTAAATACAATAGTAAGACCCTATGCACACATGATGAGAAACCTAATCAAGAATAACCAGAGCAAGATGATAAAGGAGAAAGAGTATGGTTTTCGGTAACTCCCACTCATTCACTAGCTATGGGGCTATTAATATCTACCCTGCTAGGCTGAGCCAAGCCTGAATTTGGGAATATTTGTAAAGCATCTAGAGAATGGTAGGGATTTAATAAATGGCACTTGCACAATTTTTAGACTCCTTTTCAGCTCAAGAACCTGCACCCCTCTTTATTCTCTGCCTGGGCTAGAGTGGAATCCTCTCAACAGACAGAGTCACCAGCACATCCTTGCAAGGCCCAGTAGAACTTCTCTAGGCAAGGGAGCCTTCTTTCCAACTCTTCCAGATTCAGGGACTCTTAGGAAGGGGAGAATGGCAGTCATCACTATTATGATTATGTGCTAAGCACTGTGACCCCATTTTTCACACATCCCCTCTCATCTTCCTCTCGACCACCCTATAAGGCAGGAATAAGGATCCCCTTCTTAGCAACGGGGCACCCAGATCAAGTTATGTAACTTCGCCAAGGCTACACAGCTGGCAAGCTGCAAGATTCAGCATCACATAGTTCAACCTCCTCATTTTATAGGTGATAAAACTGAAGCCCAAAGAATGTAATGACTTGGTGCCCAAGGTCACCCACAATGCCACAAACAAGAACCAGATTCTTAGTGACAGTGTAATAGTTCACAGAACACACATGGGCAGTTCCTATGGGAGGAGGAGGAAGGTAAGGATGCCAACATTTTACTAAGGAATTATTAAAGTCACAAGGCAAGGATAAAATCATGGTTTATAAAGTAAGACTTGGAGCCAGACAGACTGAGTTTAAATCCTAGCTCTATCTCTTATCAGCTATATTATCTTTTTTTAATGTTTATTTTGGTAATCTGTATACCCAACGTGGGGCTCAAACTCACAACCCAGAGGTCAAGAGTCACATGCTCTTCCAACTGAGCCAGCCAGGCCCTCTGAACTATACTATCTTGAGTAACCTTCTAGCCTCTGGCCTCACTCTACACAGAAAACGCACAGCAATGAACGGAGATCCCCGTGCAGCCTTTCTGAGGCAAACCCCTGCCAGTGGTGACCGACCCCTCCCTTTCTGACTGATTCCTCCAGACCCACGCTGGCCAAGTGGCTCTGGTTCCAGAAGGATAGGCAGGCTTTTTGATGCACGTCTCCAGTGTGCCAGGGACTGTGCTAGGCTCCTAAAAAAAAAAAAAAGTCTTAAAGTCTCTGGGTTCCCATTTCCTCATCTCCAAGAAGAACATAAAAATGTATTTCAGAATAAATAAATTAATCCACATACATACTTGGACTACACCTGCCACATAATAAACACTCAGCAAACATTGGGTATTACCAAACTCTGCACAGTGAGCTATTAAGAAATCAGGCAGTGACTAAACTTTTAGTTTTATTACTTGCCAAAAAGCATTCTCCCCACTATTTAAAGTAGATCACTACTGTTGTGAAATTCTGGAAAAAACAGAAACACATAAGGGAAATATAACAATCATCCAGAATGGTGACTAGTCAAAATAACAACAAAATCTTTTTTTACTTTGGGAAATTCCAAACATACACAAAAGTAAAAAGAATACTGTAGTAAGTAGTAAACCTCTGTGTCCATTCATCCAGTTTTCTTAAATACCAGCTTCTGGCCAATCTTATTTAAAGCCTCATCTAATTCTTTGCCCTTCCACCTTCAGTCTCTTAGAGCAAATAGCACATGATGTAACTTCATCTTTAAACATTTCAGAATATATCTCTGAAATAGATGAACTCTTTTTTTTTAATTGTAATACCAATATCACACCTTAAAAAACTAACAATAAATATTTAATATCATCGTATACCACTCAGTGGACAAATTTCCCCCAGTTGTCACATAAATTTTACACAATTTGAATCAGGATCCAAATTATATCCACATGTTGGGTTGGTTAATGCCTCTTCAATTTCTTTTATCTATAGATTTCCTTGCCATCTCTTCTTCTCCTTGCAATTTGTTTGTTCAGGAAACTGAGTCATTTGTCCTGTACAGTCCCCATAGTTTGGGTTTCGCTGATAATACCCTGCAGTATTACTTCACATGTTCCTCTGGACCATGTGTTCCTTTTAAATTAGTAGTTCTAGAGGCTTGGTCAGATTTGGGTTTGATTTTGTACCAAGAATGTATTACGGATGGTGCAGCAGACTTCCACTGGAAAACATGTAATGTCTCTTGATCTGAACTTTTGAGAAGTGAGGAGCCTTTAATGAGCATAGACTAAATCCATGAATTTTGTTAGAGGTTACAAAATAGTGACATTGTAAACCCATCAGTATTTGTATTTTTCAGCTGGAATGTTTTTGTAAAAAGAAACTTACCTTCATCACAATAAACGGTCTACATAGGAAAAGAAAGATAAGTGCTTGACCCTTTCCCTGTAATGGCCAGCTTTCAAAATAAAGATCTCTAATATCCTCCAAAGGTGACAAGCAAAGTTTGTTGTTGTGGTTTTGTTTTGGTATCATTACCGGTCGGTATCTATATTACCAACTCATGGAAATAAGCATTTTTACATTTTTTTAATCATTACTGTTATTATTCTCATAACTGCTTAATTTACCTGAAGTTTTTCTTCTTTTTCTTTGCTCATAAGTAGCACAGGTATTACCTGATCAAAAGGTTTAGCAGAGTTTCCCTGTGAAACCATTTGGGCCTGGTGCTATTTAATAGGGAAACTCTATATTTTTTCTATTTTTTCTATGGTAACTGGTCTGTTAAGACTGTCTCTACTGGGATTAATTTACATAAGTTATTTTTCTTCTAGAAAATTATCCATTTCACCAGATTTTCAAATATTTTTGTACAGAATTGAAAAAAAAAGTCCCTTGTGTTTTTTATTTTAGATTTTCTCTGCCTTTTTTTTTTTAGGCTTTTTTTAAGTTTTTTTTTTTTTTTAAGATTTTATTTATTTGACAGAGAAAGATCACAAGTAGGCAGAGAGGCAGGCAGAGAGAGAGAGAGAGAAGCAGGCTCCCCGCTGAGCAAAGAGCCTGATGCGGGCTCGATCCCAGGACCCTGAGATCATGACCTGAGCTGAAGGCAGCAGCTTAACCCACTGAGCCACCCAGGTACCCCTCCTCTGCTTTGATGGGTTTCCCCAATCACCCACTGCTACCATTTCTAATTTAGTGTGTCTATGCTTTCTATCACTTACTCTTTAAATTAGTTTAACTGGTGGTTTATCTATTATATTGATTGTTTCAGGCCTGGTCTTATTTATTAGTTTTTTTTTCCTATTTTCTATGTCATTAATTTCTGTTTTTATCTTTATTGATTCCTTTCTTCTACATCCTTTTGGTTTACTTTGTTGTTCTAACTTTTTTAGTGGGGTGCTTGAGTCATTTGTGTTCATTTGTGTTGATAGGGGTGTTTAATGCTAAGCTTTTCCCTCTATTGACTGCTTTAGCTGAATACCACAGAGCTGATTATTTGTATTTTCATTATCATTATTTTCAACAAATTCTATAATTGCATGTGATACTTCTAATTCTGACCAACAGCTGTTTATTAACAAGATTGGTTTTTTTTTAAATTTTCAGATAAAGTGGTCTTTGTGTTTCTATTTGCTAATAATTATTAGTTGCAGCTATATTGTAATCAAAGAGTATTCTTTCTGTTCTTTGAATTTATTTAGGTTTTCTTTGTGGTCCAAGGTATGGTCACTAGAGAAGAATCTGTTTTCTCTACTACTGAGGTTCAGATTTCCACAGAGATCTGTATGAGTTACCTTACTGGTTATGAGTTTCAGTCTCTGCTAACTTTTCTGTTTACTTGATCTTTCTGGAATGAGAAAGATGTATTTAAATCACCTACCACTAGTGGGTTTCTATGTCCCCTTCATCCCTGCATCTCCACTTTTTAGTTGCATAAATATTAACAATTGATCCCAGAGCTTCCTTGTGAGCAGTTGCCTCTAGCATCTTACAGCCTCCTTCTTTGTCTCCGTAATGCTGTGTGGTTTGAATTTCATCCTGTAAGACATCAAGACTGCAACTCTACCTAGATGTTTTCATTTGTACTTCATATTTCTGCCCATCCTTTTATTTTTTAACCTCGGGACCTCTTGGTTTAAGCATACCTCTTCCATACAACAGAATGTTAGATTTTGCTTTGTTAGCAAGCCTGAAAATCTTTCTTTTATATAAGTTAAGACATTTACATTGATTGATATGATTGATATGTTTGACCTCAACTCTGTCACCTTACTTTATCTTGTGACTAACTTTTAATACAATTTTTCTTATCCCTGTAACTTTCCTTCTAAGTTTGTAATCCCTTTCCTGGGCGAAGTTCCACATGATTCCCTTTTGTTTCCACCATCCTTTATGCTGTTTTTGATGCTACTTTGTAGTTCACACTGATCATATATCCATCTTGTGATCCTAAAGCTTGGAAACCTCCTCAGCCTGTTAAAACACTTAGAGTCAAAGCATTAGTCGGCTGTGGTGTGTTCCATCACGAATGAAGGAGTTGTTTGGAGAGACTCACCCAGGTTTGCTTGACATAGGAATGAACCCAGAGTTTGGAAATTAAAAGACAAAGGGTGTTAGGAGAGGAGAGCAATGTTTCTGGGAGCGTTTCCCCTGACTTAATGAATTACTAGGAGATTTGTGGCTGCCCAGCTCGTTCGGGTAAGTCTTTCAGCATGTGGACCCAGAAGTGTCATGGGCTTGCGCCACTATATCCTCGCTGCCCTTTCCGTGAACTGTGACACTTCCTGTCACCAGTTTATTTTCACTTCTCTCCTGGCAGCTGTCCACTGCAGTCGGCATGCATTTGAAATCATTTGCTACTTACTTGAGAATTCACGCTAGGGAGAAAGGGAAGAAAATAACCATTCCTGGGGACACCACATCATCATGAATTTGAAAGAAAAATCAACATTGCAGAAAGCTCATTTCCACCTTTTTTTTTTTTCTTTTTGCCACCCAAATGACTGTGGATTAAGGACCCAGAGAACGCCAAATAAACTGTAGGAGAAGGGAAAGAAAAGTTCGAGTCAGTTCCAGGGCGGGGATGGGGGATGCCATAATGAGGCTGCCATGCCTCTGGGAGCCCCGCTCCAGCCAGGCAGCTCTGCAGTCCATCATGCCCCCTCTCATGGCTGCTCTGGGTTCAGCACCCACTGACCCACCACAGGAGGAAGAAGCTGCTCATGCTCAGGATTTTCTTGGGATTTTCTGGAGAACTTTGGTTTGGTCTTTGATATGTGAGTTTTGTTGTTTATAAGCTTGAAACCGGAAGCTGAGGTTGGGTAGGAACCTCAAAAGAAAGCAGTATGTTCAGTGGTCATTCCAAGAACTTTGGTTCGAATAATCTTGGGTTGAAATCATAGCTCTGACACGATCTGTGTGCCATTTTGAACATCAGTTTCCCCATCTAAACAACTGGGACTATGTTATCATCCAGGGTTTCTGTACATCTTAAACGAATTAATATAAATCAGTGGCCTTCAAAGTGGGGGCCCCAGATCAGTAGCATCAGCATCACCTGGCAACCGGTTAGAAATGCAAATTCCCAGGCCTCAGCCCAGGCCCACTGAACCAGAAACTCCAGGGCTTAGCCCAGCAATCAGTGTTCTGAAAGGCCCTCCAGGTGATTCTCCTACCCACTGAAGTTTGAGAACCACTGGTATACATAAAGCATCTAGCACGGAGTTAGCCACATGTTAAGTCCTAGAGAATGGTAGCTCTGAGCATTACTCTTATTTAGAGTTCAGTTTAAATAAATTTGATTATGCCAGATTTAACTCCATCCTGACTTTCTATGATATGCTTACAGGAAACAGTGAGGAATCATTTTTTCCAAAGTGAGTTGGATTTCTGTTACTTTCAACCAAATGAGTCCTGATGGATATACCAGAAACAGAGTTTCCAGAGCAAGGATCCAACTTTGTCTCCCACCCATGTTATACAGATGTGGTCTTTTCTGGGATTGGTGAAGAGGTATGTGGGGGGCCTATGGGCATGAGAGACGGAAGTAATCCCTTTAACTGCCTCGCATCTACCCATTAGGATGGGGTCCCAGAAGCCATCAAAGTCCTTACCCTAAGAATTTGGAATTGGGAGGGAAAAAGAGTTATAGTCTCTGACTGACTAGAACTGTTGTATATGAACTTTGACACAGTGGGTAACTTTGCATCTGCCCCACAGGCCAAATGCAGAGAGAGCCATTGTGCAGCATGTCACAGAAGCCCAGACAAAGGCAGAACAAGAACTCTCTAGGTTTATGCAGATTTCTCATTCCCAGCTTCATCCTGACTTGAACCTTGGTGCATTCCTTCTCTTTAATTTAGTTAAGATATTCTTCAATCTCAATAATAAATTATCTGCCTTTGCTTTTAAAGTTCAAGTGTATTTCTCTTACTTGCCTCCAAAAGAGCACGAATGAATACACAATCAAATGCAAAACAGTCTCATGTACAGAACTCCTGCACCAGTGCAAGGGAGGGCACAGAGTAGGTGCTATACCGGGTTTACCCCCATTTACCCAGGTGGAAAAGAAGACATAATTAGACTGGGAAGAAAAACCACTCAGAATGGAGAGGAGGGAAACATTTTGCATCAGCATTATGTGGATGGATAGGCTCTTAGAAGAGCACTAGGGGGGACCAGATACTGGGTGGGGGGAGCACCTAAGGGTGACTGTGACAAGGCCAGGTGGGAATGTGGGTAGGATTACAACTGTGAGGTGTCTTTAAGTCTCCTTACGGATGAAAATGAGAAATTTTGAGCTACTGCAGTTCCCATGATCTAACTGGTTGGGAAAAACCACAAAATAACTACTAGCTTCAATTTTTATGAACCTTTTGATTTTTCCTCAAACATCAAGTCAGCTTTGTGTGACCTAATAGAGATGGGCTCCTTCCTGGTCTAGAGCAAGCCAGGAGCTGCTGTCACTGAAACAGCAGTCCAACAGCCAAAAAGTAAGTATAAAATCTTTATCCTTCTGTTCCCCCTTTCAGCACCGTCAGATACTACAGATATTATTTAAATAGCTCTTTCTATTTGGTCACCTATCCATGTCCAGGCCTCCTTGAAGATGAACTCTTACCCTTGTCAGGTGACCCAACTGCCCCTGCCTTCCAACTTAGAAGTAGATGGTGGTGCTCTATCTTCCTGTCTTGGCTTCCATCAACTACCAGCAACTGGGTCCTCTGCCAACTCCCACCTTTATTCCTATCATGATCTAATTTTTAGGCCCCACCCTTCTTGGTCTTAGCATTCCTGAAATTCCACGAGTTCCCAGTCTGATAAGGTAGTTCTTTTATTTATTTATTCATGTATTCTTTCATTTATCTTTAGTCTAAATTATTTGTTGCATATTAAATCACCCACAAAATTTGTGGTTTGAAACAGCAATAGCCACTCATCATCTTTTATAGTTTATATTGGTTGGAAATTTGGGAGTGCCTCAGTTGGGCAGTTCTGGCTTTGAGTCCTTTATGAGGCTGCAGTCAGACACTGGCTGGAGCTGTACTGTCTGAAGGCTCAGCTGGGGCTAGAGGATCCAGTTCCCAGGTAGCTTGCTCACATGATTGGCAAGCTGATGATGGTTACAGGTTAGAGACCTCTGTTCCTCTCTACAGCACTGCTTGAGTGTCCTTGTGACATGGAAACAGGCTCTCTCCCACAGCGAGCATTTCAAAGGCAAGAGAGTACCAGGGAGAAGCTGTATCCTTTTTTGCCAGTCTCAGAAGCCACACAGCATTACTTCTGCCACATTCTGTCTGTTAGAAGTGAGTTACCAATGGCCCACATTTAAGGGGAGGGGAATTAAACTCTACCTTTTGAAGAAAGGCACATCAAAGAATTTGCAGACATACTTTAAAATTACCAGAACAACCAAATATTTCCATGGGAATAAGGGGAGAAAGACTATAGTTCCTTCGAATCTTAATTCAATATTTGAATACCTATAATCAGGGAAGGCTAATAGGATTCAAATCCGGGCCATTTCTTACATACTGCTAGAAGCTTCCAGGGGTATTATGTTGCAGACTGTTCTGAGGTCTTACTCGGGTCCAGCAGGAAAGATTGCCATGGTTGATTAGTGACGTCTGCCATAAACAGGAGAGCAGAGAGTGCTGGCGCGGGAGTCAAACGTTTGTTATTTCTGTGGCAAGTGTTCAACCCTGTGATGGGGACAAACGTGAATATGACACAGGCCTGGCTTTCCAACTGTTCACAGACTATTTATTGAGGACTCTAGTGGATATAATGAGCTACTCACTGAATTCCATTCACTCCTTCTTTCATAGTGATGGAACTGTAGCCAGACGCATGGCTGCCAGCAGATACATTTCCTACTCTCCTTTGAACTTAGGTGTGACCACGTGACTACGTTTCCTCCAGAGTAAGTAGAAATAATATATGCTACTTCTAACCTAAATGCCTTTACACTAGGCCATCCCTAGGAGATGATGGAGAAAAATATGGAAGGAACCAAGGTCCCTGAACGGCCATATCATGTACAGCTATCAGCCAACCTGAAACCTGCTGCCTGGACTTTCACAGGAAAGAGAGTTCAGTGTTCTTGCAACTGATCCTAAGGAACTTTTTCTCACAGTAACTAACATAACAAAAACAGATGAGATAGATAATAAACGCTAGAAAATCTTCACGTAGTACAAAAATAAATACACAAAAGACATCATAAACCCATGCAAGGACTAAATGAGTCCTACAGAGTACTGGTGGTCTTTTCAACAGCAATAATGCCTAAATGTAAATAGTAATGACTCCTTGCTGCAGGGATTAAATGAAATCATACCTATGAAGTGCTTTAACTGGGTGCATGAAATAGTCTAAATACTTGAAAAAATTCAGCTATTTTGTTCTTATAATTCACTTTTAAACACTGGTGTCACGTTTAGGCAAAAAATATAAACGCCGACCTGTTTTTTATAGCTAAATGCAATTCCAGTCCATTATTCCACTTGTTTTCGGGGCCAGGTCTATTTCTTGACCATTAATCCATTACCTGACAGGCAAGCAGGAGGACATCTAAGGCAAGAAAGCTAATGAACAGCATGGATGTGGCCTCAGTCTCTGAGGAGTTCATTATAGTTGTGAAATTGAAAAACCACATCATGAAATAAATTAAAAGCATTAGAAGTAAAATCAGTTATTCTAGGTCTGGGCCAAGGCAGTCTAAGTATTAGACGTGTATCAGTACTTTTGAGCAGAGCTGCCATAGAAGCAGTAATTACTCACAAAGAGATGCTCTTAGAGGAGAAACGAACGCGACACAAATACATGATGGCAGAGAATGCCCCCTCTGCTTCTCAGAGATCCCTCAGAAAGAAGGGTGCACGCAATTATCAGGAATCATGTGACTGGTTTTTCTTCAGCATCAGGAAGAAAAACACCTTTACCTTTGTTCCTTGTGTGCACTCTTTTGAGGCCTGCGACTTCCTCCAACAGTCACTGGGCTGATGTGTGAAAGCTTGGGAAGCGGCTGGAGGTCACAGCTGTGGGAAATGAGACAAAGTGTATGATCAGTTGCTGCCCTCACTGAGTTTATAATCCTACTGGATGCTCACACAGGAAAAAAACAAAAGCAGCACACACAGCTAATGAATGGTTAAATCACAGAGCCCAGGCTGAGTGCTGCTGGAGGCAAAGGATTTCTCCTTGAGAACTGGGTTAGAACCATCAAATGTTAGCACTAGAAGGGAGGATGGACTCAGTATTGGTTTTCTTCCCAAGGTTGGTAATTGCTAATTAGTCCAGTTCTTACTCATATTGCATAAAAACATACATTCCAGAGCCAGGTAGAGAGAGATGAAGACTCACCACAGGTTGTTTTTTGACTGGACAATGAGAGGGATTTTTTTGTTTGGGGTATTTTTGTTTTGTTTTGTTTATGGAATGGGGGTTGGTAAGAAGAGGGAGATGGGGAATAAAAGAAAGGAAAGAGAGGACTTTTGTGTCCTCTGGGGCAAACTCAGAATGCCCCCACCCCACCCCCTGCCACCCCTTGGACTCTATTCTCTAGTCTCTATTCAAGGAGAATCAAATGAACATATTTAAAGTGTCACATAGCCTTCCAATATATTTGTTTTTACTTGTATATAAACTATCAAGGATTTCTCACTGGGATTTGAAGCCTTCAGAACGCCCTTCCATTCCAAAGATGGCTTTGTCTTTTGAAAGTCTGAGAAATATCCCTTCAGCTGTATTTGAGATGTGAGAGAGTCAAGTTAGGGTAAAAAAAATTTTTTTTTAGCTTAAAAAAATTCTCAGACATTTTTTGCTAAGCCATAAATCAACAGTGGTTGAATTAAAACAGATCAAGCTTGGCTTGGAGTTAGACCTCCATGAGGTCTCTGGCTAAGCTTGAAGGGAAAAAAAAATAAGTTAATACTTTTTAAAAAACCAACTCTTGTGCATGTCCAGTTGGAAGAGAGCAAATCCCTTTTAATGAGACCCGGCTCTTCTAATCGCCCCTACATTTGTATCTACATAACATTTCTGTGTGTTGGCCCCAAACCTAGTTTTCTGTCCCTTTCCCTACACATACACCAAGACAGATAGGGAAGAAAGTGGAGCTGATCAGGAGAATCCAGAGCCCATGTTTAAGATAGTGTGGCTTGCCCAGGAATTGGTATCTAATCCTTAATATTAACTTCGGTGAGAACATAAATATTGAGTCTTTGGTCTCTGGCTTACAAGTGGCTTTCAGAAAGAGCCATCCATGATGGTCCACTCCTAAGACAGGACGTCTGGACCCTGGAAGGAAGCTATATAGAAAGCTTAACATCGCTCTTTCTCCTCAGTGGGTCAAATCTAATGGAAACATCTTTGTTTTCAAAGCTAAAAAACAAACAGAAAGTCATTATGAACGATTTTCAGAGGCAGCATCTGCACAGAACCATGGCATCAACTGTTTTGATCACAAATCCTTTGGACATCTGAGTAGCAACATAAAAGAAGTTTCCAGGCCACTGGGGTTTTGAGGATACATATTACTTCCTAGGCACTATAAGCCATTTGCTTCTGTGGGCTCACAACCTTGGAACTTGTATTACTTAAGTAACATAAACATTCTATAATAGTATATGATTTTTTTTCTTGTCTTCTTTCTTTCTTTCTTTTGTAATTTATCATCCATGTTCAATTTGGGGGGAACATATCTCCAAAGGAGCCCTACCGCCACCCCCATCTCAAGTTATAACCATTAACTGATTTGCCTTGCTTTCTTTTTGACTAATGTAATGAGCAAAACAGTTATTTCATGGGCAATTGAAGTCCTGGAAAACTAAAACCCAGAGAGATACATCACCAATGTTTACAGAGGAGAGAATAATATCTATTAGACTTAAAAATCTCTAGTGGATTCAGTTATCAAACATAACTACAACAACATTACATTAAAAAAAAGGAAAAAGTCTAAGTACCAAAAGGTGTACACAATCTCTGGATCTTGACCATCAACCTGTTGCTTTGGCTCTTTTAAGCAAAGTTTCAAAGGAGAAGGTCTTCACAGAACATGTTAATATACTCTTTAGCCTAAAAGATATTAACCTTATTTAGCCTATAAGATGGCTAAAAGTTATAATAACTTTAAGGCACATGCTGATTCTTTCCTGGTTCTTAGAACATCAAGTCTCTGCTAACTTCTTTCTTTCTAAAACTCTCAATGTCAATCTTTCCTGAAAAGTTTTATATCTTTTTTTGTAGCTGGTCTAACTTTTTTTTTTTAATAGATAAAAGATTTTGTTTATTTATTTATTTATGGGGGGGGGTAGAAGGAGAGAGAGAGAGAATCTCAAGCAGATTCCATGCTGAGCACAGAGTCAAGCCCTGACAGAGAGCTTGATCTCACAAACTTGAGATCAACCTGAGTGGAAATCAAGAGATGTTTAACCAACTGAGCCAGCCAGGCACCCCTCTGCTCTCACTTTTGTAGCAGAAGCCTACAATATTATTTTATTTCCATGGTTTCTGATTCTCTTCCTCAGGCTACAGAGATGTGTACTGCATTATCATGGTGGGGAGACAACCAGATATGGAATCATAATTTGCATACATTAAATGCATGCACTCACCAGTTCGCGAATTAAATGTATTTCAAAAATGTGTTGTTCATGACTTCATATGCTTCCCCACCCCATAAAAACAAACTGTGAATGACAAATACAGTCTAAATAGCTCTTCAAAATGCATTGCTCTTATTAACAAACTGAATGATAATATTAGTTGCCATCTAGTTTACAATTATGTTTTTTTAAATTTAAGTAAACTCTACATCTCACTTGGGTCTTGAACTCACAACTGAGATCAAGAGTCACATGCTCTCTCAACTGAGCCAGCTAGGCACCCCTAATTTCCAATTATTTGTGTTATACCTGGAATTCTAAATTTTAACTGAGAAATTCAGACACAGGGATGGCATCTTTCCCAAGGCAACCCCAGAAACTAGAAGAGGACCTTCATCTCCCAAACCCCATCCCCACTGCCCCAGTAATGAAAGGAAATTTTTCTATCTGCTCCTCTTTCCAAATCAGAGACAAAAGAGGAAACATTATAGCATCATGGGTAAAAGATAAAAGTAATGTCTAGTTCAGCTTCACACAACCTATGAGAGCTTTGGAATGTTATAAAACCACCCTGAACTTGTTTCCTCCTAATACTTCCCTCTGCCCTAAAATGGAGATAGTAACATCTACTCACTGGATTGTTGTAAGAATTAAGTGAGCTAATGTATTGAATGCCCTTAACAGAGGTACCTGGTTGGCTGGGTCATTAAGCGTCTGCCTTCGGCTCAGGTCATGATCCCAGGGTCCTGGGATCAAGCCCTGCGTCAGGCTCCCTGCCCAGCGTGGAGCCTGCTTCTCTTTCTCCCACTCACCCTACTTGTGTTCCCTCTCTCACTGTGTCTCTGTCAAATAAATAAATAAATAAAATCTTTTAAAAAAAAAGAAATGAAGGAAGGAAGGAAGGGAGGGAGGGAGGGAGGGAGGGAATGCCCTTAACACGTGGTAAGTGCCCAGTGAATAGCAGGAATGATTTTCATCCACCTGGTCCCCTCCCACAAAGTCTGGGTGGTGGGAAAGGGCTTCATTCCCATTTAAATTCTTCCAGTCCCTCCACAATGAGTCAGGTGCCCACCCCAGACCCCCTGCACTATCTCTGCAGTGAACTTTCCCCCAATGACTGTGAGTCAAGCACAGATTTCCTCAGGTTAAAATAAACAAAAAACACCATTGTGTTTACAAAGATGGTTTGGTAAGCCACAGCTGCCCAACCCTATTGCCAATCAGTTTCAGCCACAAGCCAAAATGACAGTAAATGCAGGACCCTTCACCAGACTGAGGAGTAGGGGGAAAACAGGGGAAGAACAGGGAGTAGGGGGAGAACAGCTGCTGGTCAGATCAGTTTGGCTTTCTTAAAAGTAAGAAAGATGTTGAGATTGGCACATTTGATGATGGCTAAAAAATAAACATTTAGGTCATCTTAACCACATTTTAAACATAAATTCTGGTGCTGGGTCCATTTTAAAAATAGTATCAAGATATTATGTAGACCAGTGTTTTCCAAACTGCGGAGTGCAATCCATTAATATGGTATAAAATCAATTTAGGGAGTTACTATCAGCATTTTTTTAAGAAACAGAATAGAATTAAAAAATAGAATACGTCAAACAAGGTAGCAGTAAGTCTAGTTTCATGAAACTGGGTTCAAACATAAAATGTATTTTTTGCTGAGGTCTACAATAAAAAAATTTGAATGCTGCTGATATGGACAGATTCTTCAAAAGGACTGTTTTCTTTTTAAAGTATTATCTACATTCAAAAAGACCAAGTTCTATTTTCAAAGTTCACAGATCCAAAGATACTGCTCCTGCAAACACACAGACACAGAGAGAGAGAGAGAGAGACAGACAGATATCAACAACTTGAGTTCTAGCCCAGAAAAAAACCCCAAAAAACTGTAAACTTCGTTAGATTCAGAGCCTCCAGGGTTCAGTTGCCCAGGACAATCAAGTCAAACAGAATTGAAATGTACCAAAAAAGTAAAACAGATGTGGTTATAAAAATACCAGTCCAAATGGAAAGGATTATTGGTATTTTATTTAAAGATGGAAGGTGAAACTATCCCTACGAATGGGAATGATGGGTGGGGGGCAAATGGTTAATTTTTTCAATAGTGCCTGGTACATGGTAAGTACCCAATAAATATTTTTCAATAAATGAAAATGATAATGTTACAGGATAACCAGCCATGACTTTCAGAAAGCATTTGTGGGAGGAAAAAAATCAACCCACAACTCTTGGGAGGTTTGACCGATAAAATGACATTTAGTAAGAGTCGATGGAAAACAATGCTCTGAATAATTCCATATTCTGGGTCTGAGAGAAAGTGTCTGTCCTGGTTATTCTCTAAATTCTACCCACTCCTGTACCGCCCAATCCATTTTCTACCTTTTTCTGCCCTGTTCTGTGTCCTGGGATGCAAGCCCCCTTAGGGACAGCATCATCTATCTCCTCTGACCTCTCCCTTGCCCATCTAGCTTCTGGGGGGTTTGGCTAATGGAGATTAGCAGGTGAGATCAACAGGTGGAAGGAGAAAGAGGTCAGGGTATTTCTTTCTGCTCCCATTCTGCTTCAGTGTCTGATTCTGGTGGAGGCTGCATGAATCTGAGGTTGTGGTTCCCACCAGCCCCCTCTCAGGCTTCAGCTTCACGTGCTCTCCAGTAACACCGGCTCCTCTTCTGGCCCCTCCAGACCCAGAGGTGGTACTGGGTCCCCACTGTTGCTAGTCTCTAGATGCCTCGATTTCCCTTGTTGATTCCCTCAAACCTGATTACACCTCTATTAAGTGGGCATTTCCCCAAAGTCGCCTAATTTGAACCATGGGGGGTCAATTCTGTTTCCTGCCTGCACTCTTAGAAGTCCTATACCTAAAACGTGTAAGATTGGCTTTTTTAACTGAAGAATGGTACAAAATACATAAGCCAAGAACTTTTCAAAGCACCGTTCCATGTATCTTTAATAAATGAAAAGGCATTTTAAGCTCTTGAGAAGTCTCAGAGTCCTTGTAAATAGCGTTTAGTCTTGTAGAGAACTATGAGCATAGGGTAGGTTTCTGTTTGATTTGTTTCTGAATAAAGAGAAATGTCCTCCGGTGAGACACAAGGGTTGTTAAGGCCCACGCGGGCTGGTTGTCTGGAAAGTGTTTCAGTAGGAATATTCAGTCCTCAGGGCAAGAAAAAGGAGGGTTTTGGTGAGTAGGGAAAGGCGAAAAGGAATTGGTCTGGCTTCCTTTCACCCAGAGCTGCAAGGAATGGAGAACAAAAGGATAATGTTTAGGACAACATAGCGGGCAAGGTGGACAGAGGCATAGGAGAAGTTCCTGGGATGAGACTGAGCAAGTCCCATGCTGCGGCTTCGTGAAAACCTGAGGTGGCAGCAGCAGGACTTACCTCTTGGCCCCTCTCTCCCTTCGTTCCTCTTCCCTAGTTGGTACTAGCCACTCAATGACCTTATCCTTTTCTTTCTAGCTGCCAGATAAACTCGGTCACTCACCCTGTCCAGCAATACCCTTTTCTCGCTATTCTTGGACTTGCAGACTTGAGTATTTGCTAGAGTTTTACTTCCAACTCAGCCTGTCTAAGGTGATGGAGAGGTTGGTACGATCAGAGGCTAGGTACAGACCAAACAACAGATGGGTTAGTGAGTGCAGAAAGTCAGCAGTCTATGCCCAGGTGCAGGAAGACACACCATGGCAATGTGCCTTTTTACTGGTGGAAGCGAGCTCCCTGAGTCCAGGGACCACATCTGTCTTGTTCATTGCTGTCTCTAAAGTGCAGAGCACAGTGCAGGGCACATGGCAGATGTTCCGTGAATACTCATGTAATGCACCATGGTGTCAGAAGCCAACCAATAGTTTGTCCAAAACATCTTTGGGCAAAGAACCTCAAAGTCAGATGGGCAAACTCTAAAAAAAGCATATTCCCCTAAAGTTAGAAAAATTTGTGACTCCAATATGATACGCCTACATCCTAACTTGAAATACTTCACCAAGAACTGGAGCCTCCACTGGGGAAGTTCCTCGGACCTACAGAGGCTCGTGTGCCCCCTACTGCCCTTGTCCCCAGATGAAAGGGAGCCCATCTGGCACATGCTGTTAACCAGATGTGCTGCAGGAACCAGCATAAAGGTCTCCCTGTGCTCACAATTCCTGTCTAGGAAGTCAGAGAACTTTTGGGAAATGCAGAGAAATGGCCAAATTGGTTTGCCATGGAATGTATAAACCCAATTCACCCCGTGATTGGATTTCATCCTCCGACCACAAGAGTGCCAGGCAAGGAAAATGACTGAAGTTTTCCCCATCTAGGGCCCATGAAGACAAACTGACTTTAAACTTTCAGGTTTTAATTTGCCCTCTACCCAGATGGCCCCTAGGGATGGACGGAACCATCCTTCTCTTCTGAAAACTGGTTTAACTTTTTTCTCTCTGGTTTCTTTGAAGATGGTATTATCTGATGGAATTTTTAAAATGTAATACATACTACTTTTCTAATTATAAAGAAGTACATACTTATTGTAGAAAGTTCTGGAAGTTCCAAGAAAATATTTTTAAAATAACATTTAAAAATCAGCTGCAATCCCACCACCCGAGAGATAATCTCACAATTACAAAATTGACATTTTGGTATATTTCTTATTGGATTTTTTATAGGAGTATGTGTGGGCATGATGTGTATTTTTTAAAAATTAGGACCAATATTTTTCTAGCATAAATTACCCTGTTATAAATAAATATTCTGGAACATAAACTTTCTCTACACTTCTGTCTACATTTCCCCAAGACGAATTTCTTTAAAAAAAAAAAAAGGAATTAGTGAATCAGACACATTTTTGAGGTTCCTGATACTTCCACATTGTTAAATTGCCCTCCAGGATGGTTGTACCAATTTTTGTTTTATCTGGAGGTATGATTTTATTTTTGAAAAAAGTTTGCTTCTTTCCCTCATAGTGTTCTGTAAGTTGAGACTCTAGGGCAGGGTAAGGCTCTTGAGGAATACAATCTATCTGTGACAGCTGATGGCATCCCACAGGGACTTTTCTCCACTACAGGTGAGGAGGTAAGTTAGAACATCTCAGGAATGCTTTCCACCATGAGTCAAAGTCTGTGTATTCAGGGGTCCTCAGCCTCCAGCCCCTCTCACTCATTTAGGTACCAAGGGATGTTTTTAGCAGGGGGCACTATTAGCATGCATTTTGTTTATCATAAACACTAGTATTTACAGCAGTATTTATACCTGCCAGAGGAAAGGCCTTGAGGTCTGGTGTTTGGAGAAGGCAAAGACACTCCTCATGGAAGGTCACACAGTAACAGCATTTTGATGTGTCCAGGTTAGGTGATAAATCCAGATTTTTCAATGTGGTAGCTGTTTAATGACTTTTGGGCTACCCTAACTTTTTTTAAATTTTAATTTCTTTATTTAAATTCAATTAATTAACATATAACGTATTATTAGTTTCAGAGGTAGAGTTCAGTGATTCATTAGTTTCATATAGTACCCAGTGCTCATAACACCTGTTCCCTCCTTAATGTCCACCTCCCAGTTACCCCATCCCCCACCCTGGGCTACCCTAACTTCTGACTCCCTTTCTATGTATGAAAATTTCCACACCAAATGAGCTTTGGAACATGCATTGTCTTCACCTGAAAGCCAGATACTTAGTTTCCCAGCATCCCTTGCAGAAGGACAGGGGCATGAGATCCAAGGTGGGGTAAGCAGATGCCCACCCCAGACTCAGAACTGGGAGCTACTGATTCATGAAGCAAGATAAAGAGAGCATTCTTTTTGCAGTAGTAGCAGTGGCAGCAATGACTGGTTTCTAAATGGTCACGGAGGTGGTGGCAGCTCCCAGGGACCAGGGCCGGCGGTATTGGGGAACAGTTCTGTGGTGTGGGTTTGGCTACAGACCTTAGAGCATTTATGCCAAGCCTGTTTCTGCCCTGTTTTCTAAGACTATCCCTAACCTTCCCAGTGCTAGCTCCTTGGTATCTTTTCCCTAAATTCCTTTTCTGCTTAAATCAGTCCTGATGCTTATAACCAATAGCCCTGACTGATACATTTATAGCCTCTTCAGACTCAGTGTGCTCATCTATAAAATGGGACTATCAGTACCACTTCAGAGCACTGAGATAAGGACTAAGGAAAGAGCACATGAAGGCACCTAACCTGACACCAGGGCACATAGTAGAAGCTCAAAATATAGCAGATTTTCACCCTTCTTTTCAATTTTGGGAATCTCAGGTTACCACGCCCATTGAGATCAGAATGTATTGGGGAGAAGAAAAATCGAGCTGTTTTAATCTCAACTGTAAATATCACTATCACCATCTTGAGCATAGCCGTCCTTTATCTAGTGACCTGCTGCATCCCTAGCAGCATGCCCAGCAACCCACATACCCTGTCTCTAATCCTCCCAACACTGCAGATCTTCACAACACTCCATTTTACAAGTGAAGACTCTGGCACTCCAAATGGCTAACCAACTGCCAAAGTTATCCCAAGGAATCTACATCCAGTGGAGCAGATACTAGAGGAACTGTGCAAAAGTTGAGAGAATTCTCAGAAAGATGGAAGAACTTGAAATACAGCTATATTTAGACATCCATATGTAACCAATTCAACCATTTTGACCATATCAAAAACATAAAATGGTTTGACTGAGGTTTCAGAGTTGCAACCCTGACCAAGACTTCTGTGAGTTTCGTCAAGGGGCCAAATAACGATGCCTCCATTTAGATCTGAGAATCTCAGTGGGTGCAGGATGGCGCTTATCAGAATGATCTTGGGAATTCTTTCAAACCACACATAGCTGCCCTCGCTACCACCCCAAAGGAAAGGGACTAAGTGGCAGCAGCTGTACAAGAATATCCTAAGACCAGTCTTAGATGGCTTACAATTTAGGGAAACACAAGAGAATTTTTTTTGTCATGAAGACTCATAGTCCAGCCTTACTGTCTCTAGGCACTAGAAGAAAAAAGTCTCAAGGTCAAAAATAAAAATATTAGTTTTGTACAGTGCAGCTGGAGTGACACTGCAATGACAGGAAAATGTAAACTATGTGAGAGAGGGAGAGTCAGACATGCACACAGACAAGCTCTTCTCATCTCAAAGTGGGAACTCCAGAGCTCCAGGCGTCTGCAGAGAGACGCCAACCCACCCAGCAAAGGCCTTGTGCTGCTTGCATGTCTTAAAAGCCAGGCTATACTTTGGCTTCTGAAATGAAAAATTACACCGAAAGAGATGCCTGATTTTTATTAACTATCTTAAAAGGAGTCTTTCACTAATTCTGGGGAAGATATTTTGCTTGAGTGTTTTCCCACTTTGGCAAATACAATCCAGAGGGGCTGGATGGAAGGGGTTTTGCCCTGGGCAAATGGTTGAGCACAAAAACCCTGCTGACTCCAGGAACAATTTAAAGAAGAGGGAAGAGATTTCCTTGAATCAATATGGTGAAGCCAAAGTAAATGGCTACTCTGGTTCTCTTGAGAAAACATTATTGCATTATTTCACAAAGAGATCTCTGATGCAAGGGACCAGACAGCATACTAGGAGATATTGGGTCCAGATTCAAAGAGACTGGGCTGCGGCCTCGAGCCTCTGAAGCCAGTGGCTCAGCCACCATGTGGCGGGAGCAGGGGAAGGGGTGGAAGTGGCTTTGGACAGGAGCCACCCTTCACAGCATGTGGACAGATCTGGGTTTTGACAGAATAAAGATGACTCCTGCAGATAGGGCAGGAGTGGGTGGTGCCAGGGCACCCACCCAAAGTTCTCCGTCAACAGCAGCAAAGCAAAAATGCACATGGACAGTCCTGGATCCACAGTGAAGATTTTGGAAGGAAATCTTAGCAAAAAGCCAGAGCAAGAGACGGGAGCAATAAATCAGGCCGGGGGAAAGTCTGAGCTGAAGGACGCTGTTGCCTCGTCTATCACTCCCCAGCCAGCGGAAGCACACGTGGGTCCCAGCCGGCATTGACTCTAGCACCCTGCCAGTTTATTCTGGCTCTGAGAAAATGAGAACATCTTGGCTAAACATGTTGGGGGCAGTGAGTGATTTTCAGTAAAATAATCTTTCCCCAAAGGGGAACTGAAAGCCTGGGGCCTCTTACATCAGGCAAAATCTCTAACGATAGCCTGGTGGCCCAGTGCTGAGGCCTACGAGAACAGTTCTCATCATCCTAGAAAGCTGACGCAAAAGAGAAAAGTGAGGCAAAAGAACCAGTCCCTGTCTCTCAGAGATGTTCCCTTGGGTACCACACTGCTAATTAGAAAAAGAAAAATTGGGCACCTGGGTGGTCAGTGGGTTAAGCCACGGCTCAGGTCATGATCCTAGGATCATGTCCCATGATCGATCATGGGATCGAGTCCCACATCGGGCTCCTCAATCAGCGGGGAGCCTGCTTGTCTCTCTGCCTCTCCCCGCCACTCTGCCTGCTTGTACGCTCTCTCTCTCTGACAAATAAATAAACAAAATCTTTAAAAGAAAGAGAGAAAGAAAGAAAAGAACAAGAAAAATTAATAGTGAAATCCTAACCAAAACTCCTCAGTCACTATAGTAAAGTAGTTATAAGCTTAGGATTTGAATTCAGACCTCTGAACCTCAGTTTCCCTGACTATATAATAGGTGCAATAGCCCTGCCTCATAATGTGAAAATTAAACAAAGCACAAGACCTGAGATCATTCACAGTTGAGATCATTTACAACCACTTCAGGCAAGTGGTTTTCTAGGAAGCATGGCAGTTCATGGGGAAGATGCTCCATTCTTTGAAATACCTGTTAGTGGCCCAAGAAAAGCAGGGAACAATTAACTTACTAGTTGTGTGTTGGTGAAAATAGATGGGAAGGGACGAAGGGAGGTGAGGTGGGAAGGAAAAAAGGATGGAGGGATCTACTTTTTACTTCTCAGACCCCGCCTCTTGTAATCTGTCCCTCACCATGAAGTCAGAGGGACCTTTATAACCCCAGATCCCCTCTGACCAGGTCTTTCCCTTGTCCGGAATTTGCACTGGTTCTCCACACTCTGAGGAAGAGGTCCTAAATTCCTTAAACAAGGACCTATACACTAGTGACTCCCTCCCAGTCAAGTTTCAAGAACTCCCTCCAGTGGTTCTCATGTGGGGTGGCACTGATTGTTCCCAAGCTCCTCTCACCCCGGAGCCACTGGAAATGTCTAGAAGGCTCTGGTTGTCACTATGGGGTGCTATGGAGAAGTAGGCAGTGGTCCTCTAACAGTCCTGGCCAAAATGCCAATAGCAGCCCTACTCAAAACCAAAACCAAAACCAAAACCAAACCAAACCAAAACAAACCCTGAGCCCCTCTGCATCTTTGTCCCTGCAGTGTTCCCTGCTGGAAATGTTCTTCCCTTCACTCCATTCCACTGGACTTTCTCGTCCTCAAAGGCTGAGTCCAAAACTGATCTCCTCTAGGAAGACCTCCAAGAGCCCCACACTGCCCCCATGGCAGAGCTGATGGTTTTCTCCTACACTCTGCTCTGAACCTGCCTTGGCAGGACCCCTATTCCCACTGGATTAATTGGCACATCTGCCTTCCCACACCCTGCCATGGTGAGGCTCAGTTATACATACTGAATGAAGGAAGGAATTTCTTTTGCTTATCCATGAGCACATGTAAAAAAAAAATTCTGGAGGGCAGGAGTCCATCTTCTCCAGGAAACTGCATGGGAGTCTTGCAAGATGAGCTGTGAAAACACATCACTACCAGCATTCTTCAGCGCCGCTGCAAAAGCCGTGGTGCTGAGATGTCTGCTCTGCTCTTGACTTTTTTCTGTGAATTGAATTATTTTTTCTGGGTCATTAAAAGTTGTTTGATTTGGTTAATACCTTATTTATTTAATAACAGATTCCACCCTGGAAGCCAAGTTCAGGAACTAGGAGGCAGGGTTGCTATTTTTTTGATAGAGATCTCCTTGGCTCCAGTAATCTTAGTTCAGGCATGCTCTAGGAAACAGACTCAAATTGAAAATGTGGATTCCTCAGGGAGGTGCTACAGTCATGGAGACAAACATATAAATAACTATATGAAGCAGAAGGTTGTTGGTGCTGAACAGAGGGACAAGCAAGAGTACAGTTAAAACAGAAGCCATAAATAATACATGGTGAATAAATAGAAACCAGCAATCAGTTGAGAATAGAGGAGACAGCAAGGACATGAGTTATTCCTATAATGATCATCTTTGTGTTAGCTTAAGAGGCAGCCCAAACTGTGATTATGACATTATTGTCTGACATTAATTAGTTGCCAGATTCATATCTTTCCATCCATTGTGCACCCTGCCACAGGTTAATATTCTGGAAATATACTTCCTGCCTCTCCCCCATACTTAATTTTCAATAGCTTCCTATAATCTACAGACCAAAGCCCTTAGCCTGGCATCTGAGGGTCTCTCTGAGCCCTCCAGTGTGGGTGCCACACCCTCTTTCCCAGGCCCTGTACAGACTTTCCACTCCGGGCAATGTAGTGCACTGGGGGAGAGGCCCTGTCACTTGTGTGATTTGATCATGCTGTTCCCACTTTCTAGAATGGCTTCCCCTTTCAACACCTCCGTATCCTGCCTTTTTAGCTTCAATTTCCCCTATATTCAGTTGCTCAGATTCCCAAAGTCAAATCCTCCCAAACTGCACAGCTGATTTTTTTCAACCTGGTTCAGAGCTTGTCAGCCTTATGGACAATCAGCTCTGGTGTAAAGGATGGGTCCTGTGATGCAGATGTAGATACTGTGGGCCACTGCCTTCAGCACCACCCAAGGAGACTCATGTCCCTAAGAATGGAATAGAAGTTGAGAAGTGCATAGCAAATTCAGCTTGTTTTTCACTTTGGCTTTTCTCAGCACTGACAGGTTTCACAAATGATCCTGGACTTAATGAGTTCATTAAAAAAGAACTTTATTCTTTTGTGCAAAGTCCTGTTGGATGGGAGTCCAGGTTCAAAATCTTGCCATCTTGTGGCTGCAGAAAGGATGCTAGGACCCACCTGGCCAAGGATGTCACCTCAGGACAACCTGGACCTTCTCAAATCCATCCCAAAGCATGAAAGTGCAGATCCCACCTATTTTGGTTGCTTGGATCTAGGCCAGCGTAAGAATCCTTTAATAGTTGCTGCTGTTCCAAGACGAGAGGAACCAGATCCAATCTGGTTGCTTGGATCTAGGCCAGATCCCACCTATTTTGGAGCTGGCTCCCAGACCATTTCTGCTACCTTGTAGCTGGGTACACCCCGTCAAGTCATTGAACCTCTGGGCCTGTCTCCTCAACTGCAAGCCACAGATCCTAGCACATACCTAGCAGGACTGTTGAAGGATTACAAACAATATATATGAAGATACTGTTGCAAAGATGACGACAAATAACTTCTATTTATGGTGACCTCTGGACAGCTTTTGGGGGTTGGTCGTAAAAACTAATGCCAAGTCAAATTCATATAGACAAATAAGTCACAGGGACAGAGCAAAGATCCACAGTGAGTGAAAGCTGGACTCTTTCTGCATCTGAAATGCCGTCCCTCACCTCTGTTCCCACCACTTAAATGCCCCAAACTCAGGCCTTCCAAAGCCTGTGCAGATCTTCCCATGCTGACCCCACCCCCTCAGAAGTCTTCTTTCTCTCCTGCTTTCCCACATATCTTTCTTTGATTCTGGGGTCCCTGCCATGACCACTTCCATCCCTTGAGAGCCCATACCCCCTCCCTCTGTTCTACAGACATGACCACAGGGCACAGAGCAGACCACAGCCCCCATTTGCCTCCTTCACCCCCGAGTGTTTCCCCTCTTGCAGTCTCTTTCTCTCCCCACCTAACGTCAGCCTGACAGATGCCCATTGTTCCCTTCAAGTGCATTCTTCATACATGCTTTCTGAAGGAACAAAAACTCCTGTCATTGTTCACTATCTTACAGGTACTTAAAAGAATGCCACCAACTCTCCTCCTGTACTGGCCTCATCAGGAGATACACAGCCCCACTATGAAGGCAGGTCAACCTGAAGCCAGGCTGTCAAATCTGGGCAGCTCAGTTCACCCAGCCACAAAGGCAGTGATCCCTGCTTCCCCTTCCAGCCTTACACCCCAGGAAGAGAAACAGACCACCTTTAACTAGGTCAACCAAATTCAGTCTTCACTCTACCCTCTGCCTTTATTGTTGCGGTTCTCAGTGGGAGGCACTGAGTTTATCGTAATGATTTATGTCTGGAAAATAAAACAGAAAGTTTCACCAATTCTTGACGGAACTGGACAAGACCTTCTCATGTGGAAAATCACACTGGTAAGGACAATAGGATATCATCTGACGGTCTCCACTGGAGGATTTCTCTAAAAAGTGTTCTGAGCTGGCTAGGGCTAAAATCCTGGCAACTTAGAGATAAAAGTCAGGAAAGAGGGAAACTGCTTTCAAAACCCAATCTCATTTAGCTCACAAGGAGCCATCTGTCACAGGACTTGACCTTCTCACCCCTTCTCTTCCTCTCTGCTTCCACAAATGACTGAGCACAGTTTTCCTCTCCTGACTCACAGACCAACTCCTTGGTAAATAAAGGGGATATACAGCTGCTGTATAAAAACTCACCTTGCTCAGACCAACCTCCTTGCCCCAGACTGTCTGCCTCAAGCTGTCCCTACACGTGTACACGCTGCACCGTAAAAACCAATGGGAAACATGTTTCCTCGTAACAAATGAAGAAAATGTTGATGTGACATGAAGTCATGTCCGCTGGTATTGAGGACACACCAGGAACAAGCTGAAAGACACCCTAACACAAGGGAGTCTGTGATCTTGTTTGTTTTACCCCTGAAGGCAAAACTGCATAAACAGAAGGCTTACAAAATGAGGGGTTCTTGAACTTCGTGTGTGTGTGTGTGTGTGTGTGTGTGTGTGTGTGTGTGTGTATTTATTAGTAGGCAAGTGAAAGCAGAGCATTATTCTCATTCCTGTGAAACTTTCGCTTCACCTACACTTGTGTAACCAGGTCAAATCAACCCTGAGTTACATGAGAACATGGATTCTAACTTTAACAAATACATAAAGTCATGACCCTTTTGTTTTGATATGCTGCCGGTTCCAGACAGGCAGAAAAGCCACCACTAAAACCAAGAGGTATACAAGACTTCACAATTTATTAAGAAGATTAGCTGGTCTTAGTTTGTCCACTAATGATTAGTCACAAATGTCAGGTAATTCAAGGAATAGTTTGGTTTAATTTTGTTTGCCTTTCTTTTTGATGTATTACTATGTGCTATAAATTAAGGGCTATTTCATGTACACCCGTTTCTAACCAGATTATATACAATACGACAAGCCCACCTTAAATATTGTATGTTTTTTCACTTTCCACTATATTTGTAGAACTGCCTGCTGTGAAATTACAAAGTTCATGGTTCAGCTGAACTTTTGAACTCAAGTGAGGATTTGACACAGCAAAACAATCTAAATGAACCCAACACGAAGTTTTCATAGTCGAAACTGCTTTTCAGCCTATTGTCTGGGGTAATTGGGTAGGAAAGTTCTTTATTGATGTTGTAAAAACGACCAGTTTAATAACAGGCAGAGGGAGTGGAGAGGAGAGGAGTGGATGTACCTTGGAGCGTCTAAAATCACGCTTCTTTGCGAGTTCACTGAACTCTACCTGACCCCATCAGGAAGGTCTCCCCAGGATAACCCACCAACTCCAGGGTTTGTGACTGAGTGGCTGCCGCCTGCCAGTGCTTAATACCTCAGAGCAAATGACTTCTCAAAATGCTACATGAAAGGATAATGATATTCATTTAAAAATCATGGCAAAAAATAGTAGCCACTACAACACATCACACATCTATCAAGTGCCAGATCCTTTACATGTTCTTTTTTCATCCAATTGTCCCAAAAACGCAATGAGGCTGCTATTACCAGTTCTATTTTATAGACGAGGAAACTGGTACCAGAGAGATTAAGCAATCGGCCCCAGATCACACAGCTATCATTAGGCTTCTCTTTGCCTCAGTTGTCTCATCTGCAAAACAAAAATGTTGGACAAAGTGACCTCAGATTTGGGGCTGTAGGTGCTAGATTATGCGCACAGAACAAGTGAAAAGGGAAAGTTCCACATAGAAGACAGAGCAGCTTTCATTCACGGTGGCTCATTTAACCCTCTCACCACCAGCGAGGCCGGTAGGCTGACCCCCACCCTACTGAAGAACTGAGTTTCAGTGGGTTGGCTGACCTGCACAGCCCTACAGCTGGCAAGAGCAGAGTCAGGATAAAATCCCTCACTCAAGTTTATTCTCCTTCCCATCTCTTGACAGCAAAGTCAATGTGATGTCATTCAGGTTTCCTTGCTTCCACAGCCCCGATTTTGATTGTGCTTGAGAATTCGGTGTTGGCTGGCTGAGGCTGGGAAAGAAGGTTTGTTTTGCTTGACTAAATATCAGATTGATTCCTACAGAGTTTTTATTTTAAAACCAAAAACATCACCTCCTGGATGCGGGAACAAATGTGCCCAGAAAGCTCTCCTGCAGCGTGGTGCTAACTCCTGTTACCCCCACATGCCCGCCTTCACCCTATAGTAGCCGCTCCTGAGCAAGCTGACAAAGAAAGTCTGCTGGACTGATCATTGAGATAAGCTGCATAAAATGTTTAGTCTAGTCCTTTAGTAAACACATAACAAAATTACCTATGATTATATTTTTATTATTCCACCTTTGTAAATAAGAACTTTGCCCCCTGCCCCGCACTCTGCATCACCAGCCACATGGAGTACAGCAGGCTTTCTCTCTTATGTTCTACATATGCCTCTTGTGAACAATTTTGGCTTTTAATTGAATGCTTCATCCATTAACATTTAATGTAATTACTGATTCATATGGGTGTAAACCTACCATTTAATAATTTGCTTTCTTAATTGTCCTGCTTGTTCTATGTTCCTTTTGCCTCCTTTCATATCTTCTTTTATATTAATCCAATATTTTATTACCCCACCAGTTCTACCATTTTGCTTGGAAATACATACACTTAGAGTATTTTTTAGGAGCTACCCAACAGATTATAACATGTACCCTTATCAAGTACTAGTGTTATTTGATACTTTTACTCCTTTCCTATTAACTCCTCCTACATTGTGTTATGCCATGATTATGTCTTTTAACTTTATCTATATAACTGACCCTTACATAACACAGGTTTGAGCTGCACTACTCTGCTTACACATGGATTTTTTTTTCAGTATCTGGAAAAAATTTTGGAGATTTGTAACAATTTGAAAAAAATTCACAAACTACATAACCTAAAAAGACTAAATTGAAGAAAGTTATTTTTGCTAGAATGCAGTGTCTAATACATATAGCATACAAAATATGTGTTAGCCAACTGTTTCTGTTATCAGAAAGGCTTCCAGTCAACAGTAGGCCACTAGTAAAGTTTTAGGGGAATCAAAAGTTATGTGCAAATTTTCGACTATGTGTGGGGGGTGGGTCAGTGTCTCTACCCCCGCATTGTTTAAGAATCAACTGCATTTTGAACTGCTCTATATATTATGATGGTTTATACAGTCAATATTAATTTAGATTTACAAAATATTTTTTGCGCTTTTTGTTGTGCTTTGTCTTCCTGCATCTCTGAGCTTCCATCTGGGATAATTTTTTCTCTGCCTAAAGAACACCATTTCATATTTCCTTTTTTGCAGTCTGCAGATGATATGTTTTGTTAACTTTTGTCATCCTTAAGGGATATGTTTTGGGGTGGCTGGGTGGCTCAGATGGTTAAGCATCTGCCTTTGGCTCGGGTCATGATCTCCAGGGTCCTGGAAGGAGCCCCACATTGGGCTCCCTGCTCAGTGGGGAGTCTGCTTCTCCCCACTGAGAGAAATTTCTCCCTCGCCTTCTGCCCTCTCCTCCTGCTCATGTTTTCTCTGTATCTGTCTCAAATGAATAAATAAAAATCCTTAAAGGATAAGTTTTGAGGTTTAGAATAGTAGGTTGGCAGCTCTTTTCTTTCAGCACATACAAGATATAATTTCACTTATTTCTGACTTACATTGTTTTATTGAAGTCATTCATTGTTTCCTTTGAGAAGTTAGATGTTAGTCTAATTGGTGCTTATTTAGGTAATTTATACCCATTCTCTGGCTACATTTAAGACTTATCCTGTCTTTGGTTTTAAAGTAGTCACTGAGGTATCCAGGTGTGTGTTTCTTTATATTTAACCTGTTTGGCTTGAACCTGTGGCCTGATGAATTTATCCATTCAGGAAAATTTTCAGACTTTAACTCCTCATACATCACTTCTGTCCCATTTCCTCTCCCCTGTACTTCTAGGATTCCAAAACTATGTATGTTAGATCTTCTTCTGGACCCTTTATATCTCTTACCCTCTCATCTGTATTTTCTATCCCCCACCTTTTTTGTCTTTATGCTTCCATTTCATAAATTCTCTCTTCAACTGTGTCTAATGTTCTATAGAGCCTATCAACTGTATTTTTAATTTGTGTTATCTTCTTTAGTTCTAAAGTTTCTATTTGATTCTTTTTTCAAAATATTTTTTTTTGACAGAGAGAGTGAGTATGTGTGAGAGAGAGAGAGAGCAAGCACAAGCAGGGGGAGCAGCATTCAGAGGGAGAAGCAGGCTCCCTGCTGAACAAGGAGCCTGATGTTGGGCTTAATCCCAGGACCCTGAGACCATGACCTGACCCAAAGACAGGTGCCCCTATCTATTTGATCCTTTTTAAACATTTATTATGTCCTTACTTTTAGTTTCCAGATCTCTGTCAAAATTTTCAACCTTGGGGGCATTTGGGCTGTGCAGTCTGTTGAGCATCCAACTCTTGATTTCTGTTCAAGTCATGATCACAGAGTCATAAGATCAAGTCCCATGTAGGGCTCCATGCTCAGCAAGAAGTCTGCTTGAGATTCTCTCTCCTTCTGCCCCTCCAATCATGCTAATAAATAAATCTTTTAAAACATGTTCAATCTTGTCCTTTATTCCTTTGAATATTAAGCATAGTTATTTTAAAAACAGTGTTTGAGAATTCTAGTATCTGGAGTACATATAAGTCTGTTCTATTATCTGTTGTTTCTCTTGGTAACATTACTGTGTGCTACATGTTGTATCTGGAAAGTTATTTGTAGAATTATTTTGAAACGTGGTATTATCTTCCTCTAAAAAGGATTTATATTTAGTTGTTACAAGGGCATAGGGGCACTAACAATTCCAATTTAACCTTAATCCAGTTTCAAGGACCGATACCATTCAAAGCTAGATTTAAAAAGCTCAAAGTTCCCTTAATCTCCAAATTTCAAACCTTTAAAGATTTCAACCAAAGGGGCAGTGGTAAGAGGGACCAGCCAACCATTTTTATAGTTGAATTCCAACTTTTATTCCCTTAGCCCTATCAGACTGTTAAAAGTGCTTATCAGCCTCTCAATCACCTTGTCCAGATTCCACAAATACCTAGTACCAGGATCACCTTTCTGAATTTCCTTCTCCGGTATCTTGGACCAGTAGTTCTTCACTCTGTCTCTGATGCTTCCAAATGATTTTTTTTTAAAGATTTTATTTATTTATTTGACAGAGATTACAAGCAGGCAGAGAGACAGAGAGAGGAGGAAGCAGGCTCCCTGCTGAGCAGAGAGCCCGATGTGGGGCTCGATCCCAGGACCCTGGGATCATGACCTGAGCTGAAGGCAGAGGCTTTAACTCACTGAGCCACCCAGGCGCCCCCCAAATGATTTTTTAAACATATATTTTATTTAGGTTTCCTAGTTATCCTCGGGAGAAAGATTGATCTGAATTACTTCATCTATAATTATTGATATTGGAAACTCAAATTTAAAAAAAAATGTTCTTTACTTTGAGATTTTTCTCTTTCCAGACTCCTTTTTGCATTAAAGTGCATTTCCTTTTATGAAATGGTGATCAAAGTGAATGAAAATTTTGTTTGGGTGTTCTGTTTTTAATATATTGTTGACCAAAAAAAAAAGAATATCAATCTAATATCAGACTGAGTCCAAGAAGCACTGCATTGCTATAACAAACCTATAGCATAAATACTATCATTATTCCCATTTTATAAGTGAAGTGTCTGGTTCATAGAAATTTCATACTATAACTAGCTCAAGATGGTATAGTCAGAGGGTACCTGGGTGGCTCAGTCAGTTAAGCATCTGCCTTTGGCTCAGGTAATGATCTCAGAGTCCTGGGATCAAGCCCCACATCAAGCTCCCTGCTCAGCAGGGAGTCTGCTCCTCTCTTTCTCTCTGCCCCTCCCCCTGGCTCATGCTTTCTCTCTAATAACTAAATAAAATCTTAATTTTAAAAAAAAGATGGTACAGGGCACCGGGGTGGCTCAGTGGGTTAAGCCGCTGCCTTCGGCTCAGGTCACGGTCTCAGGGTCCTGGGATCAAGTCCCGCATCAGGCTCTCTGCTCAGCGGGGAGCCTGCTTCCCTTTCTCTCTCTCTGCCTGCCTCTGTCTACTTGTGATCTCTGTCAAATAAATAAACAAACTCTTTAAAAAAAAAAAAAAGATGGTACAGTCAACAACAACTTAGTCGGATTTCAAATCCAGGCTTAATCTTTCTCTGGAGACTGAGGAGTAATTTTTAAAACTTTTAATTCTCTATCATAATTAAATATACATAACATAAAATTTATCAATTTAAATGTAAAGTTCTGTGCCATTGCGTATATTCAGATTGTTGTACAACCATCACCACCATTCATCTCCAGAACTTTTCCTCTTCTCCAACAGAAACTCTGTACCCATCAAACACTAACTCTCAATTCTTACCTCCTGCCAGCCCTTGACAACCACCATTCTACTTTGTCACTATAAATTTGATTACTCTAGGTACATTATAAAGTGGAATCATACAATATTTATCATCTTGTGACTGGCTTATTTTTACTAGTCTTCAAAGTTCACCCATGGTAAAACATGTGTCAGAATTTCCTTCCTTCTTAAGGCTGAATAACATTCCCTTATATGTACATATCACACTTTGTTCATCCATTTGCCAGCTGATGGACACCTGGGTAGCTTCCACCTTAACTTTTTTATTTGCAATTTATTTTATTTATAAACTTTAGTACATTCATCCATCCATTTATTCATTCATTCAACAAATATTTGTAGTTCTTATTGTAAGCTCAGGAGTTTACAGTTGCAAAAAGATAAACAAGGTTCTTGTTCTTACACAACTTTTATACTGGTGGGAAAAGGAGATGATAGACAAACAAATGTATAAGTAACCCAAAAAGTCAGTCAGTATGATAAGTGATATGCACAGAATTACAATAGGGTGACGTAATAGAAGAGAGTTGGAGGCTACTTTAAACAGGGTGCTCAGGAAAGACATCTCTGAGAAGGTAACACTGAGTGTAGAACAGGAGCCAATGTCTGAAGAATATTCAAGGCAGAGAGAGAGCACATACACAGATCTTAAAAAAAAAAAAAAAAAAAAAAAAAAAACAAGCTTGTGAGCTCAAGGCAAAAAACAAGCTTGTGAGCTCAAGGGAAAAAACAACATCCTGTGCTTGGGTCCCAGTGAATGAGAGGAAGAATGGTGAGGAATGAAGTACAAATGGGAGGCAGTACCTTTTAAGACAGGATAGGAAGTTTTGATTTTTTTCATAGTAGGATGGAGTGGTAGACATGTAGGTATCCCACCCTCATCTTCTCAGCATTCACATCTAAACACAAAAGATTGCTTACTGTGGCTGTCTACCTGAGGACTGCATGGAGGGCAGACCAAAAGTTCTGGGGATCAATGCCCCTGGAACCCTCTCCCTGGCAGGGCATATGAGTGTCACTACCATTGTAGGATAAATACAGGGAGCTGGTGGATAAACACCCTAACATGTACTCTGGTTGGGGTAACTGAGGCATGGCCTCACTGTCTCTCAGTGTTCCTGAGCAGATTTGAGCTTCAGCCACAGCTCATTATTTAATAACATATCCTTTGTTGGCTTCTATGCTTCACATCTCCACTCCCTTACAGGTGTTTCCTAGGATCATCTCCCATAAAAACAAACTAAAATCACTAAAAAAAAAAAAAAAAAAAAAAAAAAAAATCACATTAAAACTACTTATCTCACAATCTGCTTCTGAGAGAACTCAAACCAAGAGAAGAAGTTATTGTAGGAAGTCCAATTTAACTTTTTTAAAAAATCATTTAGGAACTTCTGGCTCCCAGCAAGGATAGAGTAGCTTATATTGGACTATCCTTCTTATCAATAATTATGAACCCTGGGCAAAACAAAATATAATAGTTCAGAAGCACTAGAGAGCAACCAAACCAAAGCTAACAGAAACTAGAAGGGATAGACTCTAAAAGATAGGAACTGAAATGGATAAAATCTACTTTTATATAAATTTTCACCTGAGGGCACTCCTCAGTCTGCATGGTATAGTACAGGTGGAGCTCAAGCAGAAATCATCAGTTTTGTCAGGACGAAAAGTCAGAGTTTGGAATTCAGGGCTGTCACAGCAGCTGCAAATTGAAAGGAACCATGAGTCCAAAGTAGGGGGTCTCAAATTTTCCGTATAAATTCTCCTCAAATCTTTGACCAAACCCCAAGCTGTGTGTTCCTGGAAAAGTCTACAGACAAAACTTTCCAGTGGAAAGAAAGAACTAGAAGACTGAAAAAACTAAGTAGCTATTCAGTAGGGGGATTCAGAGTTTGGAAGGCAAGTTATAACAAGTTACAGGGAGTTAGTAGACACCTTGAGCCTTCCATTGAAACCCAAAAGAGCCACACCTTAGGGTAAGGATCACTTCCCAATACTAAAGGCTATGCTCTAAAACTAAGGGCAAAATCCAAATAAATCCACTCTAACAAGCATAAACCAAGCTCTCACAGGATTAAGGTGTTCTGCCTGCTAGAACCAAATTCAATACTCTTTGTAAGACAAAAACACACCCAGAATTTCTGTGATGTATTTTCTAGTTTTTGTATTTTGTCAAACAAAAATCACTAGATATGTGAAAAGAAAAAACAGTAAAATGTGATTAAGACATGGAAAGAAAGAAAGAAAAGCAGTCAATAGAAACAATTCCAGGGATGACCAAATGTTGGAATTAGCAGACAACAATTTAAAAATAACTCTGATAAATATGAATAGATAATAAAAATAAATAAAACTGACAAATAAAATGGAATCTATTGAAAAAGAAGAATATAATGCATGAAGAAAGGAGAATTTCAGGAAAGACATGGAAACTCTAAAAAAAAAATCGAAAGGAATTTCTAGAACTAAAAAATACAACACTTGAAATAAAAAATTCATTGAGCATTAAAAGGAAATTTGGAAATATAGGAAAATGGATTTGTGAACTTGATGACAGGTTAATAGAAATTACACAAACTGAGTAATGGAAAAAAGATTGGGGGGAAAAAAATAGAGCCTTAATGACCCTGGTAAAGTATAAACTGGCCTAATATGCAACTGAAATCCCAAAAAGTGAGAAAAGAGAACCAGGTAGAAAAAATACTTGAAGAAATATTGACCAAAATTTTTCCTTATTTCATCAAGTCACACATCTGAGACACTAAGGAAACCCCAGACAGAATAAAGTCAAAGAAAGTAACACAGAGGCACATCAAAGCAAAACTGCTGAAAACCAAAAATAATGATAATATCTGAAAAGCAGTCAGAGAAAAAAATATTACATATAAGGAGACATCCATACAAATGGTAGCAGATTGCTCATAGGAAATAGTAGATTTCAGGAGACAGTGAAATAGAATTTTAAATGTTGGAGAGGAAAAAAACCCTGTCAATCTAAAATTCTATATCTAGAGAAACTACCCCTTAAAAATTATGGCAACATCAAGACATTCTCAGATAAAGGAAAGCTGAGAGAACTCATCAGCAGAACCGTACTATAAGAAATGGTAAGGAATTCTTTGAGGTCGGAAATGATGTGAAAAATGTAAATATGGATCTATATGACCGAGTGAAAAACACTGGAAATAATAAATACATGGGTAAAGAGAAAAGACTATTTTTCTTCCTTTTCTTAAGTGCCCTAAAAGATAATTGACTAATTAAAGCAAAAATAACAAGATCTACTGTATAGTTTACAACTTATGTAAAAAAATTTAAAAAGTAGAAGAAAATAATTGCATGAGGATGGAAGAAGGTAAATGAAATCAAGTTGCGTTTCAAGTTTCTTATATGCAAAGTGGTAAAATATTAACTTAAGGAAGACTGTGATTAAGATAAAGATGAATATTATAGTCCCTACAAAAACAATTAAAAGAATAAAACAAAAAGATATAGCTAAAAAATTCAATATAAGAAACAGAATGTAACACCAAAGATTTTTTTAGTTAACCCAAAAGAAGGCAGAAAATTAGAAACCAAGAAACAAAAAACAGAGGGGACAAATAGAAAATAAATAGCAAGATTATAGATTTTAACACATCATATCAACAATTACATTAACTAGAAATGGACTAAATGCTCCAATTAAAAGTCAGATTGTCAGACCCAACTTTGTGCTGTTTAAAAGAGACACAGACTAAATATAAGGGCACAGACAGGCCTTTATAAGGATGGAAAAAGATATACTGACCATATTGACATCAGAATAAAGTATACTTCAAGACAAAAAGAACTACCAGAGATAAAGCGGGACATTTCACAATGATTAATGTAGACATTATAACCATCCTAACTGTATATGCACCTAACAACCAGGCTTTGAAATACACAAAGCAAAAACTGACAGAATTAAAGCACGAAATAGATAAATCCACAATTATGGTTGGAGACTAACTCTCCTCTCACTGTGACTGATAGCACAAGAAGACAAAAATGTCAGTAAATGTATAGATTTCAACATTATTAAACAACATTATTAAACATTATTAAACAACTAATTGGCATTTATGGAGCACTGACCAACTGCAGAATACATTCTTTTCAAGTGCAGGTGGACCGTTCACCACCATAGACCAAATGCTATGACCCAAACCTGAAATCCAATATTAGACATTCCTATTCTTAAAAGGTCTCCTGCCACCCTCCTCTACTGCTTCTCCCAGTTAATTTGCAGTCGCCACCCCCTTTCTTTTTCATTCTTTTCTTTCCTTTTCTGTTCCTTTATAACGCTAATCAAGTTGATTCTCATGTTTATTCCCTTAGTTTTGCAAATTCCTGCTCTCAGAATCTTATCTTCTGCCTGGATAGGCTCAAAGACCGTTTCCTACCAGAGGTAAATTTTTGTTCCTTGCTGTTAATTTGATTTTCATTCAACTCTGAATTTAACTGAATTTTACAGCAGCTTGTTCTGGCCATAAGCTGGCTCTTTGGAGAACTTCGTGGTGATCTGAGGTCCACTTAGGGTATACACCATGGCTGAGATGGGAAGACACATTTAGTAGACACACCAGAGTACATTAAGCTCATAATCTGCTTTGCTACATTGCTGCTTTGAAATTGCCTTATTTCAGGCAGGGGTGAGTTTCCCAGTGGCGGTCATCCACTCTGTGATGATGTGCTTCCCCAGAAGAGGGAAGTGGCTGATTCCCAGGAACCAGCAGTAGCAGACAGGCTTGGCTCCTAGAACAGACAGCATGGCTCCTCACAGGCGGAGTGGGAAGCAGAGAGGCCAAGCCACAAACAGGAGCAGCCTCAGCAGACACTAGGCGCTCGAAAAACCAAAGGCCAGGCCTCCCACAGCCATACCACGCAGAGGCCTCCTCACTCAGGGCAGCCCAAGTGGGGAGCAGAGCCACTATCAGAATCTTCTATGACAAGATGTAGCATGAGAACCATGACCCACCCACTCTAGGAAATTCAGACTGGTAAAGTAATAGCTTTTCCTAAGTGAACGACGTGCAAATCCTCTAGTGCAAATCCTCTAAAGATAAGAGACTTCAATACACCTTCCCTTGAGAAAATAGTTTTTAATACAGGCTAAGAATAATAGCAATTCCTGTACTATTTCCAAGCACTTTACTAAATGTTTATACATATATGATTTGTAGTTCTCACAATAATCCTGTGTCATTATGTAAGGCATCATATTATCCTCATTTTACAGATTAGGAGAATGAGGTCTGGAGATATTAGGAAACTCATCCAAGGAATCCAGCTGGGACATGGTGGAGAAAGAGTTAAAAATGAAGATTATTTGTTCTAAAGCCCACATCACACTGCTTTTTCAAGAATTCCCTTAGAAGAGGGGCGCCTGGGTAGCTCAGGTGGTGAGGAAGCTGCCTTTGGTTCAGGTCATGTTCCCGGGGTCCTGGGATTGTGGCCCACACTTGGCTCCCTGCTCAGCAGGGAGCCTGCTTCTCCCTCACCCTGCTACCCTGCCCGCTTGTGCTGCCAAATAAATAAATAAAAATTCTTAAAAAAAAAAAAGAATCCCCTTAGAAGCAATAAAGATTCATTAAACTCTCATATCTATAACCCTAAAAGAAACTGTTTCCAGCCACTTGCAGAACCTCCTAACTTCACGGATACTCTTGCCTTTGTTCTCATCCCTTCCAGTTCTTTGTTCTCTCATGGCTTCTGGATCCAGCCTTGTCCTTCTGGCCCTTGGCTTGTCCAATTTAATACTTTCCCTGAAAAACATGAGATCTATTTTCCTGGGCTCAAACTTCTGACACCCTGCTAGGTCCCCCTTTTCACTTCTCGTTTCTGGTCAGAAGACCATGCCTAGACCCAGTGTGATTAGTAGGACTATGACAATTGACGGTCATCATGCCCGGTGAAAAATTTAGCCCCTCCCACTTCTGGAACACACAGAGGAAATGATCTCACAATGGACACCCATTAGAAGGCCAATACTGCTAGAGTTACCTTTTTTTTCTTAAATAGATTTTATTCTCTAGAGCAGTTTTAGGTTCCCAGCAAAACTGAAAAGGAAAGTAGAGAGATTTTCTGCATACTCCCCACCCCCTACATTTGTATAGCCTCCTCTGCTGTCAGCATTCCCCACCAGAGTGGCGCACTCATTACAACTGATGAATCAATATTGACACATCATTATCACTCAAAGTCCACAGTTTACATTAGGTTTCCAGTGTTAGCTTTTTAAAAAACAAATCTCATTATGTCATTCCCTTGCTTAAAAAATCTCTGTTGGACCTCTGTTACTGAAGTCCACATATCTCATAGGACAGATCATCAGGATCAAACCATCTGCTCCAGCCTCTACATTCCCATCACACTAAATTTCCCCACCTTTATACAAACAAGCATGACCTTTTATATTTCCACGCATTTGTACTTATTGCTTCTTCAACCATTAAAACCCTTTCCCCGTGCCTACAGAATTCTAGGCCTAGCCAATTTTTTTCTCAGAGCTCACATGGCTTTTTGCTTATATCCTCATAACAGTGGTTCAGTGGAATCCAATTCAATAAATACTTCACAAGGAACAACATGCTGGGCAAAGAGCTAGGCATTGGGGCCATAAAGATGAGATAACCAGAGTCTCTGTTCTCAAGTTCTTAGCCCAGTGGAGGCAATGACACCAATGCCATCATCACAAACACATCTATCAAAAACTGCAATGCACTTTATGAAAAAGTTAAATATGGAAAGAGGAGAAAGGTCAGTTCTATCTGGGGAAATCAGGGAAACCATCACAGAGGTGGATGACTCAAGCACTACTGAATGAGTATGAAACTATGGCTAAATCGGGTAAGGAGAGAACATTCCACAAGTGTATTCTTGCATAAAATCAATAAGGTAAACATGCACGTATCTTTTAGCATTTCTTGAGGAGAAATGCAACTGGGCCTATTTCATCTACAGAATCCATTACAAAATTTTGTACCAGATAAATACTTAGAATAAGCAAAATCAAAACTTAGTGTAAAATATAAAATGGGGCACAATATTTCTTTAACAAACAAAAGATCATCACAATTTGCTCTCTTGAGATCACCCATCACAACTAATAAATATTTAGAACAAAAGCATTACAAGTGAATTCTACATATCAAAACACAGCGTTACCACAGACACAAAGATCAGAATTCAGTAAGTCCCCTGAGGTGGTTGTTGATGTGGCACATGATAAGCAATTGGATTGGCTCAATTTGAAAAATAATCTTATAAGAATGTACCCATTGACCAAAAAAATAAAGAAAATATACAAATGGCAGAGGATTTTTTGGTTATTTTTCCTTTAAATGGCAGACAGTTTTGATCAGATCATCCAGAAAGATGAAAATTAGAAATTCTGGAAGTTGCCTCCAACTGACTTTTGCTCAGACTTTACTACCCCTTTAGCTGCTCCAGCTATGCAGTTGGAAGCTTATCACCAAGCACAGAGAATACTTCAGAGCCAGAACCAGGCTCAGTGTGTCCTGATAAAGATGGTAAGGGCAGGTGCTTAACCAGATAAATTAAAATGATTTCTCAATAGAGGTGGCTCTGGGATTTCAATATATGAGCAAATTGGTGACAATATTCTAGTTAGAAGAGTAAGTTGGGGGCTTTTCTCAAGAGCACTATTTTTGCTTAAACTGATTATTGGGAATACTTTTGAGAAGGCTTATAGAGCTGATGGGGAAACCAAAGCCCCCATCCATCCCCTGTCACATAAGCCCATGTTGGGCACCACCACTGTTTATCAGTCATCACCCAGATTTTCAAAGCAGTGATCTACACCACTGATTCTCCTTCCCTCTTTTAAGCCCATTTCTCTTTTAAGCCCATTTCTACTCCCTTTAACTGAGGCCATTTTCTCAAAGGTCATCAATAGCCTCTAATGGACCCAAAAAAAAGGTATTTTCAGGTTTGTTCTCTTCAGCCTCTTCATAAAATTTATATCCTGACCATAGAATCTATAACCCTTCTGAAACTGTTCACACTGCCAACCTTGGTGTCCAAGGAAATACATTATGCTGGTTCTTTTTTTGTGTTCTTTCCTAATTATTCTCCATTCTCCACCCCATCCTTATACACACATGAGAATTTCTCGAAGTTAAGTGTGACCTCCTATTATTCTTTCACTTCAATATCTCTTTTGGGATTTACCTAAGCTAAAGGCTTTATTTATCACCTTCACACAAAGACACTGAAGACCGTAGCATTCAGTTTTAAATAACCAAAAGAACTTCCTTTTTAGTTCTTGTCTTATTTCATCATCTAGGATTTCTAGCCCAGGGCTTGTAGTAGGGGTGATATGTGTGCATCCTTGCTTATTACTAACTATAGTGCAAAGATTTCCAATATTTTATCATGTAGTATTATTAGTATAGGTTTCTAGCAGATACCCTTTATCAGATTGAGGAAGTTAGCTGCTATTCCTATTTCACTAAAACGTTGATGTGTCTTTGCTTGCTTTTGGACGTTTTTGCCCTTTTGTGTGGTAAAGTATACACAAGATAAAATTTGCCATTGGTGATATTAAATACATTTGCAGTGTCATACAACCATCATCGCTATCTAGTTCCAGAACATCTGCAACACCCAAAAGAAAAGCTATGCCCTTTAAACAGTTGCTCTCCATTCTCTCCTTCCCCTGACAATCATCAATCTGCTTTATGTGTCTGTAGCTTTGTAGATTCTGGATATTTCGTAAATGGAATCATACAGTACGTGCCTTTTTGTGTCTGTTTTCTTTTGTGTAGCATAATGTTAAGTTTCATACATGTTGTGCTATGTATGCACTTCTCTATTCAAATAATATATTGTTTATTCACATATTGTCTATCCATTTATCAGTTGATGGATATTTGGGTTATTTTCATCTTTTAGCTACTGTGAATAGTGTTGCTATAAACATTGATGTACAAGTTTTTATTTGAATAGCTGTTTTCAGTTCTTTGGGGTATCTACCCAGGAATGGAATTATTAGGTCATACAGTAACCCTATGCTGAATTTACTGAGGAACTGCCAAACTGTTTTCCATAGTGTCTGCACCATCTTATATCCCTATCGGGAATGTATAAGAGTTCCAATTTCCCCACATCTTTGCCAACCTGTTATTTTCCTTTTGTTGTTGTTATTATAACTATCCTAGTGGATATGAAGTAGTATTTTATGTGTTTCTGATCCACATTTCCCGAATGATTAATCATCTTCAGGATCAGTTCATATGCTTGTTGACCATTTGTATATTTTCTTTGCAGAAATGTCTATTCAAGTCATCTGTCTACTTTTTAATTAAGTTGTTTGCTTTTTTGTTATTCAGTTGCCAGTGTTATTTATATATTCTGGGTACTAGATCTTTGTTAAATCTATGATTTAAAAATATTTTCTCCCATTCTATCTGTTGTCTTTTCACTTTTTTGATAGTGTCCCTTGATGTTTAAAAGTTTTTAACTTTGATAAAGTCTAATTTATCTAATTTTTTTGTTGTTGCTTGTGCTTTTGGCATCATATCTAAGAAACACATTACCAAATCCAAGGTCATAAAGATTTACAACTAAGTTTTCTCCTACGAGTTTTATGATTTTAGCTCTCATATTTAGGTATTTTATCCATTTAAAAAAAAATTTTGTTTTATGGTGCGATGTTAGGGTTAACTTTCTTCTTTTGCTTGCGGATATCCAGTTGTCCAGGCACCATTTGTTGATGAGACTATTTTTGCTCCACTGAATAATCATGGCGCCACTGTCAAAAATAAGTTGATCAGGGCGCCTGGGTGGCTCAGTGGGTTAAGCCGCTGCCTTCGGCTCAGGTCATGATCTCAGGGTCCTGGGATTGAGTCCCGCATCGGGCTCTCTGCTCAGCGGGGAGCCTGCTTCCCTTCCTCTCTCTCTGCCTGCCTCTCTGCCTACTTGTGATCTCTGTCTGTCAAATAAAAAAATAAATTAAAAAAAAAACTTAAAAAAAAATAAGTTGATCATAGGTGTTGGCTTTATTTCTGGACTCTCAATTCCTATTCCATTGATCTATATTTTTATCCTTATGCCAGGACCACACTGTTTTTATTACTATAGCTTTGAAATTAGGAAGTAAATTTTGAAATTGGAATGTGTAAGCCCTCCAATTTTGTTCTTCTTTTTCAAAATTCTTCTGACTATTCTAAGTACTTTGCAATTTCACATGAATTTTAGAATCAGCTTTCCTATTTCTACAAATAAAGGGCATTGGAATTTTGATAATGATTGCACGGAGTCTCCAGACCTCTTTGGGTAGTACCACCATCTTAACAATATTAAGCCTTCCAATCCATGAACACAGGGTATCTTTCTAATTATTTAAGTCTTCTCTAATTTCTCTCAGCAATATTTTCTAGTGCTCAGTGTACAAATCTTGCATCCTTGGACTAAATTAACTCCCAAGCATGTTGTTATTTGTTATCAGCTGTAGAAAAAAGTATCCCTTTTATTATATGCTTTCCTCAATCTATGATCTTATGATTTTTTCCTTTAGTTTGTTAATACAGTGAATTACTTGATAGATTTTCTAAAATCGAACCATCCTAGTAACCCTGGCATAAGCCTTACTTTATCATGATATATTATGCTTTTCATACACTGCTGGATGAAGGTAGGAAAGGATAGAAAAAAGTATCAGAGAAATGGGAACCAAAATCACAGACTTGGTGACTGATTGGAGATGAGAGTTATAAAGTAAACAGGGATGATGGCTATGTTTCTGGTTTGAATAAATGGGTTGACAGTAGTACCATTCACTCACGTGAGTAGGAATATATTAGGGAAGAAGATAAATTCTGTTGAGGATACACGGAGTTTACACGTCTTTGGAACCTCCAAATGTGCTAAGAGGGTAGATGCTAAGGTTTAGAATACTGACCCAAGACTGTTTGAAATAATGGGCCATGAACTCTCAACTGGAAAAGGAAATGAAAATAGGAGTGAGGACAGGCACCTGGGTGGCTCAGTGGGTTAATCCACTGCCTTTGGCTCAGGTCGTGATCCCAGGGTCCTGGGATCAAGTCCCGCATTGGGCTCTCTGCTTCGGTGGGGAGTTGCTTCCCCCTCTCTCTCTCTCTGCCTGCCTCTCTGCCTACTAGTGCTGTCTGTCAAATAAATAAATAAATTTTTAAAAAAATTTTTTTTAAAATATTTTTTAAAAAAAATAGGAGTGAGGTATAACAGACACTGTTAGTTGTTTATGCAATGTCCATTAATCCCTTCTTCCTAATAAAATGCTGATTTCGTTGGGGAGGCCAAACTTCAAAAAAAGAAAAAATCAAAACACTAACCTTATTTCTCAGCCTGCCTTGCAGCTAGGGGTGGGAAGACATTTGACATAGTCTGGCCAAAGAGACAAAACAAAAGTTATTGGGTGGGGCTTCCAGGAAAGCGCTCTAAAAAGAGCTGATGTGGAGGGTCTAAGCCCCTTTTCCAGAAAAGCACAGTTGAAATAAAACTGGTTTGCATAGTGACTCATTTGGGGGTGATGGAGTCTACTTTGGTGGCCAACACATCTGAAAGGGATTTGGGGAAAAGAACCTATTTTCTACTTAATTCTTGGGTAAGGAATCTAATAAATGGGATGACTAAATACCATTGGAATCCAAAGTTCTGAAGGAACACTCTCATTTGCCTGATCCATTTACTCCAGTTCCTATTATATGCCCTCAACTCTGAGTAAGAGACTCCTTCATTATGAGGTAAGTGACAATATAGAGTGATCATTCAGACCGCAGGCTTTATGAACTCAGATCTGGATTCAAGTCTCAGCTCCGTAAGCTTTGTAGCATTACTTAACCTCTCTGAGCTTTAATTTTCCCACCAGTGAAATAATGATGGTAATGGTAATAACAGTAAATCCTATCTTGTAGGATTGTTGGGGGTAAAGAATAAAATAAAATGGTGTGTGTAAAATATATGGCACAGTACTTAAATATTAGCTGATGTTTTAATAATTATTAGTTTTATTATTACTTATATAGCAGTTTAAGTATACTAAAGTAGCTACTGCATTTTAAAGATTTGAGAGAGAGAGAGAAAGAGAGCACACAGCAGGGAGGGGCAGAGGGAGAGGGAGAGAAAAATCTCAAGCGGACTCCCACTGAGCACAGAGCCCAATCTCATGACCCTGAAATCATGACCTGAGCCAAAACCAAAAATCTGACACTTAAATGACTGCACTACCCAGGTGCCCTGAGTACCTACTGCATTTTAAAAAACAATGTGTTTTTGGAAAGGTTTCCATTTGGGTTACCTGAATGGACAGCCTCATGTGTCAATACCCAAAGAAGTGATTATGGCACCTAATACTGTAGAACCTCAGGGAAAAGGAGTTAAAAACTAAGGGTCATACAGTCTGCCTCAAATGCAGAAGTGGCCTCTACTAAGTGGTAAGAAGTACAGAGCAGGGGCGCCTGGGTGGCTCAGTGGGTTAAACCTCTGCCTTCAGCTCAGGTCATGATCCCAGGGTCCTGGGATGGAGTCCCGCATCGGGGGCGGGGGGGGGGGGCCTCTGCTCAGCAGGGAGCCTGCTTCCTCCTCCCTCTCTGCCTGCCTCTCTGCCTACTCATGCTCTCTCTCTCGTGTCAAATAAATAAATTAAAAAAAAGAAAAGTACAGAGCAAGTGAGCAGGATCAAGAGTGGGTTCAAGCTCCTAGGATGGGAAAGGGAGGGGAGAATCTCAAGGAGGACCGGGTGACTAGGCAGGGACACAGTGGCCTCTTCCGCTGTCCAAGTGCTCAGGTGGCTGGCCCAGCTGCTGGCTCACAGCAGTAGACAGAGGAGAATCCCTGGTCTCCCTCCAAGATAGATACATCGGTCATCCTTAGGCGATGAAGTCATTTCTAGTGGAAATAGGCTTTCCTGAGATGACTGAAAAACAGTGCAAGAAACTTCAGGGTGTTAAAAGGAAATGGGTTTCTCCCTTCAAGATTCCAGAGTCAAGACAACTTGAGAGGCACAGCATGGCCTGAAGCCTACATAGGGTACCCGGATTTGGGAAGATCAGATTGCTCCAGGGGCAAGGGGTGTTACAGAAGCTCTGACAGAGAGTGGGACTAACAATGACAGGTTGGGGCATGGGGTGTGGGAAGGTTGACGAGGCCACACAAGGAGAGGAAATGCCTGAATGCAGTCTTCCCTAGTATAGCAGAGAGGTCAGTGCTCTGCCCAGAAATGCTTGGACCCTGGTACCCTCTCCAGGAATACTGGCTCCCACTGTGCTTTCACTCCCAACAGCACCTGTACCTCTTTTGATGGAGGGTTCCCCTCAAGCTATCAGAACTGCTTTCCCTGGGTACCCTGGAGAGCCAGAAGTGCCTGGGAATTTATGTCTCCCTAGAAGTCTCCCTTAACCAATGACAACAGTCCTCATCAGGACAATCCAGGAATGACCTACAATTCTCTGAACGCTGCTAAGGGGTTAAACCAAAATTAGTCTCTGTGGGATTTTGCTTGATAGAGCAGCTTTGGCTGGCTTCCTAGCCTCCCTGCCCCATTCCCTACTCCATTCTGGCTCTCCCTGGGAACACCTGTGAACAAACCACTTGACAAGGATATTACAGGTCTCAGGATTTCTATCTGGGTAACTGGGTGCCTCATGGTATACACAATAATTAATAAGAGAAAGAGACAGAGAGACATTTTGGTATGACCTAAATCACTTTTTTCCACTGACAAAGAAGCCAAGCCTGAGCAGGACAGCATATGGTCAGAAGGGAAGGCTCACTCTAGAAAAATCATTGTAACCTGGGGGCAGATAAAGCCAATACTTTGTCCTGTGGGTAGAATTTCCTCTTCATTTCCTTTTGCAAACGCCTCCACAAACCACAATGGGTTGGGTTCAAAGTCTCTTTGACTCAGGCCTGAAGGAAGTTCAATGTCAGGTCAAAAAACAAAGAGAGAGGTGAGAGGCCACACCCAGAGGGGGGTTTGGAGAGATGGCAGCGGTCACAGAACACTGCCATCCAGGCTTTCCTGGATAACCAAGGGAGGTGGCACTGAGAGCAGTGCCCCAACCTTGACAAATATCCTGCCTCCTTCCAATCTCTTCTTTCTGTTTCTGCCACAGTGACCTTTTTGGAATGCAGTCATGCCAGATGGTACAGAGAAAGTGGCATTTATGCTAGGTCATTGGGGTGGGCAAAAGAATGCACTCCAAGATGTCCACGTCTTGATCCCCAAAACCTGTGCCTATGTTCCCTTACATGGCAAAAGGGCTTTGTTGACGTGATTTGGTCAAGGATCTTCGGATGGGGCTTTACCCTGCATTATTTGGGTGGCCCAATGTAACCACAAGAGTCCTTTTAAGAGACACAGAGGAGGATCAGAAAGAGCTGTGATGACAGAAGCAGAAGTCAGAATGATATGGCCAATCTCAAAGGAACACCTTTATTTTAGCAAAATGAGGCCCATTTCAGATTTCTGACCTCCAGATCTGTAAGAACTGTAAATAAATTTACTTTGTCTTAAGCCACGAAGTCTGTGATAATTTGTTACAACAACATTAAGAAATGAACATAGTCATAAAAGATTCAGGAGAGTTTTCCGGGAAAAAAAAAAAAAAGTGAGAAAGCAAGACATTTCTGAGAAAAAATTCAAAACCCATGATTGGTGTGGCAGAACATGGTGAGTGGAGGATACTGCCAATTCTTCCATTTACCAGAAAACCTGGTGGTGGACAGGGTTTGTTGCCTAACCAGCATCAGTTTCTCCCTAATTCCTTCTTAACAAAATCCCAGTTTTGCTCAGATTCCTCCTTTTACCCCATGAAGCATGAGCCTCAGGAGAAGCTAGTATTACCGCCCACTCAGGGATAGAAGGGCCGCAGCTGCCCTGATAAGTGATGGCAGTCCCTCACTGGTGGCTGACTGGGGAGTGGGTATAAGCCCAGTTCTGGACAATGAGAGATAAAGGGGAGTCTGCTGGAAAGGGGGGCCCTGAGGAATGTTCCTCCTCTTTTCATCCTGGATTCCTTCATCCAGGTACATCATTAGGGCTGGCTGTGATGCCTGGAAACTCTCCAACCATCTCGCCACCCAGCTTAAGGACAAAATCAACACATGAAGAAGAACAGAGCAGGGAGGTGAAAAGAACCTGGTCTTTGACTGATATCATGAAATCCTTGAAACCAACAACCTGTGGTCTCCCTATAAGGTGTGCTTCCTGGATTGTGAGAGGACCTTCCCATTGTTTGAGTTGCAGTTTCTGTTACTTGCGGCCAAAAGCATCCTAACTGATACAGCTGATTTTAAAAGGTTGAGGCCAGATTATAAAGGCCTTGAGGGCCACAATATGGGATGAGAAATGCAGCTACCTAGCATGAAGGAATTAGACACTCTCAGCAGGGGAGTGACCTAACTTGTGTTGGGGACAAATGACTGCTTGTGCACAGTAGTTAGTCTGAGATGGGGGAGACTAGACAGAAAAGGAGGGAGTGCTACAGCAGTCCCTCCTGAGGGAATACACAGGTTCTGAATGAAAGCAAAAGGGGTGTCTGGGATGGGGAGACAGAAGAAGGACCAGACTCAGGAACCATTAGAGTACTTGGAACCTGAGTGCATGTGGAGGATGAGTAGTTGGAGACAACAGGAATTTTTAAAAATATACTCATTACTGTAATCCCAATAATTAGGTATCTTAAATGTCTTTTAATGTGTACCCCTGTCTTATAGGGAAGCCTTGAGTCTCCTTGCCCTCCACCTTCAGTGGGGCTGGAACTTGTAGTTAGAGTATGTCAAAAGATCCAGTAATTGAAGTCAACACAGATGTTAAGCATAAGATTAACACCCAGAAAAGCTGCAGGTCCATTACCCCTCCCCCCAAAGAAAGGAACCAATGTGTTGCTTTTTCTTCATCTGTCTCTCAGACATGTATGGAAACATGTCCCAGCTTAAATACCTGGAAGTACACTAGGGCCAATCCTCTACTTTTTGTTCTCCTGTATTCCATCGAGGGACAGCCCAAGCAGCATCCTTGGCAATGACATTAGCACTCCTGCAATCTCCACACCAGTGCTACATTTCAATTAAAAAAAACTTCATTTCACATTTCTGCCCCAGGTCAGAGATTCCTTTCTCAGGTACAAAGTCATCTTAGCCATGGAAACGGGATGACAGAAAGGAAACCCAGAGCTACCGTATTCCAAATGGCACCTGATTCCTGGCTCTCCATTGGTAAGAAAATACCACAAGTAGTTGAGAAATGATTAATAATCCCAAAACTGTAAAGTGAAGAGTGATCACCACCACTACGATTTGAAGTATGAAGAGTATCTGTGGACAATCTGCACGTTTAACATCATAAAAGATGGACGATGAAAGATTTCTGCTCCAGAAGCAGCTAAGGGTTTGCCTTCCCCTTCGGTCTGACTCCCATCCAGACCCTATATTTATATATGTTAATATATTACAGTTGGAGATTTTTGGAGTATATTTCACAGGTGACATTTTTAATCTGCCTCAAAAATGTAAACATAGCAAGGGTGTTCTGCAGACACACTGCCTGGAGCGACTGTCAAATGGAAAATTCTGTGGAAAGTTTAGCCTGTCTCCAGTTTAACTAAGTGGAGGAATGCTACAAAAGCAGGTGTTGTCTGACACAAGCAATAATTATCTTTCACCTTGATGGATGTTAGTTTAATCTGTTCCTTACATGGTAGCCTGGTCTCAGCTGACTGAATTTAGTGCCAGAAAAGCAGATGAGAAGGTGAGTGTGGCTGGTATGTGACACTATTTATAAGACCAGGCTTTGGGGGCAGTTTTGATTGATTTTCATAAGGGGATTTAACCATTTCTCCTATTTGCCCAATAAATATTTAAATCTAGATGGATATCACAGTACTCTGTTAATACAATTACATTTTCATTAGTGGATTTTTAAAGTTTCATTGAGAGAATGATTTAATTCAAGGACTTTAGCAGAAAAGAAAAAATGGGTTACTAGAACATTTTCCTAAGACACGAACAGACCCTATGTATTAATGCTCCAGGATAAATTACTCAGCTAGTAGAACTGCAATTTTAGCTGGAGGAAGGTAGAAGAAACACCTTCCAAATGCTGATCATAAGCAAACTTAATCAAAATCTTTCAAGCTGGAGGACACATCGTGGAGGTAACACTCTATACAGCTAGCAACCCCAGAGAGGTCTGTCTATGCTAAGGGAGAAACAGCATTGTCACTGAAGGACACCTTCTTTTCAAACTACTGACAGGTTTTTGTTTTGTTTTGTTTTGTTCTTTAAATCAAGAAGATGTTGATCTTGGCACTCTTTTGGACATGGTTTTGTCAGAAGAGGAAATGGCCTATCACCTCCAAATGTCAGGAATACATATGATAGATCATCTTCAGAATAAGGTCAGTGAAGCTGACAAAGTTTGATTCATGCAATAGTTAGGCTCCTCCTGTGACAGTCAGTAGAGTGCAGTAGGTAAGGCTGGGGCCCTGCATTGCCTGGATCTTGGCTCCTTCCCCCACCAGCTGGGTGGCCTTGAGCGAGGCACTTTCCTCATGTGCAAAATGGGGATGATGATATTGCTTACTTCACAGGACGTGTTAGTTTTAGTAAACACACATGACCCTGTGGGGCATGAAATGATGAATAAGAGACACATATGCGAGTGCATGCTCTCTCAGAGAACTGAAAACATGGTAAGGGAAGCAGAGGTACATGAATTATTGCAGAACAAACGGGATAATGACCAAGGGTAATGTGTAAATAAAGAATCTGGGAGCAAGAAATGATTTATCCCAACAAGAGCAAGGCCTTGAAAAATGAGTAGGATCGCAGCAGCATGGGGATTTCAGCAGATGGGGGAGACAACCTGCTGGAATGAAGAAGTGAAGACCGTCGTCTCCCCGCTGACAGAACAATGTGAGGAAACAAAGCAAGGTTTTCCTACCGCATACCCTGCACCCAATGCAAAGCAGAGGAAATAGGGCCTTTTAGAGATACTGATCCTATTGGCCCAGATTAGGCTATTTCAATCAAGGCAGAGCAGAGCCCTCAGTTTAATGCTTATGAATCAACCATGAACTGTACACAAGCCAGTGCCTTCTCTGGGCCCAGCCCCAGGCTCAGGCTCAGAGACCACAGAGACCAAAGAGCTGGAGAGACAGCTGGTGGGAAGCAGACCCTGTGTGCACAGTACTCAGATGCCCCTTCTTTGGACAGTTTTAGACATACTCTAAACTTCTCAGTCTTTTCCCTTGATTACACTCCCAATGACTCCCTCCAGGAGTTCTGTCTGGGAGACTCTCTCGAACAATAATGGCTAACATTTACTGAGCACCTACTGTGTGCTAGGCACTCTTGTAGGCCCGTAATCACCTGACACATATGCACTACTCTCATGCCCTTTATGGAGAGGTAGAACCTCCTATTAGGTGAGTCTAGCATCGAAAGTGCAGGCCAGCCACTCTCGCTGTGCCTCACTGCTCTGGGACTGCTTTGGCTGCTCTGGTCCTGACTCCCACAGGGTGCTACCAGGGCTGCCACAGGGCTCCTCCTTACCACCAACCTCCAGGGATCTTCTCTTATTCCTTGAGGTTCCTGCAGCAGAGGTGTTGGGCTCCAAGTGACGGCTCTTGCCTTAGCACCAAGTTCTTTCCCAGAATATCTTTCTGCGAGGAGGTCAGGAGGGAGCAGGCACAGGAATGGAGCCAGCATGCCCCTGGATTCTCCCTGGCCCTGCTGCTTAAACTGTCTCTGCCAAACTTCTTTGTTCCAGGTGACTTTCTCTCCAGGGATTTCATGGCCCTCTCTGGAGCTTGACCCCTTTGGAGACCCCCCCATCCCCAGGCTCTCAAACAGAACTTAACGTGCCGAAACCTAAATTGTGAGCCAAGTTTGAGTCTCCCCTCCAGGTCCCAATAAGTAAGATGAGACTGGACCTCCAATTCAGTATTCCTAAATGGTCCATGGAAGAAAAGCAGTTTCCATAACATTCTGTGATGAGACCCTTGCACCCAAAGCATACAGAAGGCTCCAAACACCACATTCCATGTAGAAATAGCCACAGGCCTACAATTCTGAGGTCTTCCTAGAGGCCCAGGTCTGTGCTGATGTCTCTGGCAAGAGACAAAGCAAGCCCTGCCTCACCACACTTGCCTATCTGCCTCACCTACCCATGCACACCCAGGATGCAGCTTTTGCCACAGAGCCAGGCTAGATGGCCTGGTATGATCCGGAATTATTAATATGTAGTGACTAAGCCAGCTATGTTTGCCAATAAGCACATGATGATACCAAACTTCAGTGTTATGAATGTAATAATATCTACAATTTATTGGGCATTTCCCACACCAAGCAGTTTATAGACTCTAACCCATTAATTCTCTCAATAGCAATAATACGCTGGTATTATTCTACCCATTTCAATTAAAAAAAAAAAAAGAGGGCGCCTGGGTGGCTCAGTGGGTTAAGCCGCTGCCTTCGGCTCAGGTCATGATCTCAGGGTCCTGGGATCGAGGCCCGCATCGGGCTCTCTCCTCAGCAGGGAGCCTGCTTCCCTCTCTCTCTCTCTCTCTGCCTGCCTCTCCGTCTACTTGTGATCTCTCTCTGTCAAAAAAATAAATAAAATCTTAAAAAAAAAAAAAAGAAAGAAAGAAAGAAAACACTAGGACTTAGGGAAAATTGCTTGCTCAAAGTTGCACAACCAGCAGGCAGCAGAGCCAGAATTTAAACATGCATGGTCTAACTCAGGGCTGAGCTCTCTCTCTGGCATGAAAGTTAATGGCGTGGGCTATTAATGAGCTTCAGACATGTTGGTAAATTCAGGGGCATGAATCCTAATGTAAGAACAGATTTCTCATTTGTGTTTTCCTGGGAAAGTCTTCTCATCCATTCACCCTGCATGAGTGATAACATGTGCATTTCCCCCCTGATCCATACCAGTTAGTGTCCACCCTCTCTGGTGACTCCCAGCAGCCCTAGCAGCCTCCTTCCCTCTGAACCACTTGGCACCACGGGGCAATGCAGAAGACTCAGTGCCCTGTAGTTCTCATCCTTAGCATATAAAACACGGAACAGCCCCTAATTGCCCTTCTCATTTTTATTATTTAATAAATTCAAGTTTTGGTTACTGTCTCAGTCCTATCTGCTGCTTCCTTTTCCTCTCCCACCCCTAACTGGATAGATGGCCATTGCCTGTTCTATTCCCAAGTTCAGTCCTGAGACATCACTTCTTCCATAAGCCAGAGGTTTCAAACCACAAAGCGAAGAGCTGGCAGAGTCTGCCAAGGGCCCAGGGCAGGCCAGCTGCAGAGCTCACAACCAAAAAGGGCGTCTTCTCCACCAGAAATGCCCCAGGAAGGATGGTTCTGATCTCCCCAGAAGCAACCAGGAAAAACTAGGGGCCCAGAGCAGTCCCTTCACCCACACTGGGGGAAGGAGGCAGACAGCAGAGCTAGGACCAGTGAGCAGTGGCATTTTAGTAACCCTCTGCCCGGGTCAACAGACAACCTGCAGACCCAAAATCCAGACATGGAAGTTCAAAGAGCTTTATGGGCCCCACCCATGTGAGCTGAACCAAAGCCACAGAACCAGAGTGATGTTAGCCCACAGTCGGAGTAAAGTGATAGTTTTGGGGAATCAAAGGCTCAGAAGAAATGACATGATCAGACCTTCGTGAAATGTCTGCAGTCAGGCAGTAGGAGTATACCCTATCCCACTATGGTCACAGTGCACCAGCCATGAGGCCTACGAATGCTTCTCCAACCCCCACTTCCCAAACCCTCAAGGAGACCAGCCCTTCATTGATGGTGACTCTAAGGTCCTTTCCCAGATTCCCTCGTTTCCTACCTCCACTTTCATGAATAACTGGGTCTTTTCTACCACCTTGGTCTTCCCTCCAGGTCTTAGTTCCATTTGGAGGGGTAGAGCAGATCCTTGAGGTCCTCTAGAACCCTGGGGGGCACCAAATCTTTCATACTCTCCACAGTAAACATCTACAATATAGACAAATACTTACTTGGTAATAGTGGCCACAACTCTGATGCATTGTCTTCCTCACAAAGGCTCTTTCTCCACCCTGGCAAGGGTGAGAAGAGAAAGGACAGAAGGAGATGAAGGGAGAACAACCCAACCTGCCATTCCTTCATCACCCTAGCAACTACATAAATGTTAAATGTCTCAATCCTTCCAGAAGAAGTGCCCAACACCGTGCCTGACACATAATAAACACTCTGAATGTTGAATTGAATTAAAATTTACATATTAAATTTCGATCTTTAAAGTTCCCAGAACCTAAGGAGTGCCAACAAAGCAAGCATTCTGAATGCACATTTATATATCCCCACCAAGAACTTATATAGAGCATGACCCACATCGTGACAAGTCCAGTGGAATGTCCCAGAAATAAATGTAGTAGATCTTCAAGAAAATGGCAAAGCTCATCAGTAGTCAACAGACCTAATGGGCCTCTCCTGCATGACCTCTTCCAGCTTACCATGAAGTCTAGATTCCCAAGTCCAAGACCAAGCTCAAGTAAGTCAGAGACAGGTAGCGCTCCTTCCAGGAATGCTCCCCATTGTTATAATCCAAGGATGAACCTATGCTCAGACCTAGCAACAGACCCAAACCCAAAAAGTCTAGGGTGGAGAAGAGAGCGAAGAACACACACTAAATCCAGTGAAGCTAGACTAGAAGAACAATGAGAACTTAAATGTGTATGAGTGTATTCATGCATATGTATACAAACATACACACACATGTATACACATCCATACTTCTTCCTTAAGGGCAGAGAGTAAGTGGATCCCTGCATTCTGTAAGTTTACTTTGACAACTGTAAGAAACAGACAGAAATGAAAATTGACCGCAGATGTTTGCCATGAAGTTTTTGCAACTCAACATTTAGTTGACTTAATCATATATTTTTGAATGCTTACTTCATTCCCATTCCAGGGCTAGAGACATGAAGATAAACGTTATCACTGTCTCTGCCCTTGAAAATCTTACAGCTTGGTAAACTATCGCTTCCATTTCTCTTTCATTTGCAGTCTTTTGATCATAAAGGTCACACAGTCCCAGAACAAGAAATTTGGGATCACAGTACATCTTCACTACTGCTACCTCAGCCATGGAAAATTAAAGTGAGAAATAAAGGACAATAGCAATCATTTATTGTACCACTTAATAGGTGCCAGCCGCTATGCTGAGTGCTTTACCACATACTATCCCCTTCTCACTCATCCACCATGTGAAGTAGGCATTACTACTACTCAGCTTTACAGATGAGGGAACAAAGGTGAAGACATGAAAAACTTGCTCAATCACGCAACTAATAAGTGGTAGAGCTGGGGTCTGGACCTAGATCCATCTGATACCAGAGAGGCAAACTCCTAACTGCTATGGGGACATTACCACCTAGGATGACTGTTGGGGACATCTCACAAATCATGTCTTATTTGACTCTGGAATGTAACCCCAACAATGAAATGAAGAAATGATGCTGAAGCAAATATGTAAATGTCAGGAAGGACTGTAAACCCAACCAATTGATTAAAAAGGGTCTAGGGACACCTGGGTGGCTCAGTGGATTAAAGCCTCTGTCTTCAGCTCAGGTCATGATCCCAGGGTCCTGGGATCGAGCCCCACATAGGGCTCTCTGCTCAGCAAGGAGACTGCTTCCCTTCCTCTCTGTCTGCCTCTCTGCCTACTTGTGATCTCTGTCAAATACATAAATAAAATCTTTAAAAAAAAAGAGAGAGAGAGTCTAGAAGGCTATACTAAGTGGGAACGAGAAGATGAGGTGGGTAGATGGAAGAGCTTGGCTAGGAAAGGGAATGACAATTCCAATATGTGAACATATATGGCTGGAAGAGAGAAAATGGGAGATTGGGTCAGAAGGGAAAGGTGGGCAGACTGAACTAAGGAATATTTTTTGCAGACCACATGGAGCCTTTGGAAGACCATAAGCAGGAAAATGGCACACAGGAAGTGGAGGGGGCAATTGAACCGGGGGGGGGGGGGGGTGTGCAATGGATGGTGACAGGTGGATGGGAGAGGCCAATGCCAGAGTCTGACAAACTCTGATTGGAAAAGATGAGATGGGGTAAGAATGGGTAAGAAGACCTGAACAGCCTCCATGGACACTTTCCATCATATCGGAGTCAAGGGCATGAATAGGATAGGGAGGGTGGAGGACAGAAGGGAGGGAGGAAGAATGAAGGAGGCTTTAGTTGGATGTGGAGGCTGACTACAGGAGGATGAAAGTCAAAGGGGAGACAAAGACGACAGACTCCAAGTTCAAGTCAGCATAGGGTGTCTGGGTGGCTCAGTCAGTTGAGCCTGAGTCTGGGTTTTGGCTGGCATCATGATCACTGGATCCTGGGACTGACCCCTGTGTGGAGTCCCATAACTACTGATTACCTACCGGCTCCATGTTCAACAGGGAGGCTGCTGCTTCTCTGTCTCTTTTCCCTCTGCCTCTGCCCCTCCCCACCCAGCTGGCATTCTGTCTATATATAAAACAGACAAATCTTTAAGTTCAAGTTTGTGCATCTTCAACAATGGTGTTGTCCATAACAGAAAAAAAGAAGAAGAAAAAAAACAAGGTTTGCTGGTTGGGGTCTGTGTGTTTGTGGGGGGTGGGATGGCAGAAGCAGAGATGAGTTTTGTGTTTGCATGCTTAAGCTTAACACAATAGGACCATCATTTGTGAATATTCCACATAAGCCCAAAACCTGGAAGAGGTATCAAGGCCAGACTACAAATTCAGAAGTCATCTACTTCAAGAGGATCAAATTGTTCTCTGTGCCTAAAGAAAAAGAAGAAAGAACCTGCAGCCTTTCTGATTTTGCTCCTTATTTAAAGTCAGGTGGGGCACCTGGGTGGCTCAGTCATTAAGCGTCTACCTTCAGGTCAGGTCATGATTCCAAGACTCTGGGATCGAGCCCTGCATCAGGCTCCCTGCTCAGCAGGAACCCTCCTTCTCCCTCTCCCTCTGTATTTCTTCTCTCACTGTCTCTCTGTCTCTGTCAAAAAGAAAAAAAACTTTATATTTAAAGTGGGGTGGATTTAAAGGACAAAAGTAGTCAGGCCACTATCAGTCGTTGTCCATTTGACAAGTTTTGAATTTGGCACCTGGCACATTATCTCATTTTATTCTCTTCCCCACAGCCCTGTGAGGAAGGCACTATTTCCCCATTCCACAAGGCTCTGAGTGGTTGATTAGATCGACAAGGTCATACAATTTGCACGTCAGCAGAACTAGGATTAGAAGTCAAATAGGATTCCCAAATCCAGAGATGTTTGTTGTTGCAGTCACAGAGCTGGGTCAGTGGCATTAACTCACTGGTTTGTTCAAAGGTCAAGGTCAGAATAGTCCTCTGGACTGTTAGCCACCAAGCACAGGACCACTCCAAGACCCTGGAACGTGGTTGCCAGTTTTCCAGCTTATAATGCTGGGCCATAAATACCCAAAACTTCCTGGGAAATCCTTTTGTCACAGGTATCTTGGCCCTGGTAAGAGAGCCATGGCCCATTCAACCCCTCAGATCTAAATACAACAATGTTAGCATAAATGGCTACCTTGATAGTAATAGCAAAGATTTTCAGAAATCCTAAGGAAGCTAAACAGAAGTATTACTCAACACACAAATTAATTAAAAACCCATTTATGAAATCAAACATTCACAATTTCCCACAGGACTCTGTCCAAGAAATTTCTCAGGTGGCAAAGCAGCTCTGAAGCCATTTACTGAAAGGTGTGCAAAGAATTATTTTTTTATACATATATATAGCATGTAAGAACGGAGATTCTTTTTTTTTTTAAGAACTGAGATTCTTTTACGTTAATTAAAAATGCCAAGTTTGATTCTATAACACATACTTCACTCAAAGACGATCATTCTGTAAAATAGAGCCGCCAATAATTGGATCCTTCTACAGCCTGGCACCTTTCTTTCCCCTTGGGAAGGAGCCGTCTCCTAGAAATGCAGACAGCTCGTCCCCAGACACAGGGAGTCGTCACCAGCCTCTAATAACTGCTTGTCTTGCCAGGAAGACGGGCAAGCCAGGGCAAGCCCATGGCCTGCAGCATCTGTGTCCAATTCACTCTCTTCAATAAGAAAACTTTCTTCTTACCCTGAGAAGGGGGCAGATATCAGGCAGAACCACTTCATAAGCTCAGACCCAGCAGAGATCCATCTGGGATGCCCCTGGCCACGCACGGCTTATGAAAACTTTTTATGGCAAAAGAACTCCAGACCTCCCAGATTTCCCATAGCCCGTGGCTGCCCCAACCTCCCCGCTCAAAAAGCCCCTCCCAGGCAGCCAGCACCCCAAGCAGCATCAGCGACTTGGGTCATGCAAACGCTATTTCAGATGGACCTGTCCAGGAATCTTGTTCCCATGGTGGGAACTGGAAGAGAGTTTAAAAACCCAACCTCTGGGAGCAGAGTTGGAACCATTCATTCAACAAACAATAAGCTAAGGCTTTTTTCCTGGGGTGTCAAGATGTTTGTTTGGTTTGTTGCTCCTGTTTGTTTTTGTTGGCTTCTGCACTCAAACAAGATTTGGTTTTGCACAGCAGATTCCGCAAATGGAAGAAATTGTAAGATGTTTATGATTTCATTGCTAAGTGCAGCCTTTCTTGAGTAATTCTGGTCACCTAGAGGCTAGGTAATCTACACAACACTAGTTCATTCTCTGAGGAGAAAGAGCAGTGGGCTCACAGAAATGACTGCTCTTTGCCAGTTTCAGCCAGGCTGGAGAAACCTCCATCCCACCTAACTAGAGCCACATGAACTTCTTGGCATAATGGATTAAGGATGAGTTTTTCTTGTTGTTTGGGACATTAAAGAAATCTCTTTTCTGACTTTTTTGCACATCTTCTTAAAAGCAAGGACATTGTCTCTTGAGTGCTTAGCATTCAGTAGTAATAATTCCCATTCTATAAAAGAGGAAACTGAGGCTCAGAGCTAGCCTAACAGCTAGTATGTGGCAATGTGAGGACTCAAATACATGCCAGTGACCAGCTCTCACTGATTTCTTTCCCTCTCCAGGTCTTAGAACCAAGAGTAAAGGCTTTGAGCTCAGCCAATCCTAACCATGTCCCACAGGCTCTACAGCAACTTTTCCTGTTTTACCATTCTCCCACCAGCCTCAAACCCTCTCACCTATATTGGGTGGAAAGCTATAGCTCAGTGTTAGGGTGGTGGAGCGGGGTGTGGGGGAGATACTTATAAGCAGTTGAGGGTCTGTTTCTACATACAGGCAAATATGCATGTACATTACCATTCACGGAGTACTACTAGCTAAAGGGCATCCTATGATCTGGCATAGAGAAGGTATTCAATTAATGTTCAGTGAACAGAGGTCTGAATAAATTCACAATTTTTTTTAAAGTAATAATGAGTTTCTGCATTTATATCTTTGAGGGGAGTCCCAGGCACTGCTAACCAACCCCATGACCCTGAAGGAAATGTTCCCTCTGCCACCAACCCACTCATTTACAAATAAAAAGCTAGTCTAAGGGGACTATTTGGCTCTTCCTATCCAAGCATCATGGGAATCTATAATGCTGGTTTGTGAATTTCTGCACTCAGGAAGGGGCCCCGTGTCTGCTGGAGAGCTCTGCCGTTCCTTAGCCATCCTGGGTGCGCGGTGAATACCTGCTGAGCCACCGCTATGCAAGCTGACTACACTGCAGGGTTAGCCAAGAGAGTGAAATTTCCTAGAAAGGGAGTTTCTGTCACATGAATTCCATTTTTCTCCTGGTTTACATTGTCCAAACTTCATTTTGCTTGGGCTGCCAGGAAATAACAGCCGCAAGATATAATAAAAGCGCACACTCAGAATGTTAGCAACCAAAAGAAAAGTATACAGATTTCCGTTTCCAGCAATACAGTGTCCTAGGAATCCTGAAACACTATGGCTACAGGGGAAAAAAAAAAAAAAGTTTAAAATGCTAAACAAAAGGCAGGGGGGGTACCTTGGTGGCTCAGTTGATTAAGTGTCTGACTCTTAATTTTGGCTGAGGTCATGATCTCAGGGTTGTGAAATCGAACCTCATGCTGGGCTCCAGACTGGATACAGAGTCTGCTTAAGACTCTCTCTCTCTCTCGGGGCACCTGGGTGGCTCAGTCGGTTAGATGTCAGCCTTCAGCTCAGGTCATGGTCTCAGGGTCCTGGGATCAAGCCCCACGTCAGGCCCTCTGCTCTGTGGGAAGCCTGCTTCTCCCTCTCTCACTCCCTGTGCTTGTGTTCCCTCTCTCGCTGTCTCTCTGTCAAATAAATAAAATCCTAAAAAAAAAAAAAAGACACTCTCTCTCTCTCTCTCTCTCTCTCTGCCCCTCCCCCTTCCCCCTCTATAAATAAATAAATAAAGTGCTAAACAAAATATAGAAAGCCCTCCTTTAAATAAGCAAACATGCTTCCAAGAAAACAAGAGCATTTTACCTCCCCAAGACCAAGGCTGAAGCAGACCAGAGCTAAGTGACCGTCTACAGTGGGGCTATCTACGGAGATCTGCAGGTACCTCCTGTACAGTGAAGAGCCAGACCAGCCTGCAGAAAGAGAGGACACAAGGAGCCTATGCCCTGAGAAAAAAACCAAACTAGAAGAAAACCCACCCAGCAGTGGCAGACAACAAAAAAAATGGTTGGTCATAGCTGTGGTTCTGGGTGAAACTAACAATAACAATAAAATTCCCCAGAGATTTTTTGACTACAAATTTGACCACACACAGAAATTTGGGGGCGCAAATTTTAGTATCTACACTACCCTGAAAAAAGACAAGGAAAATTTCATTTAAAATAAAAAGTTTCGGGGCGCCTGGGTGGCTCAGTGGGTTAAAGCCTCTGCCTTCAGCTCAGGTCATGATCCCAGGGTCCTGGGATCGAGCCCCAGTAGGGCTCTCTGCTCAGTGGGGAGTCTGCTTCCTCCTCTCTCTGCCTGCCTCTATGCCTACTTGTCATCTCTGTCCGTCAAATAAATAAATAAAATCTTTTAAAAAATAAATAAAATAAAATAAAAAGTTTCAGCAAATGAATTCACAATCAAAAATTACATAAAACAAAAGGAAACAAGCCACCAAGTGTGAAAGTTAGCAGAAGCAACCAATAACAGAACCTGATTCATAAAGACCTCAGGTATTAGAATTACTAGATACAAAACATACAATAAGGATACGTAAGATGTTTTTAAGAAATAAAAGAATCAAAAACACAAAAACACATCTGAAAATAATCCAACTAAAGCTTCTTGAAATTGGGGTGCTTGGGTGGCTCAGTGGGTTAAGTCTCTGCCTTCAGCTCAGGTCATGATCTCAGGGTCCTGGGATCGAGCTCCACATCGAGCTCTCTCTCTGCCTTCTGCTCTGCCTGCTTGTGATTTCTCTCTCTCTGTCAAATAAATAAAATCGTTTTTAAAAAATTAAATAAAAAAATAAAACTTCTTGAAATTAAAATATTAAAATTTAAATTTAAAATTCAATGCAAGGGGACGCCTGGGTGGCTCAGTTGGTTAAGCAGCTGCCTTCAGCTCAGGTCATGATCCCAGCGTCCTGGGATCGAGTCCCACATCGGGCTCCTTGCTCATCGGGGAGCCTGCTTCTCCCTCTGCCTCTGCCTGTGCTTGCTCTCTGTCTCTCTCTCTGGCAAATAAATAAATAAAATCTTTAAAAAAAAAAATAAAAAAAAATAAAAATAAAAAATAAATAAAATTCAATGCAAGGGTTAAACCACGGGTCAAAAAAAAAAAAAAAATCACAACTCAAGAGCCAAATAGGTTTGAAGAAATTAAACAGAACACAAAAACAAGACCAAATATATGAAAGAGGGTAAATAAACAAAAGGTTAGTGAGAAGGTCCCACAGACATCTAATTGGTATTCCAGAAGGCAGTAAAAGAGAATGTTGAGAATTTTCCCAAATTGATCCAATTCCAATCTCTTAGTCAGAAATTCCAATGAATTCAAAGCAGTGAATACATTCTACACCAAGAAAGGATGTTAAAAGTAGCCAGAAAGCAAAGATGGAATCCTTCAGAGGAATGAAAATTAAGCTGACCGAAGGCATCTCAACAATGACAGGAGTCAGTAGACAGTGGAATAACATCTTCAAAGTGCTGAGAGAAAATAACTTTCAACCTTAAATTATGGGCTTAGAGAAACTATCTTTCCAGAATGAGAGTAAAGGTATTTTTAGGCAAATAAAAATTGAGAAAATTCACCAAAAGACCCTCACTGGAAGTGCTTCTTAAAGGACATATCCCAGGAGGAATATGCCCCAGAGGAATAGCTGAGCTACAAGAAGGGGGATGAAACACATGGCATACATGTGAGTAACTAAATAATTCTGACCGTAGAGACGCTACTAATAATGTTAACAACAAAGACTTCACTTTCCAAAAATATAACAGTACTCCACTCTGATATTTCTCTAAGTAATACTCCTTCTTAAAAGAGACCAAAGTGAAAACACAGCTTTAATAAATATTTTTACCCTCTCCCATTTCTTTCCTCAAGCCTCCCTGCCTTCGTTTTCCCGATCTTTGGGTACAGAAAGTTAAAAGCCGAATTGGCTAAATCTTACCTAAAGATAGAAGCAGTCATCAGAGTGTCAAACACCATAAAAAGATGAGCCAGGAAATCTTTGGTGGCCCAAGTAAGGACACTTTGGGCGGATTGCAGCGGTTGGAAGTGAGACTCAGTAAGGGGTGAGGGAGAAGTCAGTAACGGGTGAGGTATGAAATGCGGGGTCTGTTCACCAGAGGACAAGGACAAGCACAGGAGACCAGGGGCACCTTGTGCATCTGCAAAAAGCTCTTATAAGCCCCCCTTGAAGACTGGAGGAAATCCTTCCCAAAGTAAACCAGCATGCACTTAGCAGAAATTCCAGCTTCAGGAATGCATGAATTGTGGGCAATCCCAAACAATTAATATCCTTCTAAGACTTATTTCTGGAAGGTTTATTTTTTTTTATTTTTTTTTTTTGGTTTATTTTTTAAAGATTTTATTTATTTGACAGAGATCACAAGTAGGCAGAGAAGCAGGCAGAGAGAGAAGAGGAAGCAGGCTCCCTGCTGAGCAGAGAGCCTGATGAGGGACTCCATTCCCAGCACCCTGGGATCATGACCCACTGAGCCACCCAGGTGCCCCTGCAAGGTATATTTTAGACTGATACTTTGAGTGCTGACTCCATACCAGGCATAGAGCACTTTAGATTATTGTTTACTCCTCAAATGAACCTTATGAGGGGATTACTAATTTATTCTCACAAGGAAACCAAAGCTTAAAGTTAAATGACTTGCCCAAGGTTGTGGAGTTAGTAGCTGATCAAGTCAGAACCTGAACCCAAGTTAGTATGAGTGCAGAGCTCATGCTCTCAATCACTGTACTTTTTTGCCTCCCTTAACTCTTTCCACTATAGGACCCTATTTACATTTTATTCAAGTGCAGGCCTCCACATGATAATAAAGCAACTGTTTGAGATATAGCCTTAACTTATATTACCATGTATATATTTTACATAATATGTTAATGATGAAAATTAACTTATATATATATATCTCACTTGATTTACTTTAACTTAATAGAAGGCAATGACTTAAGGTCTTTCGTCAACTCAGTACCCACAGTCTGGGACATCCGTATTTGAGAACACTCTATGTCTTATTCATCTTTGTCTTCTTCGTCTTTAGCACATGGCAGGTGCTTCAAAAACATTTGTGGAATGAAGTTCTAGGACTTTCTCGATAGCCTGTATACACTTGCATGCTTTTGGGTGAAGACTGCTTAGAGATTTAATAGGTTTAAGAGGTGTTAGAGTATGCCAGTAAGGTAAGGATTAAAAACACAATAACAGCTTTCCAAAACATGGTCCGAAAAGCTCTGACAGCGTTGGAAGAAATGGATTCACCTTCCAGTTCTGTTGTTAGCTCTATCAATTCTCTGCAGTGAAATGTCACATAAATATTTAGCAACAGTGGGCCTGATTTGTATCACTTGGCTGATTTCCACGGTATAAATTCTACCACCACGGCTGATTTCTAGGTAACATGCCATTACTCGGTCCCGGACATCTGTACTGACACCACTTTGAACACAGAGCTGGCAAGAGGCGCGCAGTAGCCCGTCGTTTTCTGGTATTTCCACCCTTCACATACAAAGACACAACTCCAGAGCTTCAACTATAGTAAAATACAGTAAAATGACTAGCAAGTGATGAGTTGAGTATTTGTGACCTCTGTTTACTTACTTAATACATAACTCATTTCATTATAATTTAGTTATGTTTATATAATTTATTCTTTAAATGGTTGTGTTTGACAACCACATTACAAAACTCCTGCAGATGTAACAACACCCCTCCTGAGCCAGTGCCAACACAGCCCTGACGCCCTAGATCTCACTTTTCTCATCTACAAAATTCTAGGAATCATCCAAAGGAAATGACTAAGGATTCTGCAAAGATTAAAACCACAGGAGTATTTACCACATTGATGTTTATAAAATCATAAGCTATAAACAAATTAAGCCTCTAACAATAGAATTACTAATAACAACAAAGAAATGTTCACCAAACACTTACTGTGTCCCTGCCTTGCTAGTCTCCAGTTAACAAACCCATAAGTTGACCACCCATCCTTCTGGAAAACATCCTCCCTGTGGCAAGCTGAACATCTGGCCTAGTTGGCCTCTCTCCAGTAGACTGTTCCTACAAGGGAGTCTGTGCTCTTGGAAAGTAAGATGTGCTTGTTCCTAAGCTTGCCTGTGCCTACTTACTTGTGTAGGCACACATTTGTGTGCGTGCTAGAATTAACTACTATGTACTGCAAAGAAGTAAGTGCCATGAGAGAGATAGTCATTGTTTCTCTGAATCTCATTACAATGCTTTGGAAAGATGGCTCTAGGTGTGACGAAAACAACTCAAAAGATGGGGACAATCATATATTTAAGAGACAGAGTACTCAGGGTACAGACGTATATTAAAAAAAATTCTTGGGGCGCCTGGGTGGCTCTAGAGGGTTAAAGCCTCTGCCTTCAGCTCAGGTCATGATTCCAGGTCATGGGATCGAGCCCCACATCCGGCTCTCTGCTCAGCAGGGAGCCTGCTTCCTCGTCTCTCTCTCTCTACCGCCTCTCTGCCTACTTGTGATCTCTGTCAAATAAATAAATAAAATCTTTAAAAAAAAAAATTCTTTGCTGCTTATCTGAACTTTGAATTTAAATGTCCTGTGTTTCCCTGGCCTCTCTACTGGTGACCCCTCTCCTTACCCTAAGCACCCAAACATCAACTTCACCCATAGCCAACTATTTTATACTTACAGTAACCTCTCTTTCCCTGTAGACCTCTGTCTGCCAGCAGAAAGAAAAATCACTCCCCTCTTCTAGCCTGCAGTGGGGAGCTTCCCTAAAAGGTGGCCTGAGCAACTAGCTCAGTGGGAGAGAGAGGTCCACAATGTTCTTAGTACATGGAGGCAGTGAAAAGGCAAGGCATGGTGCAGAAGACAACCCTCACTTACTTGCCACTTTTGCACAGGACTAGCCTAGCTCCGAACTAGGGATGGGAAATTAACCGGAATTTCCTACAAGACCTCCCTGTGCTCTTCAAGCAGCTCACCTCATACATCCAAATCCTTTTGAGATCCCTATTTCTGGATTAAACAACCCATCTTCAACTGCAAATGAAGTCACGTATATATTCTTCAAATGAGTCCAAATTCCATTTAAACAGGAAAAAGCCTTTTCCAGTCACGTCTGCCCCAAGTAAAAGGAGAGACATTGTCTAAAGGCGCTAGAGCATTGCACAGAACACACGTGTGTAAACTTTCCCCTTGTCTTAGGGACCATCTATTTGGATGACACATTTTGACACCCCCACAAAAGGTGAGGTGGCTGCTGCCATGAGGAAATTGCCTATGATTAGGAGAAAACGTGAAAGGATAGGAATGCCTCTTTGGAGCATCTCACACGCGGTAATAGCTGTCATGAAAATGACCCCAATTTTGCCTATTCTCACTGGGGAATGAGAGAGGAATTTACTTCCTGGCCTTTTGAAGGGGTATCCTTGGTGTTAGTTTTGGATGTAGGGGATTTCTAACTTTCAGGGAAACCTATAGGTTTAGGCAGAGGAGGCATGTAGGCCCAGAGCTGGAAACGACGTCTTGGATTTTGGTGACTGGGAGTTTAACAATGATGCTATTTTAGAGTGCAAAGATTGGAGAGGCTCATAATAAGATCACTAAAGTGAATGAGGGACCTCACCGATAGAATTCGCTGTTGCCATTAAATAAGACACTGAACACTAGTTAATGATGTAGAAGACATCTGATACATAATTAAGTGAAAAGTTGCAAAACATGTACAATTATTGACCAAAATGTGGACAGTGGTAATCTCTGAGTAACAGAATTACTCCTCACTAATATTCATTTACTTTTTTTAATAATGAATATGAATTGCTTCAGGGGGAAAAAGTTATTCTATATATATTAAACACCTTTCAACACTTCAGAACCAATAAAACTGTGCTTTTTATTCAGGTAACAAACAAGGAACCAAAGACCTATTAAAATCAAACTATGGCAAGGAAATTCAGCAGGGCTTCAAGCCATTCTCTACATAATAGAAATAATATTTTTGAAACTTCGGATTTATAGGCTCCCCATGAAGCCAATGAGGGTATATGTGAGCTACAAAGATCACAATGGTAACACAGCCAACAGTCAGCATTCCCAGAACTCTTCCTTATTCTGTACCAGGCATCAGGCTAAACACTGAATTACCTCACTTAGGCTCCTAGCAACCATACAAAGTAGATACCATCATTATTCCCAGTTCTCAAGCTTCAAGATGTAAAGTGCCTTGCCTAAGGACCCACAGAGAGCAGATGATCCTGACCCCTTGCCCTGCATACGAGCAAATGAGTACTCACCTCACTCTCCAAGTGACACACCTCTGGCATCTCTAAAAAATACTGTCACTCAGCCATTTGGGCCAGCATTCTGACCTGTCAATCAAGATCTATTTTGATTATCAGAAAAAAGGAACTTTAAAGGCACAGAGAATCCGTGTCCTTCCTTCAGGAGTTCTGGGGGTAAGGCTAATGCAGGTCTACAGTCCTGTGCACTAGAACGAATGTCAGCAAGCACCAAAAAGAGGCAGAGTCTGGTCAGCCAGCTGGTTACTCGAAAAACAGCCAGTCGGCTAAAGCACTTAACCCTACTGCTTTTTCACTCGTTCTAATTGGTTGCCTGACTTCAGTTCCCCCTGCTGCTCTCTACTTCGATTCTTGCACCAGTCCTGCCCCGACAGGGAGGAAGAAGACCAAGGTGAGGATATAATAAACACAGTCTACACGACAGGGCAGGGAATGCAGACTAACAAATGCAGACAACAAACCATCTTTTGATATTGGTTTTCATTTTGTTTTTCTCCCTGAACTGATACTCTGTCTTGTTCATTAAGTCAAGCCTATTTGGATATCTTGTCTTTGAAAGCTGTGGCAACATAGAAATACAGTGGCCCTCTACTCCTCAGTTCTGCAAGATCTCTTCCCCATTGCCTAGACCAGAGGAATACAATCTTGACCTCTAAATCTATAGGTATTTACCATCAAGACTATCAAATATGCTACTTGTGAGACCTTTAACTCGTGAAATGATCCCAACAGCCCAGATCTCTCTAGCAACATGGCAGTAAGGACTATTTAGAAAGAGCATAAGTAAGCCAAAGGTAATAGGACGAGGGTGCCTTCCCCACACAGGCCTCCTTGGCATTAATCAGGGAAAGGGTGGGTTTCAGGAGTCCAGCTTAAAGGGAGTAAGAAAACCCAAGGCTTCATTCCATAATTCTTACTTGCTACTAAAGCCATGAGGCCAGGATGTGTGTTTAAAGCCTCTTTAATTCAAAGACCTGTTATCTTTACTTGACCTTATTTCCTGTCATTGGCAAGAATCAAGCTGCTTCTATTCCCCCTAATAGCCATATAGTATAACTCTTGCTGGGAACAAACGCTGTGTGTACCTTCCTTTGTGGCAGGCCGCAATCTTGGGAAGTAATATGTCTGTTTTGAAAAGAGTCATTTACAGCCTGCTGTTTGACCTAAGGGATCCAGAAGCCCACCCTTTTCTGGCCTCATACACTGTATTTCCTTCCTGGGTTTTTCACAGGTTTAATGCAGCACAGGTGGTGGTGTGTTTCCAAACCAGGTGTCTGAGGCTAAAGACATTTGCTAAAATATTCAGCTTATATCCTTTTTGGCTTGAAATTTAGCACTATGAAGTGCTGAGACTTGGGGATGGCTTGACTTGATTTTTTTTTATTACATTTTGACTGTCTTTTACTTGGTTTTTCCTCCCTGCTGTTTACCACTCCCTGGAGAAGCTATAAAATCCTTGCAGTTTACTTACCCACACTTCTCAATGTAGTGTCAATGCCACACACGCAAACTCACAACTCTCCAGCTGATTGGGTATAGGGCTGGGGCTGCAACTACTTATCATTTTATTTTTTTATTTTTTATTTATTTGTGTGAGAGAGAGAGTGCACACAAGCAGGAGGAGCAGGAGGCAGAGGAAGAAGCAGACTCCCCAGTGAGCAAGGAGCCTGATGCCTAACTCAATTCCAGGACCCTGGGATCATGACCTGAGCCGAAGGCAGATGCTTAACCAACTGAGCCCTCAGGTGTCCCACTGCTTCTTCATTTTAAACATGAATGCATCAGAGTCCAGAGATAGTATAAGGGACACCCTCACCCTACCCAACCCCCATCCATCCAGGGAAAGTAGTTGATAGGACAGAGAAGGCTTAAACCCTGTCTGGTTCTTTTGACCTCACAATGGTTGTGTCTGTATAATAGAAAACCTTTTACTTCACAGTGTTAGGAAGACCAAATAGCGTTGTGTTCATATTATAAGCAGTACATATTTACATATTATGATATAAATAAAATTTTGTATCTGTTTATTTGCTTGCTTTGTGTCTGTGTTCCTCACTACACTCTAAGCTCCACATGGAAGAAAATCAGGTAGATGGGAACCTAGCATCTTAAACACAGTAAGAGCTCAAAAATTCTGTTTAAAAAAAAAAAAAGTAAATAGGGGCGCCTGGGTGGCTCAGTGGGTTAAAGCCTCTGCCTTCGGCTCAGGTCATGATCCCAGGGTCCTGGGATCAAGCCCTGCATCAGGTTCTCTGCTCAGCGGGGAGCCTGCTTCCACCCCACCCCACCCCGCTGCCTACTGTGATCTCTGTCTGTCAAATAAATAAAATCTTTAATAAATAAATAAATAAAGGCTCTGCCTTTGGCTCAGGTCATGATCTCAGGGTCCTGGGATCAAGCCCCACAGTTGGGCTCTCTGCTCAGCAGGGAGCCTGCCTTCCCACCACCCCTGCTGCCTGTCTCTCTGCCTGCTTGTGATCTCAACGTCAAATAAAAGAAATAAACCTTTAAAAAAAAGTAAATAACCTATTTATAGATGCTAAACAGCACCACGGGGATGAAATAATCAAAATCCAGGTTGCAGAAAATTCTACAAGACAAACATAAGTTTCTTCCACAAATACATTTTTTTCAAGATTTTTTTGAGAGAGAGAGCATGCACATATGCACAAGAGGGATGGGTATGGCAAAGAAGCAGACTCCCCACTGAGCAGGGACCCTTAGGATTTGATCCCAGGACCCTGGGATTATGACCTGAGCCAAAGGCAGATGCTTGATCAACTAAGCTATCCAGGTGCCCCCAACAAATACATCCCAAGACAAAAAAGAAAAAAAAATTGGGGGAGGAAGCAAGATGGTGGAGGAGTAGGAAACTTAAATTTTATCAGGTCCCAGGAGTTCAGCTAGATAGTTACCAAACCATTCTGAACACCTACAAACTCAGCAATTATCCGCAAATCTCCGAAGAGAAAAAGAGCAGCAATTTTCTAGGAACAGAAAATCGACCACTTTCCAGAAGGTAGGATGTGCGAAGTGAATCCAAATAGACAGGAAGATAGACTACTGGGAGAGGGGCCAGCTCCCAGCAAGTGAGAAAGCAGCAGAGCACAAAACTGGAACTTCTAGAAGTCTGCTCCACTGAGGGACAACACTCCAGAAGCTAAACACAGGGGGTGGAGCCCTCACGGGAACAGTGTGGTCTCAAGACCTGCGGAGTCACAGAAAGACTGGGAGTGTCTGAGTGTGGCAGAGTTGCCAGGTATTGGTGCAGGGAAGCTGGCTGCAGAGACGGAGTTGAGCAGTGGGCTCTCAGCTCAGGGTTACCTTAAACCGTGATCTGAGGCACAGTCAAGCCACTGCTCTTTGAGCAGGGACCCCACAAGTGGCAGATCTGGAGAGACCCCCTCCTTCCTCCTCCAGAAGGAGGGGCATAGGAGCATGCTGCAGGAATCTACTGGGTTTGGAAACTCCAAACAGGGCTGTGCACCCGAGACAGAAATGCTCAGTCACAGGGTAGGCGAGCATGGAGTGCAGCCAGAGACAAGGGAGATGGGAGGGACTGACTGCTTTTCTCTGAGGGTGCATTAAGGAGTGGGGCCCTGAGCTCTCAGTTCCTATGGGGCCAGAGATTGGGAGGCCGCCATTTTCATTCCCGTTCTCCAAGCTGTATGGAAAGCATTCAGGGAACAAAAGCTTCCAAGAGCAAACCAGAGCAGATTACTTAGCCTGGCCCAGGGCAAAGGTGGTGTAAATCCACCTTGGGCAAAGACATTTGACAATCACTTCCACAGGACCCTCCCACATAAGATCAGCAAGAACATCCAGCCAAGAACAAGTTCGTCAATTGAGGAGAAATGCGCAACTCCAGAGCTAGGGGAAAGCAACACATAAAATTTTTAATCATGGCTTTTTTCCATGATTGTTTAGTCTTTCAAAGTTAAATTTTTTAAATTTTAGTTTTTTCTTATTCTATTTTCTAAATTTTTCCTCTTTCCTCTTTTAACTTTTTAGATCTATTTCATCTTATCAATACCTTTTTAAAAATATTTTTAGATTTTCATTGTTATAGTCCTATTCTATCCCTTCATTCTATTTAGCCTTATTTTTTGTATACATATAAGTTTTTCTTTTTTTTAAATTTTGGGGTAGAGTTTCTTCTAATAGATCAAAATATACCCTAAATCTAGTGCATGGCTTTGTTGTAGTCTCCAGCTGGATCACATACTTTCCTCTTTTTTTTTCATTTTTTTCAACCAACTTATCAATTCCTTTTTTAGAATCTTTTTTAATTTTCATCTGTACAGTCATATTCCACCCCTTCATACCCTTATTTTTGTATATATATAAGTTTTTCTTTCTTTAAAATTTTGGGAGGTCATTTCTTCTAAGAAATCAGAATACACCCAAAATCAAGTGTGTGGCTGTGTTCTATTTACCAGTCTAATATACTTACTTTTTTATTTTTTATTTTATTTTATCTTTTTATTTTTCCTCCTTTCTTCTCCCCCCCGGTTTTGGGTCTCTTCTGATTTGGTTAGCATATATTTTTCTGGGGTCTTTGCCACCCTTTTAGTATCTTGTTCTCTCATTCATCTACTCTTATCTGGATAAAATAACAAGGTGTTAAAAACTCACCACAAAAAAAAAGAACAAGAGGCAGTACTGATGGCTAGGGACCTAATCAATACGGACATTAGTAATACATCAGAACTAGAATTCAGAATGACAATTATCAAGGTGCTAGCTAGGCTCAAAAAAAGCATGGAAGATATTATAAAATCCCTTTCTGGAGAAATAAAAGAACTAAAATCTAAACAAGCTGAAATCAAAAAACCTATTAATGAGGTACAATAAAAAAATGGAGGCTCTTACTGCTAGGATAAATGAGACAGAAGAGAGAATTAGTGATATAAAAGACCCAGTGACATAGAATAAAGAAGCTGAGCAAAAGAGACAAACAACAGCTGGATCATGAGGGGAGAATTTGAAAGATAAGTAATACCATAAGACAAAACAATATTACAATAATTGGGACCCCAGAAGAAGAAGAAAGAGAGAGAGGGGTAGAAGGTATATTGGAGCAAATTATAGTAGAGAATTTCCCTAATATGGCAAAGGGAACAAGCATCAAAATTCAAGAGGCACAGAGAATTCCCCTCAAAATCAATAAAAATAGGTCAACACCCCATCATCTAATAGTAAAACTTACAAGTGTCAGTGACAAAGAAAATCCTGAAAGCAGCTCAGGACAAGAGGTCTGCAACATACAATGGTAGAAATATTAGGCTGGCAGCAGACTTATCCACAGAGACCTGGCAGGCCAGAAAGGACTGACTTGATATATTCAGAGCACTAAACGAGAAAAACATGCAGCCAAGAATACTATGTCCAGCTAGACTGTCACTGAAAATAGAAGGAAAGATAAAAAGCATCCAGGACAAACAAAAATTAAAAGAACAAACTCCAAACACCAACCCAGTCCTACAGGAAATACTGAAAGGGGTCCTCTAAGTAAAGAGAGAGCCTAAAAGTAACAGACCAGAAAGGAACAGAGACAATATAATGGCACTAAATTAATATCTTCCAATAGTTACCCTCAATGTAAATGGGCTAAATGTCCCCAATCAAAAGATACAGGTATCAGAATGGATTAAAAAAACAAGATTCATCAATACGCTGTCTACAAGAAACTCATTTTAGACCCAAAGACACCTCCAGATTTAAAGTGAGGGGGTGGAAAAGAATTTACCATGCTAATGATGGGCATCAAAAGAAAGCTGGGGTGGCAATCCTTATATCAGATTAAGATTTTAAGTCAAAGACTATAATAAGATGAGGAAGGACACAATATCATACTTAAAGGGACTGTCCACAGGAAGAGCTAACAATTTTAAATATCTATGCCCCTAACATGGGAGCAGCCAACTATATAAACCAATTAATAACAAAATAAAAAAAAAAATACAATCGACAACAATATAATATAGTAGGGGACTTTAACAACCCCCTCACTGAAAAGGACAGATCATCTAAGCAAAACATCAACAAGGAGATAAAAGCTTTAAATGACACACTGGACCAGATGGACATCACAGATACATTCAGAACATTCCATCCCAAAGCAACAAATACACATACTTCTCAAGTGCACATGGAACATTCTCCAGAATAGATCACATCCTGGGTCATGAAATAGGTCTCCACTGGTACCAAAAGATTGGGATCATTCCCTGCATATTTTCAGACCACATTGCTCTGAAACTAGAATTCAATCACAAGAGGAAAGTTGGAAAGAACTCAAATACATGGAGGCTTAAGAGCATCCTACTAAAGAATGAATGGGTCAACGAGGAAATTAAAGAAGAATTTCAAAAATTTCATGGAAACAAATGAAAATGAAAACACAACTGTTCAAAATCTTTGGGACACAGCAAAGGTGGTCCTGAGAGAAAAGTATATAGCAATACAAGCCTTTCTCAAGAAACAAGAAAGGTCTCAAGTATACAACCCAACCCTACACCTAAGGGAGCTAAAGAAAGAACAGCAAAGAAAGCCTAAACCCAGCGGGAGAAGAGAAACCATAAAGATCAGAGCAGAAATCAATGAAATAGAAACCAAAAGAACAGCAGAACAAATCAATGAAACTAGGAGCTGGTTCTTTGAAAGAATAAGATTGATAAACCCCTGGCCAGACTTATCAAAAAGAAAAGAGAAAGGACCCAAGTTAATAAAATCATGAATGAAAGAGGAGAGATCACAACCAACACCAAAGAAATACAAACAATTATAAGAACATATTATGAGCAACTCTACGGAAACAAATTTGACAATCTGGAAGAAATGGATGCATTTCTAGAGACATATAAACTACCACAACTGAACCAGGAAGAAATAGAAAACCTGAACAGACCCATAACCAGTAAGGAGATTGAAACAGTCATCAAAAATCTCCCAAAAATAAGAACCCAGGGCCAGATGGCTTCCCAGGGGAATTCTACCAAACATTTAAAGAAGAATTAATACTGATTCTCCGGAAACTGTTCCAAAAAATAGAAGTGGAAGGAAAACTTCCAAACTCATTTTATGAGGCCAGCATTACATTGATCCCAAAACCAGACAAAGACCCCATCAAAAAGGAGAATTACAGACCAATGTCCTTGATGAACACAGATGCAAAAATTCTCACCAAAATACTAGCCAACAGGATCCAACAGAACATTAAAAGGATTATTCACCACAACCAATTGAGATTTATTCCTGGGCTGCAAGGTTGGTTCAACATCCGCAAATCAATCAATGTGATATAATACATTCATAAAAGAAAGAACAAGAACCATATGATACTCTCAATAGATGATGAAAAAGCATCTGACAAAGTACAGCATCCTTCCTTGATCAAAACTCTTCAAAGTGTAGGGATAGAGGGTACATACCTCAATATCATCAAAGGCTTCTATGAAAAACCCACAGTGAATATCATTCTCAATGGGGAAAAATTGAGAGCTTTCCCCCTAAGGTGAGGAACACGGCAGGGATGTCCACTATCACCACTGCTACTCAACATAGTACTAGAAGTCCTAGCCTCAGCAATCAGACAACAAAAAGAAATTAAAGGCATCCAACTGGCAAAGAAGTTGTCAAACTCTCACTCTTTGCAGATGATACGATACTTTATGTGGAAAACCCAAAGACTCCACTCCAAAACTCCTAGAACTCATACAGGAATTCAGTAAAGTGTCAGGATATAAAATCAATGCACAGAAATCAGTTGCATTTTTATATACCAACAGCAAGACAGAAGAAAGAGAAATTAAGGAGTCAATCCCGTTTACAATTGTACCCAAAACCATAAGATACTTAGGAATAAGCCTAACCAAAGAGGCAAAGAATCTGTACTCAGAAAACTATAAAGTACTTATGAAAGAGGAAGGAAGACACAAAGGAAGGCACAAAGAAATAGAAAAACATTCCATGCTCATGGGTGGGAAGAACAAATATTGTGAAAATGTCTATACTACCTAAGGCAATCTACACATTTAATGCAATCCTTATCAAAATACAATCAACTTTTTTCAAAGAAATGGAACAAATAATCCTAAAGTTTATATGGAACCAGAAAAGACCTTGAATAACCAGAGGAATATTGAAAAAGAAAAGCAAAGTTGGTGGCATCACAATCCCAGACTTCAAGCTCTATTACAAAGCTGTCATCATCAAGACAGCATGGTACTGGCACAAAAACACACATAGATCAATGGAACATAATAGAGAGCCCAGAAATGGACCCACAACTCTATGGTCAACTAATCTTCGACAAAGCTGGAAAGAATGTCCAATGGAAAAAAGATGGTCTCTTCAACAAATGGTGTTGGGAAAATTAGACAACCACATGCAAAAGAATGAAACTGGGGACGCCTGGGTGGCTCAGTTGGTTAAGCAGCTGCCTTTGGCTCAGGTCATGATCCCAGCGTCCTGGGATCGAGTCCCACATCGGGCTCCTTGCTTGGCGGGGAGCCTGCTTCTCCCTCTGCCTCTGCCTGCCATTCTGTCTACCTGTGCTCGCTCTCTCTCCCTCTCTCTCTGACAAATAAATAAAATCTTAAAAAAAAAAAAAAAAAAGGAATGAAACTGGACCATTTCCTTACACCACACACAAAAATAGACTCATGAAAGACCTCAATGTGAGACAGGAATCTATCAAAATCGTTGAGGAGAACACAGGCAGTAACCTCTTTGACCTCAGCCACAGCAACTTCTTCCTAGAAACATTACCAAAGGCAAGGGAAGCAAGGACAAAAATGAACTATTAGGACTTCATCAAGATCAAAAGCTTTTGCACAGCAAAGGAAACAGTCAACAAAACCAAAAGACAACTGACAGACTGGGAGAAGATATTTGCAAATGACATATCAGATAAAGGTCTAGTATCCAAAATCTATAATGAATTTACCCAACTCAACACCCAAAGAACAAATAATCCAATCAAAAAATGGGCAGAAGACATGAACAGACATTTCAACAAAGAAAACATCCAAATGGTCAACAGACACATGAAAAAGGTGCTCAACATCACTCGGCATCAGGGAAATACAAATCAAAACCACAGTAAGATACCACCTCACACAAGTCGGAATGGCTAAAATTAACAAGTCAGGAAACAACAGAGGTTGGCGAGGATGCGGAGAAAGGGGAACCCTCCTACACTGTTGGTGGGAATGCAAGCTGGAGCAACCACTCTGGAAAACAGCATGGAGGTTCCTCAAAAAGTTGAAAATAGAGCTACGCTATGACCCAGCAATCACACTACTGGGTATTTAACCTAAAGATACAAATGTAGTGATCCAAAGGTGTGCATGCACCTGAATGTTTATAGCAGCAATGTCCACAACAGCCAAACTATGGAAAGAACCTAGATGTCCATCAACAGATGAATGGATAAAGAAGATGTGGTATATATATACAATGGAATACTATGCAGCCATCAAAAGAAGCAAAATCTTGCCATTTGCAACAACGTGGAAAGTCAAAACTCATTTAATCCTCCTACTTAAAGTGAACCTTATCTAAACAAGATATGAAAGTTTGTAGTAGGGGCACCTGGTGACTCAGTCAGCTAAGTGTTTGCCTTCAGCTCAGGAATGATATTGGGGTTCTGTGATCAAGCCCTGCATCGGGCTCCCTGCTCAGCAGAGAGTCTGCCTCTCAGTCTCCCTCTACCTCTCCCCTCCCCTTCCCACTGCCCTCCACTCTGTCCCACTTCCCAGCCCGTGCTCTTTCTCTCTCTCAAATAAATAATATTTTCAAAAGTTTGTAGTAAATAATGACATAATACAGAGTGTCAAAAAATAATGGAAATTTATCTTTTAAAAATGAAACTAAATAAAAATAAGCTTATTGTAGCTTATATTAAACCACATTTGGAATATAATAAATATGCTCTAATTCATAGAACAACAAATAAATTGACAGTTTTAGTGCAATTCGTCTGACATATAAAAGCATAATAGTAATATCTTTCAGTTCACATTTTATTTTGTCGCATAATCATAAAAATAGTCATTCTCACAAAAATATTAGAGGGCTCCATGCATTTTCTGAAGTCTTTTTAAATATCTCATTCAAATCATTTTCTTTAGAATCATCCTATCAATTTTCTCTCCTCCAATTAACAAGTGAACAAATTCTGCCAGATTCATATTTGTTAATGGCTTTGCCTGAAACCAAAGGAATTCTTTCAACATCACCCTTTCAGAATACTTCATGATGTCCTGCATCTTTGCAAGATTTATTTACAGTTTCAGTTTGGCTAGATGCTAATAATGGGTAGGGAGGAGGGGGAAAGAGGTATTCAAAGTTTGTATCAATTTTACAAACTGTTAGTTATTCAAGAATTCTGCTCCCCTGTGCAACCTGCTAATTGTTGGGACTAATACTGGATCTCTCATGACCTACTCCTATAACTGCAAGTTTCACATAAATCATGCATAGCCGGGTACTACTGAAAAGCCTTATTAGAACTGATATTTGAATATTTCAATCCAAAGTGGCTCAGGCCTAATTATCTTTCGAATTCCCCCAAATTTATTTTTTATTTTATGGCTGTAGATGAAATGACATCCTCTTAAACCCATTCAGAAGGACAAGGATGCGAAGAGCACCAAGGACTACCAAAGGCAACACTATAAAGTTAAATATGTACCTTGGCCTTTTATAGCTCAGTGTTAACCAAAATTCACTCCTGCCGCTTAACCAGAGAATTCCTTTCAATTCAATCCATGCAAATAAATAGTTCAGTTCTAGTATACAAAGTAAAATAGGGAACATCACCACAAGGGGCAAAATATCACTGTATTGTTGCCTTACCCCCTAATGTACACGTAATCTCGACTGATTATTTTAAATAATGTCATAACGTAAAAAAAATCTGAGCAGTATAGGATAGAGATCAGGGAAAAGACATAAATATGAAAGATCTTACTTCCTAAACCACATAAAACCTTGCAAAGATAAATAGCACATAACCAACTGACTTTATATCCATGAATGTGAAAATCTTCCTACACCAGTGTTGACCAAACTTGCCTAAGCACATGAGAATTAGGTTTGGGGCCTGTTAAGGTAGATTCTCAGGCTCCTCCCACGGGGATTCTCATCAGTAGTTCTAGGAGTAGAGCCCAGGAATGGATACATTTTAACAAGCATCCCAAGAATCCTTAGGTTCACATATGTTTAAAAACCACTGACTTGGTCTAATTACAACTTTAAAAGTGAGGGCGGCTGAACCATGAACACAGGGCCTACAGCTGATGTCTGGAGTCAAAATGGAAAGTAAACTGAAAGAGGCTTTCGCATCGGGCAGATGTTAGTTTGGATCTTGGCTTTGTCCTTTACTTGCTCGGATCCCTTGAACAAGTAGCTAACATTACTAAGCTTCTTTTTCCTTATAGGCAAAATGGGTGTAACATTGACCCACAAGATTGCTATAGAACTAAATAAGGTAAATGAAAGAACTCAGTACAATATAGGGCAGATAATAGTCAGTGTGTTCAATTAACTTCCTTCTTCTTCTATTTTGCTGGAAAATGGGCCCAATAGAAAATACCAACAATACCAGCTCTGAGTGTTGGCATGCTTTTTACAGGTCAGGTGCACGCTGCCATTATCCTTCTCTGCCAGCACCCCCACCCTCAAATGCTGCTTCCCATTCATTCCCCAGTCCACAATCACAAAGGACTTCCTCAGGTGAAATGAGACACAACCCAGCTGTATTTTGTCAGTGGAGCCACCTGGTGACAGGTATGAAGAACTGGTTTTCTCTTCCTTCCCCACAAGGGACTCATCCCCAAGCTGCACTCCCCACCTTTATTCTGTCACCATTTTCCTCTTCCATTACTAGCATCAACCATTACTTTCACATGAAACCTCTAGCTTTCCTTTCCCTTCTTTTGCTCAGAAACTTCAGAAAACTCTTCCTTTTACCTGCCCCCAACCCTCTCCACCTGTGCTCCATCTGGGCGCCAAAACCAAGCTTAATTGAGGCTGATGAACAGACGGGCAACTCTAGGAGCTCCTCTACCTGAAGAACAGAACAGAAGGGCCATCTGCTCAAAAGTGAAATTGGAATAAAAACACTGCTATCAACCTGGCAAGTTCTTAAAGGTGCCCAGAAGTTCTCCTCAGGAGCACTCCAGAAACTTGTGCCTCTTTCTTAACCTTTGAGAGAAACTTTCTCACAAATACCAACACTCATGATCAGTCACATGCAATTTCTCTTTTCCTCTTTCTGTTGCTGCTCCTGGAGTTGAGAAACCCTTGTCCGGACTCATCTGGAATCACTGAGGCCTGCAAATGTGAAGGTAGTGATCTTCCCCCCTACTCTGAATTGCTTCTTGACACTCATTCTGGTGCACTCTTCACAGGGGAATGGGGAAAACCTTGAGGTTACTGGGGGTTTCTCCCCTCTTTTGTCCCTCGCTCTCTCTCTCTCCTCCCCATCCATTTGCTTTTCCCACTTCCCAATTCAACACCATCAGACCTGGATTCAAATTCTGACAGTATGATTTACGAGGTGTGTGACATGGAGTATACATCCCTTCTGGGCCTCAGTGTTCTCATCTTTAAAATGGGAGTAGGGACAGTACCAATTTCATAAGGTCATTGTGAAAATGAAATGCATTAATAAATTCAGAAGAGTGTGTGTGTGTGTGCGCGCGCGCACGCACAAGCGAATGTATGTGTCTGTATGTCTTGCATTTAGCATCATGGCTGGCACAGAGCAAGCACTCAATAAATGTTAGCTCTTGCTTTTTAGTTCTTTTGTGTCCTTCACCGACACTAGCATGAGCTTGCCAGCAAACCTGGGAGAATATTCCTGGGCTCCTCAAGTGCCAGACTCATTCTCGCTACTTCCAGAAGATCTGTTAAATCAAGCCACAGCAGAGAAGGAATGAACAAGCTTTCATGGGGTTAAGGAGCCTGCTGTACTTTTCCTAACAGAGATTCACTTAGGTCTTATTTTTCAAGCCATACAACTTCTTCAGGTCAGGTCAACTTCTTCAATTTAACCTTTGAACACACTTTTTTTACCCAAAGTAAGGATACATTTTAATTTTCTGAACATAAACAAGGCATGATTACTGAGGATAATATGGGAAAACACAGAAAGGTTCAAAGAAGATGAAAATCACCTGAAATCCCCTCCTTCCAGAGAAAACCACTAATAACATTTGCAATCTTTTCCATATGCATATGTCTGTTCAAAACATATTTGTATCATTTTTTTAATGTTTTTGTTCTATTTTTATGTTTTGCTTTTGTCACTTAACTTATAGAGTGAATACTTGCCAGGATTACATGTTCATAAAAAATGACTATATCATAATCCATTATGAAAATACGCCATAATCATTAACATAATCTTCATTGTTTCCAATTTTATACAGTTTGCACAACCTTGAAGTGAACATTTTTAATAGAAATTTTTTGTTCTCGGGGCGCCTGGGTGGCTCAGTCTGTTAAGCATCTGCCTTTCGCTCAGGTCATGATCTTAGGGTCCTGGGATGGAGACCTGCATGGGGCTCCCTGCCTAGTGGGGAGTTAGCTTCTCCCTCTCCCTCTCCCCCTCCCCCAGTGCTATGTCTCTCACTTTCTCTTTCTCTTAAGTAAGTAAAATCTTAGGGAAAAAAATTTTTTTTTGTTCTCAATTCTGAGTTTTGGGGGGAAGTGAGTTTCTGGAGCCAGATTTCCAGGGTCAGAAAGGAATGCCTTTCTTAAGGCTGCTGGTGGATACTGCAAAATCCTTCAGAAACGTGGTACCGGTTTACAATCCCAACACCAAGGTCAGAAGGACCCAAAGCCTTATTTTTAGTTTCTGGGTCCTCATGAATAATGCTTGTGACTTCTAAGGAGAGGTAGTGAAGGGTTACTTACCAGAGCCCTGGAGAGGCATGGACACAGCTTCCCGCTGCTTGCTTGCTTCAAGGGAAGCTCAGGTGTATTATAGAGGCGTCCTGATTGCAACAGCCCCAACGGCCTGACAAGTACCCTAAATTTCTCCATCTTTTTAGTGAACGTCCAAGTTACCTGCACACAGAACAACAGCGTGACAGCCACCATCACCTATCTAACTATCTCAGCCTTCACTGTTGCCTCCCTAACACTAAGCGCCAAGTGGGACCTCTGCTCACTTGTTCCCCCGCTCACTTCTCCCCGCTACCCTGTCAGCTCCACGCGCCGCCATCTTATCTTGCGCGGCACCGTAGGCCCCGCCCCCCGGCGGTCTGCGTGCAGAACACGTGCCCCGCTCACGCAGCTGAGCCAACGTTTTGTCCTTCATAGAGCGTTTTATGCCACACGTGCCCGCCGGGTGCTTTTTTTTTTTTAAATTTAGATATAGATACTTTATTTACAAATATTTAGATTAATAGCATGTTGTTACATCAAATTAAGAGTACAGCAGTCCGAATAAATCCTGTCACAAAAGCAAGAAAACCCACTATAACTAACTTTGGGAATCGAGGTATTGTACTTAACTTTGATCGCTACCTACCTTATATCCCTTATGTATCTTAGGAACCGCCCCTCCCACAAGTTTACAAGTGTTGTTTTGGGGTACAAAAACAGATGAAAAATGTTAGTACTGATTTATAGCCAGTTATCCGATCACCAAGCAGGATGGAGTTTCTTGACTGGCACAGACTATTTTGTCCTCTGCTGTTCACAACCTGCCCAGGTGTAGAAAGTTACTGGAAGCAGGCATTAACCCTACCGCTGCTCCACTGGCCCAGATTACTGGGTTGGAACTCGGTGCGGGATTAGAAAGTCGTATTGACCTGGGGGGCTCCTGGGAGGCTCAGTTGGTTAAGCGGCTGCCGTCCGCTCAGGTCATGATTCCAGGGTCCTGGGATCAAGCCCCACAGCAGGCTCCCTGCTTAGCAGAGAGTCTGCTTCTCTCTCTCCCGCTGCCTGCTGCTCTGCTTACTTGTGCTCTCTGTCAAATAAATAAAATCTTTTAAAAATAAAAAAAGAAAGAAAGAAAGAAAAGAAAAAAAGGAAGTCGTATTGACCTGGGAGTCATCTCTGGGGTTGCAAATCTAGTGGGAGATTTTAGCCGTTTGGTTTGACATGCTGAGATGTTCCCAACCCCATGAAGCTAGTGCAAACTGTTGAGAGAATCAGTTTGCCTTCAGGTAAAGTTTGAAGCTCCCAAATGAAATGTACCCCAGCCCTCTCACTAGTTGTAGGACTTTGGATAAGTTACTTAACCTGACAATGTTCAGTTTCCTCATCGCTAAAACAGATCCTAACAGGTATCTTCCTCATATCTTCATCTTCATCTTCAGGAAGACTAATGAACAAATACATGTAAAGCTCTTGAAATAGTGCCTCGCACAGTGAGGACCAATGTAAAAATCGCTATCATTGTTATTGGTGTCCCATGGCCATCATCCTTTAACGATGAGATCCTCTTCAACTCTGTCTCCCTCAGCCCTACCCTTACCTCTACCCATGCCTCCTTCTCACATCTCATTCAACAGTAAGTACCTCTCGAGCACCAGCTACTGTGCCAAGGGCTGAGGACATAATTTACCTTTCTTTTGGAATCTAGTACGGTGACAGACAAGAAGCCAAGCAGTTGCACCTGCCCAATAAGAGCTAGGATGGGGGTAGAGATGCCTTTGGGGGCACCTGACCCAGGCTCAGCATGCCATGAAAGCTTTCCCAAACAGAAAGACCTAGAAGATGAGCTGAGATGAGACATCTGTGGGGTCACAGGAGACAAATGTGAAAAAGAGAATTATAGAAAGAGAGCAGAGCACATAGAAGAGCCTGGAGACAAGAAAGAAGGAAAGTCCAGAGCAGTAAGAAGAGCTTCTCAGGACAGGGAAAATTGGCATGCTGGGAGGGGCACAGAATTCTGAGGGAAGAGGATGATGAACCCAGCGGGGCCAGATCATCTTAAGGGGCTTGAGGTCAGTAGAGAACACTTGAAGGATCTTCAGCAAGGTAGTGAAGTGGTCATATTTCCATTTTAAAACATTTCTCCAGCTGTTGAGTGCAGACTGGATTGCACGATGTTAAGGTCGGGCCACAGAGACCAGTTAGGAGGCACAAGACGCAGGTGGGATGGTGGCAAGATCCAAGAAGTCAGCGGGAACTGGGGATGGAGAGAAATGGGTAGATATGTGAGATTTGGGGGGGGGAACAAGCCAGTGTGGTAAGGGACTGCATAGTGGTCCTGAGGAGTCAAGACCCCCCCGCCCCAGGTCCTGACCTGGCCCTGGATCCTTCAGCCCCTCTGGGTCTACCTTCCTGTTTGCCACCTCCGCTGCTCCCACAAGCCCCCAGCCTGGCAGTCAGACTCTTCCCCAGATATCATCCTAAACTAGTCCTCTGTCTTCCCCCAAAGTCACTGGGCTTCCTCATCATTGGATTACTCACCGGGAAACACAGTGGCACCCACCCCACTTCTCACTCAAGCAGCAGCCCTGCCCTCCATCCCTCCGCCTGGACGGGCTTCCCAGCACAGCGCTGCTCATCCTTCCAGCCTGTTCTGATAGCACCTGCTCACAGGGGACACCCCTGCGCCCCCCGTTATTCTCTCTCATGGTACTGACAATCAGCACGCATCTGTTGTTGTGTGCCTAGCCCCAACCCCCAACATGCACTTTGAATGTCAGATCCTGATGCCTGTTTTCCATCATCTCCCAGATACCTAGCACTTGCCCGGCACACTCTGGTGCTCAGTAAATATTTGTGGGATGAGGAATGAGTGAAGGAAACACAATTTGTCTCCAGCCATTGGTTGAGGCAATTCCCTTCACAATCCAACCCTTGTGCTCCTCTCCAGCTGCATCCCCAACCTTACTTCCACACGCACATACCCTGCCTTGCACATATGGATGTGCGGGCACATACACACACATCACACACACACACATACACAATTTAGGCTACACAATGCCAGCCTGACTACAGCTCCTTAAGTACCAAGCCTGTGCACACACGGTTTCCCCTACGGCCCTCCAACAGTCCAGTCAACTCCTATCCATCCTTAAAGCCCAGCCCAGAGAATACCAATTTCAGGAAGCCTTTCCTCACCACCCTGTCCCAGCTACATTATTCTCCCCTTTCCTCTCTGCTCCCTCTGTACTGCATGATCATTGCACAGCACGTTGTATCTGAATTGTCTGCACTTCTCCCCTGCTAGACTCAACTGAGGGTAGGCTCTACCTTTCAACTCGGGACCACCAGATCTTGCTTTCTGAAACAGTACTACACTTGTTAGACAGTTACCTGCCCCTTCCTCTCCCTCCTGAAAGACCTGCCCCACCCTCTCAAGGCCTTGGCACCAGCAGCCTCTCTGCTTTTAGACATGGTGCTGACTGTGGATTTGGTCTGCCTTGTCCATGCCCTTTGACAGCCAAGGGCTAGTGGCAAATCACAATTCCCCCATTCCCTTCATCCCCAACATTTTCCTACAGATAAAAGCAAATACAAAAAATGCACATAGCAAACAAGAAGCTAGGTACAATGGCTTCCTCTGAGAGGGAACCTGGGGTATGAGGAGAGACGGACAGTTGGGTAAATAAATGCCTTTTGCTGAATTTTACTACAGAAATGTCTTAGTTTTTCAGCTACATTGTAATAATAAAGCTGTTCCTAAACAAAAGGTGCAACAAGGGCAGAAGGTCTTGGGAAGACAAAGGCATCATAGGTCCGGGACCTCAAGGAGTGCGTGGTGCTTGTTGATGTCATCCGGGTCCCCCTCATCCACACCCTTGAGCCTCCTCCATCGCTGGATGAACAAACAGAGACATCCCCACGCCCTGACACCACCACCACCACCACCACCAAACAAAAAAAAAAAAAAAAAAGAGAGAGAGAGGGAGAATTGTACTGTCCTCTGAATCTACCTGACCCAAGAGTTACAGATACTGTCCTACCAGGCAGAGAGAAAGCTCACACACGCATAAGGAATGCGCCCTGAGGACTGGGTATCCTCAACCACTGTGTCCCAGCCCCCACACCCCAAACCCCTCACCCCATCCCCAGGGAAGAGGCCCATACACCTTTAGGGGCCTCTTGGGGCTGCAGAGGTGTGCACAGCTGCCCGCATGTGGTGCAGTCATAAAAATGAGCACTGCATACAATTGTGGGTGGAGAAAAGCTTAAGGATTTTTTGCTCTGACCTTAGCTTCAATTGGTTAGTGTCTCTGGGACTTGTCCGCCCATCCCAACCTCTGCCTATGGAGGACCCAAAGCCAGGCAGGCCCAGTTCCCGGCCAGCAGAGGGGCCTGGAACATACAGTCCTTTCATCAGAGCAGCAAGTCTAGGGGCCACTTGTACCCAACACCACCTCTTCTCCCAGGGAAAAGCAGCTCCATTGTCTGCAAGTCTGAAGGAAGGAGACTCCTTCCTGAGCTTCAAAACGGGGTGCCTTGTTTGTTTTATCCGCACCCCTTAATGGGCCTTGTTGTTGAGCAGGCCTGCGTTGAGCCTACCTTTGGCCATTCTGTCTCTTCATAATTATGCACAAGGCGAAGAAAAGCAACAACTGTAACTCGACACTTGGCGATTCAACTTGGCCACCCTAAATAACAGTCAGCCTGGGAATAAAACATCCTGCAACAATGCAGGCCCGATGGCTATTAGGGTGATTTACTCTAGACCACATGAAGTTCAGCGGCCGGGAAAGAGGGCCAAGCCTGAAATGGTCTTTCACGCTCTGTCGTAAATTCAGATCACGGCTTCAAAGGTGGTGCCAAAGTATTGGTAACCCAAAGTCAAGGGGCCTAGGTTTTGTTTTCCAGGGCAAAGGGACACCGTCAATGATGGGAGAGCTCTGTGGAGGTGACCCAGGGATGGGTTCCCGGCCACCTCTCCCCTCGCTGTGTCCCTTTGGCCGGAGGAAGGGGCATAAAAGGTGTCAGTGGCCCCAATGCTCGGTAAATCACTGGGTGTGAACTCAGCCGGGCTGGGTGATGGCCTTCAGGACCCTTTCTCCTAGAGGCCAAGCCCTGTAGGCCCCATACTCAGTGACCCCATGGATGGGTCACCCGAAGTGTGAGACCAGACAGCCTGTTCAGTCACCAGAAGGGACCTCTCCCAGGGTTAGGGAGAGGTGACAGAAGAGTCCTCAAACATCCCACCCTAAAGAAGTGGCCTCCACTGTCTCTCTGGATGGGAATTTTTTTTCAGAGAGCTCTCAGGAAAACACTACATGACAACATGGACAACTTCATGCTCTCCAACATTCACTGAGCTAGGCTTTAGGTCAGGAGTAGTGTTACTGAAAGAAAAAAAAAAATGTGTTTCAGAACCAAAAAGACCAATGGGAAAATGTAGACACACTTCATGCAAAATAAGTGCTAAGGTCGTTCAACAGTAACAGCTCCCATCTATTAAGGGAATGCTTTGCCCAGTATTGACTTTGAGAGGTAAACAGGATTAGAACTGCCATTTACAAGAAACTGAGGTCAAGAACCCCACCCACAGCTAGCTGCACTGAGGCGTTTACATGGACATTGCCACATTTAATTTATATTTAAAAATTTAGAATTGGGGGTGGTGCATTTACAGTTAGTGAGTCATTTTGAGCATAAAAAACCCCCAAGTGTTTTAACCATTTTTATGCATTTATTTTATTTTATTGGACATAGCAGAGAAACAGGTTGGCACAACCTCCGTCTTAAGACAGATATTTATTAACTGGGGAGAGTAACAAATCACCCCAAGGGGGCCCAGTGGTTCAGGAGAACTGGGGTCCAATCCCACCATGGCATTCGCTTGCTGTGTGGTCTCAGCCATCTTCCTCTCCCTTTCTGTGCCTCAGCTCATCTTCAGGCTCCCCGAAACAGTTCTGGAGTTGGAGTTTTCATCGGTACTCTGGGAACAGAGCCTGCCACCCGACACCCCAGCTGGAGCAGGTAAAAATTTTAGGCCCCTTTATTCTTGCCTTACTGCTCTGGTCAAGCTAGATTGGTATTATATTGGAACTATAGAAAAGCCTCAAGTTTTATGTAGCACAAGCTTCTGCCACTGACATGGCCATAATGGCCCAGTCCAGGGGATACCAAATAGGTTTTGTTTTGTTTGCATTCTATCCAGGCAGGGGATAGAAATCACATCAGTTATTTTCATAGACAGAATTTAATATAAAGCATCATGAATTATGTAGCCAAAATTCTAAAAAAGAACTCTATTATGGCAGTAGCAACTGTAAACAGCAGCTACCATCCCTACGGTCAAGGCCTGAAGGGAATTATTAAAACACAAAAGCTCGGATGAGGAGCCCACAGAGACAAAACTCCAACCACTGAGGAGGGGGCTGGCAGGGTGGGCCCAAGCCTCTTGAACATCTCCATATGCCCACACTCAACATGTCCCATGGTGAACTCTTCACCTTCCTTCTTCTTCTGACGTTGACCACAGTCTGCCCTCTCTAGCCTAGTGAATGTGACGTCCACCTCTAGTCATTCCAGAGAGCTCCTTCCCTCTTGGTCCTCACACCCGGTTGATCAGGAGGTCATGTGATTGAACGCCCTGGTGCCCCATGCCCCTTTAGCCCTTCTCTCCAGGCACCTTGGAGCCGCCATTGTTTCTCAAGAGGACAACCAAATTCTCTTACAAACTCCTTTCCCTGCCCTTCCACCTTGCCCCCTTCCATTCCAGCCTTCAGTGCCTAAAACCAATCTGAAGGTATGACAGTTCCCTATTCAGGAGCTCACTATGACCCCTCTCTAGAGCTGGAAGTTTGGCAGGACACAGGGCTCTCTGTGAGCTGGAGATAATAACACCCTGAAATATAGCTTTATCCAGTCACTCTCCATCCTGCCTGCTGCTACTCATGCTTTCCAGTCCCTGCTATCCATGGCACCGTTTTTTTTTCTGTTTGCACCTGGTAAGTCAGGCCTATTTTTACAAGTCTGTTTCTAGCTCCTCCTCGGTGAAGCCCTCTTGGATTCCCAACCTCTTTAATCAGATTTAGTAAGTTCTTCCTTGAGGCAACTTCTGGCATCTTTTAAAGCATCCCTCTCTGGAGATGTTATATTAATATCACCAAAGTAGACTTCAAGACAGAGAATACTGCAAGGAAGACATTTTATAATTAATAAAGGGGGCAAGTCTTCAGAAGGTATGCTAATCATGAGTGGGTAAGTTCCTAATAATAGAGCTTCAAAAGCCATGAAGCAAAACCAAAAGAGATAAAGGGGGGAAAAGACAATAGTAGTTAGATATTTTAATACTTGGAATTTGCTAGAACAAGTAGACAAAAAGTCATAAGGACACAGAACACAGAAGCAACCATATCAAGTGCTCTGACAACCAATTTGAAAACATTTGCACAGTTTCTTACAAAATTAAACATCTACCCTTTGATCCAACAATTTCTCTCCTATGTATTTACTCAAGGTAAATGAAAACATATGACCACAAAAAGACTTGTTCACAAATGCTTATCACTCTTTTTTCAGCCCTAAACTAGAAACAACCCAGAAGTCCATCAACAGATGAATGGACTAACAAATTGTAGTTCATCAATAACCAGAATATACTCAACAATAGAGAGGGAAAACACAAGGCACACATTAACATGGATGGCTTTTTTAAAAAGATTTTATTTTTAAGTAATCGCTACACCTAATGTGGGCTCAAACTAACCACTCCAAGATCAAGAGTCCCATGCTCCACCAACTGAGCCAGCCAGGCACTCCAACACGGATGACCCTTTAAAAACGTTTTACTGAGCAAAAGAAGTCAGATCAAAAGATACTGCACGCTATCCTTTAGACAAAGTTCTGAGAACAAGCAAAAGTAATCTACAGTGATGGAAAACATATGAGAGGTTGGCTGGAAGAGGGATTGGCTCCAGCTGACAGGAGGAAATTTCCTAAGGTGATAGAAATATTGTATTTTTTTGTTGTTGTGATGATGGTTACACAAATGTATACATTTGACAAAGCTAACTGACCTGTTTCCTATAAAAATGTATGCAATTTAATATATGTAAATTATACCTCAAAAATGTTGACTATTAGGAAAAAAAAAAAATAGAGAGAGAGAGAGAGACTGTGAACATAAATGGTCTGGCCACAGCAGAAAACAGTGTGGTGCTTTCTCAAGAAGTTCAACATGGAATTACCACGTGACCCAGCAATTCCACTCCTAGGTACATACCCAGAAGAACTGGAAACAGGTACTGGGACAAACACGTACACAGGCATGTCCATAGTCTCGCCATTCGCAACAGCCAAAGATGGGAACAGCCCAAATGTCCACCATCAGGTGGCAGTGACAGTTTCATGGTTTCAAGACTGTTGCATTTGTATACTTTAAATATGTGCCATTTATGGTATGTGAATGATTCTTCAATACAGCTGTCAAAATAACACACACATAGCAAATGTTTGAAATCTGCCCAGAGTCAGCATTTCCATACAGAATTTCTTGCAGCAGGTGTTTTCCTGGTCGCTTCTTTTCCCTGTTGCATAGAGACTGGGATGGGGCCGGAATGACCATGGTCAAAGGGACATCAGGCTCCATCCCATCCCCATGCGGCCCACTGTGGGCTCCAGGGCCTTTCCAGCTCTCTCCCCCACAGATTGCCTGCAGATTCCCTGGGAAGGAGAAGCTGACTCCCAACCCCTACATACGCCCCCACTTTCTGCCCTTCTCAGTGTAGACCCCCTTCTCCAGCTCTAGGCTGTTCTCTTACATTCCTAGGCTGAGGACAGCACCTCCAGGGCCCTCCCTGGTTCCTGAAACTCCAACCCAGCCCCCTCTGTCAGTTCCTTCCAGGATGTCCCCTGCTGTCCCTGCAAGGAGATTGAAGCAGTTTGGCTCTGCTTAAAGCTTCTGTTTGCAGGAAGGACTTTGTCACACATGCTAATGAATGGCCTGCCTGACTGAGCAGACACAGAGGCAGAAGAAGTGGGGTGGCCTCTAATGAATTCTTCCTGGCTGTTGCACTGATAAGATGACAAACAGATGAGTGGGGCCTCTCCTCCTCTCTGCCGGACTTAGGCATCACCTTCCCCGGCAGCTAAGCTCTCAGGCCTGTGTGCTTCTGGGAGCTCGTGGCCTGGGTCAAGGCAGGGATGGATGTGTGGGCAGTGGGAGCACGTCAGCAGATGGGGCTGGAGGCAGGCAGGGCCCAACCCCAGCCGATTCCCCCACTGTGTCCCACTTTTGGGCTCCTAAACCAAGACCCAGGCATAGCTGAGCAACTTACCCAACGGTTTCAATACTGCAAAAAAAGCCTCTTCTTCCTTCATTCTTAGTGGATTTTTTCCTCTTTACAGGAGTAGTTCTTATGTATTGTACAGCATTCTGCAAATGAAGAAAACACAGAAGGGCCACCTGGCTGGCTCAGTTGGTGGACTGTCAGTGCAACACCTGATCTCGGGGTTGTGAGTTCAAGTCCCACATTGGGTGTAGAGATTACTTAAGAAAATAAAATCTTAAAGAAAGAAAGAAAGAAAGAAAGAAAGAAAGAAAGAAAACACGGAAGAAAATGAAATCACTGTGATGTGATTCTATCGTCCAGAGATCATCATGTTCGTTTTGCTTTCCTTTCTTCCTTCCTTCTAAATGCATATGTTTCTAAAATCATAAGCGGAATCATAATAATGATGGTAAAATTTACCAAGCAAGTGTTTACTATGTACTAGGCTATACTGAGCACTTCACATGGATCATCTCCTTTAATTTTCCCAATAACTCTGAGTGATGATATAATTATTACCCCCATTTACAGAGTAGTTAAAGCTTAAAGAAGATAAGTCATTTGTACAATGTTACATAGCAACAAAATGGTGGGTCTGGGATTCCAGCCTGGGAGATCTGTTTCTGGAACCATATACATCACACTTTGAAACTGACCAACTATCCTGAAAACCTCTTTCTGAGTCCTTACTCTTCTGTCTCATTTTTGATGACTGCATAGTAGTCTATCGTTCAGATGTACGGTAATTTCCCCAAGTCCCTATCATAGGACATTTGATTGTTTTCAATGTTTTCCATAATACATTCTCCAGTGAGCATCCCTCTAGTTAAATATTTGCTCAAAAACTAAAATTAGAATTTTGAGGTCAAAGCATGTGGGTAATTTTAAAGCTTTTGGCACATGTTGCCAAGATTGTCCTCCAAAAGTAATGACCAAATTATACTTCCTACATCCTTATTCACACTGGACTACAAAGTGATTAGAGGCAGCTCAAATTCTGCCACATGAATAATAAAATTTAGATTAATTAGGGGCTCAGGGTAGCCTAACCTTTTCCAGTGGAAATTCCATCTTCCCAGAGCAGAGGAGCTGGAGCCAGATGTGGGGCAGGGAGGATTCTAGCGCCAAGAGCTCAAGACCAACTTCGTTTAATTTTGAATCAGCTGAGTAATTTCTAAGTTTCTCAGAAATGCCTGCTCACCGGTTGTCACAGTATAGCCACGGTCCCGAAGGAGTATTGTGTGTGCAGTGTCCATGAGGGCCTTGGCTGCTGAGTCCAGATGGCAGCAGCCCTGAGCAGGGGGGAGGATGGACACCCGGGGCTCAGGACTCAAAGGTTCTTATCCCAGTCCTGGCATCGCTTCTGAGCATGAACAAGACATGATTAAGCTTCGTTTCCTTCATCTGCTAATGCTGGGAGTGCTAACACCTGGAGCTCCCACCCTCCACCCCCGTGGGCCCCTGTAGCCCAGAATAGGACAAGTCCTTGCCCCCATGGTCCCACACTCCCACCCTTCAAACCTCTCTCTACAGGAAGGGCCTGATTCCTTTGAAGGGTTTGCCTGATTTTAAGGGCTTGTCAGATCCACACAGGATCATTAATCACATCTGCAAAGTCCTTTCTGTCCCATAATGCATCCTAATCACAAGGCAAGCCTACCAGTCACAAATCCTCCCTCACTCAGGAGGGGGGCCTGTATAACACGCATACAACCAGGGGTGGGAATCTGGAGGCCATCTCAGAACTCTGCCTACAACGGCCACTGTGTGGACAAGAGAGGAAATGATGAATGAAGGAACGCATACATGAAGGGCTCACTTGTGCAGATGGAAGGGAAGAGAATGGTCTAAATGGACACTAACCTCAGGATATACCCTAGAAATCTGAGTTGGACAGACTGCCGGCTCACTTCCCTCTTCAAGGAGCAAGGACCAGGATGGCTACCAGGATGGCTAACTCTCCGCAGAGGGTTAGCTTACACAGAAGGCGAACGTGTGATCTGTTCCCCTAAGTTTGGAGCAGGGATAAGCGATAATAATCCAGACAGCTGTAAAGACGAAAAGGCCATACTTTATTTGTAAGGCAACAAACTTTGATTCCAAACCCCATTTTCCACTTCCTTTTCCTTCTCCCACCTTGTGGGTGTTTTTACTGTCCCCTCAGAGGAGCGTCCTCTCACAGAGACCCACTCTGCCTGCTTGGAGAACCCACCTGAGAAAGGAACATACATTCACCCAGCCATTAAAGATGATGCAGGAAACCGCCACCAACCCACACAGAGCTGGTCCATGAAGAGAGGCAGGGCCCTCAGCGCCATTAATCCTGGGTCTCCTCTTTGTAGACCGTAACATCACCCTAATCCGTGACCACGTTACTCCCAAGTACTCACACGGGCCTGGAGGGTTGGACAGGGGCTAAGCCACCAGAAAGAATATCCTCAAGGGGAGAGGTTAAGCCAGCCTCCACGATCGGTGCTCTTTTGGCCCGAATTGATGAGCCCTGAGACCAACCAGGGGCCTGGGGGTGACTCCCCCGTGTGTAACTCAGGGTGGGTTCCTCATCTGGGGGCCGAGAGGTGTGGCTGTTCTGGCCAGCACTGGGGACCACTCCACTTCACCCAGCCTTACAAAGGCTGTCATTACGCAGGAGCCTCACCTCTTTCTGAGAAGCCTTTTGGCTGAAAGGTGTACTCACTCATTCAACAGTGTTTTCTGAAGACCTCTAATGGGCCAGGTACTTCATGCTGGGCGCCAGTGATTTAACATCGTAAAAAAAAAAAAAAAAAATCCTTGTCTTCAAGGACCTTATATTTGGTGAGGAAGACAGGTTGTTAACAAGATAACTAAGTAAATAATAGAACTTAATAAGTGATGGTAAAGTGCTCTGGAAAAAAACAAAGCTGGGAAAGGGGAGAGGGAAGGCCCAGGGGAGGCCCCGGGAGGAAGGAAGCAATTTTAAATAGGGTAGGCAGGAAGGCCTCCCCAAGAAGGTGACATGTGAGCCAAGTGAGGGCGTAAAGGTGAGAAAGGAGTGAGTCTGCTGGATATTTGAGTAGCTGCATGTGCGAAAGCCTGAGGCAGCAGCCAGGCTGCCAAACAGCAAGGGGGACAGATGCACATGGGGCTGGGAGGGAAGAAACAGGAGCCGGGACAGAGCAGCCAGGGGGCCGACCTCCAGAGCTCAGGGGGCCTCCGCAGACACTGTCGCACCTCTCTTTGGCTTTCATTCTGAGTGAAATGGGGGCCCTGGCAGGGTTCTGAGGAGAGGAGTGCCATGACCCTACTTGCATTTTTAAGGGTTTCTTCTGGTCCCTGTGTGGAAAACAAGCAATGGGGGTTGGCAGCGGTGGGGCTGCCTCCCCGGGCCAGGAACATCAGGTCTGGCCAAAGGGGCTTTGGATCAGTGGATCAGTGGAGACACTGGCCCCAATAAGCAGATCTGGCGTCAGCGAATTGAATGTCTGGGTCTGAGGCCAGCTGAGGGTCTGCGAAAACCACAAAGCAGGAAGGAAACGAAGGGACATGCTTACCAGGACCTCAGGAGGCTGGATGGTGGCTAATGGATCAACCAAGTAGAAGGGAGAAGCAGGTGAGATTAGCAATCTAGCTGGCCAGCAAGCCAGTGAAGCTCACTTCAGCAGTCTGTCCTTCCAGCAGATAGCATCTGCCCCCTCCCCAAACACTGTTTTGTTTTGGGGTTTTTTTCCCATTCACCAGATACTTACTGAGTCCCAACAGTGTAGCAGGCACCTTGAACGCAAAGCAGTAAATCAGACAATCAAGTGCCCTCGGCTTAGTAGGAAAGACAGTCAAGTGATCTTATAAATAAGAAATAAAATACTTAGGGGTTGTAGCAAGTGCTGGCAAAGATACAGTGTTGAGATGAAATAACTGAGAAAGTCTCCTTCTCAGGGCTGATTGTTCAGGTGAGGAAGAAGAGTATTCCAGGCAGACAAGATAGCATGTGCAAAGGCCCTGGGCAGGGAGGGGGGGCAATCCACATTGTCTCTGGGAACCAGAGGGAAAACTCCGTGGGTCAGAACATTAAGGGTGGGCCTGGGTGCTTCCTGCCCAGGTGGTCCCTGACTGACTGTGAAGAGCTGCGGAGAGGCACAGGCTGCAGCTGCCAGGGTGCTGGGTGGGGGAAGGGCAGCTGCAAGTAGGTCCTGAGCACCAACCATGCTCACTACCCACAGAGACTCCAGAAAAGAGCTGCCAGCACCAGCAGTTATTAGGCCAACTCAGAACGAGCAACAAGGGAACCAGGGCCCATTGCTAAATGGTCCAAGCATTTTAATAGGCTCAAACCTAAAAGTGCGACAGAAAGTGTAAGAGATTGCTTACTGTTCTTGATCCCATGAGAGTCGCAGTTCTGCTCAAAAACAGAGAAAGAAGAGAGTAAAAACACTGTATTCCTTCCAGGTAGATCTGCAAATTAAGGAATACTGTGCCTATATTTTTAGCTCCAGCTTTGAGTGAAAACAGAAAAGGGAAAAATGAAATCCATGGAAATGCATTTGCCTAACACTGTTGTCAAATCATGTAATATTCCAGTTTTTTCCCAGCTAGCGTAAAACATATATAACTAGATATAGGATATCCCTCAGGGAGAACTGACCCCTCCTGACTTGTTCCCCCATGCTTTCCTGCTGGGACACGTGGAAAGTGCCAGACAGGCCCCCACTGTGGGCCGAGTGCTGGGACCGCATAGCCCCTCCTCCAACCAGGCTGCAAACACCCCCATTTGCATAGCAGCTCCCCAGGCCTCTCTTCTCTTCCTTCTTCTCACTTGACCCTTTGCCTCCCCCGAAGCTCACAAAACCGTTTCATTTCATTGTGTTTTCATTCACGCAGGAAGCCCACCCTGTTCATTAAGATGGAAGTCCGAGATAACAAAGCTGCTCTCCATCCTGTTTGTTTGTTTTAAGAATGAAAGCTATTTCCTCAAAATCCAATTTTTATGTCTTTTTTTTAAACGTCTCATTTTCCCTTTCTAGTTCTCTCTCTCTCTCTCTCTCTCCCCGGCCTACATCATGCTCTGTGCCCTTTTGAGTTACCTCCTGAAGAGCTTTTAAAAAAACAAAGCCGCAAAGCCTTGCTCTCTGTCCCTTGGCTTCCTGGCCCCATGGCTTCTCTCCCCCCTCCCTCTCTGGCCAGTCCACCTCTGGCTCATCCCCCTCCTCCTGAGGTCTCAGCACCCCCCCCAGTGACATCATTCTCTCCCTCCCAACCTGTCTCCACAAGCCAAGCTCTCCTGAGAAGATGATCTGATACCAGCCTAGACTCCCCCACTCAGTGTCCTGTGGGTCTCCCCTCTGCAAACCCAACTACCCCTTCCCCAAAACCAGTGCCTGCTCTTGGTCCCCACCCCTCTCAGGGACCTCACCTATGCCCAGTCGCCATAGCCATCAAGCCGGGGCTCCTCCTACTCACCAGTCCCTGACCCAGAGCATTCCTGAGCCCCACCAGGTGTCTCTGGCCTCTGTCCCCTCCTTGACACACCCAAGTGTGCCCTCGCTTCCTCTCAGATGAACTCTTCCAGTAACCTCCCAACCAGTTCCTCAGCTGGGGAACTTGGGACCAGTCACTTTACCTCCTGGAGTTTCAGTCAGTCTCTCCTCAAATTTGTTGTAATGACACTCACAGCAAAGGCTGGGGGGGAACCCACTGCGGTCCCAGGTACAAATATAAATCACTTAGCACCAAGCTCAGCATGTGCCAAACAAACGTTCATCCATCTCTCCTTCCCCCACTTCTCCAGCCCTGTTCTCCAGCCTGTGGTTTACCCTCTAGAGACAAATCTGATCTCTAGAGTCCTGTTGGCCAAACACACCCTGCAATTTTCTGCTTCCAATCATCCAGCTGCAGAAGTATTGAGTGTCTTTTTTTTTCCATCTTAAACCCAGTTGATATTGTATAAAATTATCTGGTTATTTTGATTTATCTAAAATATTCAGATCAGGAGGATACCTGAATTTAAAAAAAAAAAAAGTATGCTTTTTTAAAGCTTGTCTCAGGAAGTTTTTATAAAACCAAATAGAAAGAACTCATTCCTGTTAGGCATTACCCTTCCTTCCCACCCTGCTTTTGGAATGATTTGCAATTCAAATTGAGGATAAACTGTATTTTCACTTAGGAAAACACATTCCCTCTAGCAAGAAAGTTCTCTTTTGAAGAAATCCCCCACCAAAGAGCCATATCTTAATATGTGCTACAATTTAATAAGAAAATGTTGTTGATCGTTTCTCTTTCTTGTTCTTTCCCGTCATCTCTGTAATGATGGACATTTAGAACTACACAATCTCTCTCTGTCTATCACACACACACACACACACACACACACACACACATACACACACACATACACATACACATACACATACACATTCCTTTGTCTTTTCCGATTTCTTCCCAACAAATCCCCATAAATTTCAGAGCTCAGATTTAACTTAATTGAGCTGACATCAGCTTAGGGCCAGATCCTCAGTGTCAAAATGAAACAGAAAATTGAATAAAACCCATGCTTTAGCTGAATTATCCTGACAATTGCCCAAATTTCTATATCCCCTATGAAAACTACTTCGGGATCAATAGAGAAGAAAAAGCACACTGGTGTGTTCAGTAAAGGGGACAGATTGCTCTGGAGTGTTGAGTGTGGGGCTAGGGAGCCAGACCTGTTGGGCTGGAACCCTGGCTCTGCCTCTTACCAGCAGAGGGGCTGTGGTTGTGCTGTTATCTCTGAGTTTCAGTTTTCTTATCCAGGGGTGAGGATTTACTCAATTAACTCATGTAGAACAGTTAGGATAAGGCCTGACACATGCTAAGGGCTCAGTGACAACAGGAATAATTTTTATTCCAGATAAAATCAGTGTGGTTCCAAGTGCTAGGAAGCCGGAGGCAGTATAATGTAAACACCAGAGACTTTCTCGCTCAGACAGCCTCGGTTCAAATCCTGACTTCATTCGCCCTCGGCTGTGTGACTCTGGGCAAGCCACAGCCATTCTATGCTTCAGTGATACCATCTGTAAAAAAGGCATTAAAAATTGTAACTGCATCAAAAACAAACAAACAAACAAAAAAACAAAACCAAAAAATTGTACCTGTATCATGGAAATGTGAGAATGAAGTGAGACAATGGGAAATACTTAGCACATATAGTAAACGCTCAATAAATTTTGTCTGTTATTTTTCCTTGCATTGTACAAAAATAAAGTCAATTACCTCACCGTACACCTTCTATTTAAGTGGTATCCCCAAACAAGGCTGGCAAGACCCTTAGACCAAAGGAGGTCAGACTTGTTCTCTCCGCAATTGGCAGCCAGTGCGTAGGCGACCTGAACTCAGCCAATCGGACCCTCCCAGATGGCAACTCCGACACTGTTTCTTAAATCAGAGAGAGAGGGATGCGTGGACTCGGGCAGGGCAGCGTCTCTGGTTTTTCTGTCCTAAAATGCATACTTACAAAATCGACACACGCTCTTTACAGCCAGAAGAAGCACCCATAAACATATAAAGAAAATATGATTAAGGGACGCCTGGGTGGCTCAGGGCGTTGTCTCTGCCTTCGGCTCAGGTCATGATCTCAGGGTCCTGGATCGAGGCCCGCATCAGGCTCTCTGCTCGGCGGGCGCCTGCTTCCTTACCTCTCTCTCTGCCTGCCTCTCTGTGTACTTGTGATCTCTGTCAAATAAATAAAAATTTTTAAGTGTGATTAATGTCTTTGCAACACACCCCCTTCCTTTCTCCTTACCGATTCGCTAAGTTGCTGGGCAGCCAGTTCTCCTCCACATGTCACAGGCATCCCTCAAGGTCAGTGCATGTCTACTGTACTCACTCTGTTGTGGCTCCAGACTCTTCCATAATATAAGTGCCCCACTATTTTTTCAAACACTCCTCTTTGGACGGGAACCTTTTGGATCTCCATGGCATGGCCCATCCTCATTGACCCAGCAAGACCCATTTCAGGAGTCAGCCCCACAGAAATAAAGCACTGGCTTGCACAGGAGGCTGCACGTACAAAGCGAAGCTGAGTGCACGCTGCTCTCAGTCTCAGAACCTGGAAATAACCTAAATGCCCAGCCATCTCCCCTGATCCATGTGGTCTTTTGCATTTGGTTTGGGGAGGGGAGAACATTCAACTGCAAAAAGTGTTTAATGAAAACCACTAGTCAAACCCAGGTGAGAATTGGGAATTTTAGATTCCTTCCAACAGTGAAATGTGAGACGCTTTTCATTTTTGTGGGTTAGGGGAGGAAGGAAGAAAAAAGTAAGATGCGTATGTCAAGGTCAGATTACTACAGCACAAATGGGTGATTGTTAGGTCTGTATTACCTTCATGGACAGCAAATCTGAGTCCTCAGAGAACCCAAGTTCAGGTTTTGCTTCTACCCAGAGAGTCTCAAACTACATGATGCATCAGATTCATCTGGAACTCTTGGGAAACTGAGGGTTGAGTCAGCAGGTCTGAGGGGAGGCCTGAATTGTGTGTCTCTCACAAGTGACAGGGTGACATGGGTGCTGCTGGCAGGGGGAACCACACCTTGAGTTGTACAGATCTGACTGATTCACATTTGCTATCTGAACTGAATTCCCCTGACTGGTCAAATAGTGAGGTTGATTAAGGTGGCTGTCCATGTGAGTTTTCCCAGGACTATCACAGTTGTTGCTCTGGAAGTCCCGAGTCCTAGGCAAGCCAGGACCGTTGGATTAGATTGGAGTCAGTCACCACAAAGTTGAAAAGTAACCTAAGTGAATGAAGTGGGTTGGTTGGAGACTTTGGCAAACAGAAGACCTTATATGCCCACTCTCTCAAGCTTTACCCAAGATTCCCCTCCTCTATCATTTAATGGCCAAATGACCTCTTAGAAATTCTGAGAACCTTTGTCGTGAATTTTTTTCTGATGATAGCTATAAGTGTCCATAGGTGACGGGTCACAATGAAAATACTGGAAATCAGTGACTGTCCAGGAACAAGATGAAAATAGTTTAAAGAGAAGGCAGAAGAGTCTACCTGTCCATTCAAAAACTGAGTGTGGTAGCCAGCCCGCCACATCACCCCCCCCCCAGTTGTCACATCTTTATGCGGCTCTCTCCTACACTGGATAGGGCTAACCTGTATAATCAGTAGAATATTGAGATGACAACTATACTGCAAAATATTTTTTTTTAAATAGGACATCATGGAAATGATGGGTTTTGACTTCTGAGGACAGGTCATAGAGGCTTCTTACTGCTTTTTTTGATCACTTGCTCTGGGGGAAGCTAGCCACCATGTTGTGAAGATACCCAAGCAGCCCTATGGAGAGATTCCTATGGCAAGGTATTGAGGCTTCCTGCCAACAGCCACGTGAGGGAGCCATTTTGGAAGCAGATCCTCCAGCTTTAATCAAGCCTTCAGAGGATACAGACCCAGCCAACGTCTTAACTGCAATCTTATGAGAGCCTCTGAGATGGAACCATGCAGCAAAGCCACTCTCTATCAAGAACTCTGAAAATTCCCCAAGGTCCAAAGACACAAGAAGTTGCAAAATGGCAGCTGGCAGGGCCACCAACAAGTTTTATTCTGCCTGCATATTTTTTTAAAACGTGAATTAGTTACCAAATCTAAAAACCAGGTTATTCCCATTGCAAATCTGAATTTCCAGCACCGTCTGAAAATTTAGAAGCACTTTTACTCCTGCAGGTTGAGGGCAGGCCAGGACCCAGTAGCACCTGCCCCTTTCGCTAGGGGAGCGAGGGACTTCTCTGCCCTGCATCAGCACACCGTCTGCCTCCAGCTATCTCTCTCCCCAGCTGGGGCCCATTTGTGAACATTACCTGCTATTCCTCGAAGTCTGTGATCCTTGACTTAGAGAACAGAAACCTTTTCACTGGTGATTCTCAAAGTGTGGTCCAGAGACCAGCAGCAGCACCTGGGAACTTGCTAGAAATGCAAATTTGAGGGTCATTCCAGATATTCTGGGGTGAAGCCCAGTGATCTGTATTTCAACAAATCCCCTAGGGGACTCTGAGGCGTGGGGAAGAGCCACTGTCACTCACAAATACAGTTTCTTGCTTTGGGCCCACTTCATTAGTTTTCTAGGGCTTCCATTAAAAAGTGCTACAAACTTGGTGGCTTAGAAGAGCAGAAATGTATTGTCTCACAGTTGCAGGGGTTAAAAGTCTACAATCAAAGTGTCGGCTCCCTCTGACACCTGGAGGGGAATCTGTCATTGCCTCTTGCCGGCTTATGGTGCTTGGCCGGCCAGCTTTGGCATTGCTTGGACCATTGACACATGGCCTGACCCCTCCATCTCTACAGGCCCTTCTCCATGTGAGTCCTCCCTTCGTCTTCCCTCGGGGTGTACCTGCCTCTGTGTCCAAATTTCCCCCCCCTTTTTTTAAAAAATTATTTATTTATTTGACAGAGAGAGATCACAAGGAGGCAGAGAGGCAGGCAGAGAGAGAGAGGAGGAAGCGGGCTCCCTGCTGAGCAGAGAGCCCGATGTGCGGCTTGATCCCAGGACCCTGGGATCATGACCTGAGCCGAAGGCAGAGGCTTTAACCCACTGAGCCACTCGGGCACCCCCAAATTTCCCCTTTTAATAAGGATTCCAGTCCTACTGGATTAAGGCCCACCCTGAGACCTCACGCGAAGTCGCTGGTCTCTGTAAAGACCTTGTGTCCCACTAAGGTCCCGTTCGGACCCCCCTACTCAATTAGGACTCCACATCTGAGCGGAGGGCGGGGGAATATGATTTCACCACAACAGAAGCCATGTTCTGCTTTGCCATAGAAAAGACTCAAAATGCCTGAGGATCTGGCCGCACCAAAGGCAGACTGTGCCCCTGATGCCGTGCCCCAGAAATGCCAGCGGCCCGTACCTTCTCAGGCTTCGTCTCAGATCCTCGGCGGTCCCACCACGCCAGGTTCTCTGGGCGCATCTGAGGGCCCGCCCAGACGCCTTCGGAGACCCGATGAGGAGCAAGAACCCAGAAGCAATTCGATCTCCAAGAATCGGCTCCCCTGTCCTTTTTCCCGGGTGCATGCTTAAACAACACATTTTAAATTGACGGCTAATGGCACAATGTACTGAACCCTGGCCCACCATTCCTAATTCTCTGTTGTGACTTTAAATTCTTCTGAGCCTGTGATTTCTCAGGTGTACACCGAGGGGCTTGAGCGACCCCGGGGCGTAATCTCCCTTCCAGCTCTAAAAGACTGTGACTAATTGACATTAAAAGAACTTTCCGTTGCAGAATACCCAATCCCCTCCCCTCTCATTAAATAAGCCAATGTTATATGGGACAGTATGTCCGAGTTCAATGAATTAGTTCATATGCTCTGTCAAGTGTCTCCTATAAGCCACGCACCTTGTCCTCTTCTTCCAAAGTCTATGAGTTAAGTGAACCCGTTGGTGACTCAGATAAAAGTCTTGAGGCATCCGTGATCAAAAGCGAGTGAGCAGATTTCCCACCCCTCCATGGACACGGAGGGGCTTGGCAGCAGCGACACCGCCACAGGGCTCGGCTTCTACACGGCGGGACGTGGTGCAGAGCCTTGCAACAGGAGCCCTCTCCCCCAGAAAGCCCACCGCATAATCCAGGGCTAAGTTTCCACCCTGTCCCAGGTTTCTAACTCGAGCTGAGTCTACTTCAAAAGAAGGAAAGCTTGTTTGGCCTAATACCCATGAAGCCTCGGTTTCAGGAATGTGACATGCTGTTAAGCCACAGCCGTGTAAGCTTGCGGCCGCTGAGATTTTCCAAGGATGAAAGTTTCACTTTTCAAAGAAAAAAACATGGCACCGCAAAGCTGGAGAGACGTAGGTGACCGGTGTTGACTGGCCCTGAGAAGCTGTCTCCCAAAGAACACCTACTGTGTGTGGGCGTGTTCTGGGGGAGGCCCGGGAGGCCCAGGAGAGGGGGTTCAGTTTACAATGAGGAGACACAGTTGCTACTACCTTGGACTAGCTCTCAGGAGGCCGAGGGCGAGGACAGCTGGGCAGAGGCTGGGAGTAGCACGTGGCATTGGGGAGGCTAGGGAGCACTAAGGAGAGTGGCAGGGTCCTTCCCTAGGCGCTAGGTCAGGTGGATGGTCAGCATGGCACAGCGGGGAGAAGCCCCAGGCTGGAAGCTCTTGGTCACAGGGCGGGAGAGAGCGTCCCCAGCAATCAAATCAACACCAGGGACTCAGCGTCTCTGTGAGGTCACATGTCAGGCCCCCTGTGCCCCCGCCTTCCCATCTGGCTCCATGGTTTGCCAGAATGATCAGTGAGAGCTGCCCAGTGCCACTGGAAGATGATGCGGGGCTGTCCCGGCTCCCTAGATTGGAGTTAATCTGCATTTCCAAGCCAAGTGTGGATCTGGGGGACCGAATTAATGCATACCAAATCTCAGAGAATCACAACTCTTCAATTTTGTAAAGGAACTTGGAGGTCATTGAACCTAACTTCTCTCCCTCTACGCCCGAATCCTGATGCTGGGTTAGTTTTCCAGTTTCTGTTTGGATGCCTCCATGGACAGGGAGCTTGCTCGCCCAGGAGGTAACCTGTGTCATCACGGAAGGGCTCTAGTTGCCTCAAAATGTTTTCCTTATATGGTGCTAACTTCTTCCTTCTAACTCACCCTCCTGAGTGCATGCTCCGTCCTTTGAAACAGGTCTGAACCTGTATTTTCTGCAACACCCCTTGAACTATTTGAAGGCGGGGCCACCAAAACCTCTCTAAACATCCCTCATTCCTTGCATGGTACTTTTGTGGGATGGCTCCCAGACCTTCGAAACACGTGCTCCCCCCCACCCCCACTTTCCAAAACCGAGAGCCATTTTCCAGAGATACTGAGAGCAATGTAGGTCAGATTGTGGGCTGTCTGTGGGCAACGCTGGAAACCTGAGCCAGCTGGCCTCAAAGGCCACAGATGGTGGCCACTTCAGGAATTAAATGATGATCCAGATCCACACAGCCCAGGGTGACTCTTCCAGAGGACCCAGGCAGCACTGGCTAGGCCTGAGGCTGAGTACTTGCAAGCCGGGGAAATCTGTAGCCTCTCACTGTTTTGGGGTAAAAGCAGACCCTGGGTTGGAGTCCGTGGATACTGGACTTCATGGACACTGGTGGGGAAACCACTGGGCCCTGAGCTTGGCATAGAAGGGAGAAGCCCGCCCCCTTGTGGACCTCTGGAGGGTGGCAAGGTGCGCAAAGCACCCTGAAACCTCACAGATGAGAAGGGGTCTGGCGGAGTAGCTGCTTCCTGTGCCTGCCCCCATTTTACCAGCTGCTTCTGGCAGCCTGCAAGAAGGGTGATCTGGACTGTCACGGGGCAGGGGAGTGGTAGCAGGGGACACAACGGGAAGTTAGAAGGTGGAGACCCCTGGGTCTAGTTGTCAGGCCACAGAAAGTTGGAGATAAATCAGGCAGGTGTTGAAAAAAGAAAGGAAAAAAGGGGGAGGGGGAGGCTGCAGGAGGCCTTTCCTGGTTCTGCCACTCCCTGGGTGGCCCCCGGCAAGCCACAGTCCCTTACTGGGCCTCCCAGGGCTGAACTGGGTGAAGGTTGCATCCCTCTGAAGACTCACACATTAAGAGACCCAGCTGGAGGCTTTCAGCGGCCAGGACAGACAACAGTCTGTCCAGCACCACATCCAGCGAGGACAAGAGGGGATGGCAGGTGGCCAGGGCAAGGGCACATGAGGAACAGGAGGCAGGGGGCACCAACTCTACCAGCATGGCAGGCCCACCAAAGCCCTGCAGGGCGCAGGGCCCTTCCAGCATGCGGCAGGAAGCCCCAAGGAGTCATTCCTCACAGGGGGTCTCCCCTCTTTCTGTACCTTGGGCCAGCCTTACCTCTAGAACCGTGACCTTCCTGAAATGTTTCTCCACTGGGTGATGCTCGGACACTAACCCAGAGGTGTCTGTGTTGTAAAATGTGCCTGCCCCGGCTAGACATGACCCAGGCCTAGTGAGTGTGCAGCGCGGCAGCCTGCAAACACGTCTTCGACCTCACACTCAAACACTTCCAAACTGCCTTTACTCAGCACCATGCCTACTATCAGAGATTGGGTTTTGACCATCTTTGCGAGGTAAATTCGGCATGACCCTGTAACCGATGAGCACAGCTGGGTGAAATGTAACCTGGGAAACTCAAGCCAGAAGCGCTTTCCTCAAAGCTCTCCGGATAAAAAATGGAGATGGATTTAAGAAATTGAATTCTATGCTAAAATGGTTCCATTTCTTTTCTGCAGATGCTCGCAGAGACACATGGTCAGGGAGTCACCGAAGACGTTATTTTAAAATGCTTAACTGTCCTCTGGCAAAATGAAAGATATTGAAACCCTTATAAAATGGCCTTTTTAAAAATTACCTGAAGTAATGTCCTCAGGCTAGCGTGCTCCTAGCTGGAAGCATCTGGGGCAAACGTTAGGAGGGGAGGGGTTGTCTTGCACACCAAGGCGCCCTAAAGCTTTGGCTGAAACTAAGTTATTTAATTTTTCATTAAAAAATAAAAGTATTATTAGGTTATTATAAGACATTTTAAGTTATTATGTAAACACCCTTTAAAAATTAGAGGATTCCAGGAATAAGTACAATCTAAGTTCCCCCTAAAAAATAAAGTCAGGTACAACATGTAACTCTAATTGTAGACAGAACCCTTTGCAAACACCTATTTAGACCACCCAGTTTTCTGCAGTATTGCCAAATTCTAAAATTGTAATGAAAATTTTAAAGTCCAAAACCTACAAGCCATCAGAGGTTCAGTAAGCAGATTGTGCCATTTCCAAACTGAAAATGTGCTTGCCTAAGCAAGTCACTGGGGCTAACCTTTCTGGATGGGGAGTCTGGCCTTCAGTTGAGAACATGGCTATGCCAGGGTCAGAAATGTGACCAAACTGCGCTTTTGCCGAGGTTAGCCAAGGTTCACAGGGTCATGACTGGGCCATTTTATCAGTCATGTCAGGCTCACACCCTATTGCCTGGCATAGATAAAAACTTTATCTGTCAGCTTGCTAAATCGACTCCTCCTGCCTTATTTTCAATAAAGAAAACCTGGACTAGCTCATCTAAATCAGAGGCTGGCCTCTTCCAGTACTGTTTTTCACAGGCGACTGCTGGTCTCATTTCGGTCAGTAACTGTCCGTGATCAGAGTGACCGGCTTTCTCTTACCTGAATCCTTCAGGAAAACAGTGCTGGCACTATGCAACAACATAGATTTATTATGGTTATTAAACATAATAAGTTTATGGCTGAAGGTGTTAGAGTATGATAGTTCTCAAAGTATTACCTTTGCAAATCCATCTTTCCCTAATGCAAATCGAGCAAAAAAAAAAAAGAATCTAAGATTAACTTCCATAGGTATTTCTAAATAGGGTATCTAAACCATAGAAACCTTTACAAACTTACCTTTGCACTAACTCACACACACATACATTATGTTTTCTAATGACGTTGAAGAGAAATAACAGCTAAAGTTTCTTCCTCATGAGAAAATAGATATGCACAGATAACAAAGCCATGCACGCGGACACATCCATATCTGTCTGGTTAAATATACAAATATAAAACCAGGGAACTTCCCCCCCACAGGAATCTTAAATGCCAGACAAGCACCTTCAGATTTTTCTTTATTTGGAAACTATCCAAGTTCATTATTTTAATATTTAAAGACTGTGGTACTGTAGTAGAGACACATAAATATTATAATATACATTTAGAAATTAAATATAATAGAATCAACATGACACTGTGTAAAACCTCATGTATGCTTCAAACAGGTCTGAGTTCCGGGCCCTTGCGCCCCTCAGATCTCCCCCTGGAAACGGGTGAACTTCGCAGGGAGACCATCCACGGGGTACACGGTGGGACTGGTTTTCATTGTAGGAGGTCCATTTAGAAGCTGCCATTCACAATGCCTGGCCAGCTCCACTGTAAATATTTTGAGCAGAATTTTTGCAAACTCCTTCCCTACACAGCTCCTCAGCCCTCCTCCAAATGGGATGAAGCTGAACCTGGACGCATCCTCCGGGTGAGGCAGCAGGAATCGGTCAGGATTAAATTCATCCTTGTTGGTGAAGATGTCTGCCACGTCGTGAGTATCACAGATACTGTAGATAACATTCCAGCCCTTGGGAATCTGGTAACCCTGCAAAAGATTAGACAGCCCCCAGGGCTGACAAACCCCAATCCAACTTTCAACAACAACAAAAAGCCATCACTGATAACCAGAGGAGTTATGAGTTGCAGAAAAGGGGGCGTGAGGAGAGAGACAGGACAGACCTTCAGACTACCGAAACACGTGTCCACATGGGCCAGGGTAATGCTATCAAAAGGGTAAGCAATGTAAGCCAATGCACAGGGAAACGAAGGGGAGGTTTAAAACCACAACACAAGGAGTTGGGAGTGGGGGGCAGTGGGAAGAGAACTTTGAACTTACATTTAATTCAAAAGTCTTAAGAGCAACCCGAAACCCTCCTGGAACTGGGGGATTCAGTCGAAGGGTCTCTTTAATAACACACCCGATGTATTTAAGCTGTTCCAAAATTTCCATGTCCAACTTGTTGTCTTGATTGCTCTTGCAAAGTAAACCCTATCAAAACAGTCATACAGAGGTGAACGGTTATTTTGTGCTCCAATAAAATCAGCCCAGCAGACGTAAACAGGGCTTAAGTGGCGGCTAGACCCAAAGGGCCCCAGGATGGGAGAGGGTGAGGGTGAAACTATGAGCGGCTAACGACCATTTGCCTCCACCCCTTGGCCCAAATCCATTATTTACAATTCCAAGAGAATGCTGCTCCCCACTTAGAACTACCTGGCTTCCCTACCCCACCCCACCCCCATCACCACCACCACCACCACCACTATCTACCGCCACCTAGAAGTCCCCATTCATGCCCTTGAACACACAAATTCAAGAAAGTAGAATCTATCTGAACATCTCCCACGTACTGCAGAAAGTGGAGAAGGGGTAGGAATACAATAATTAAGCCCTGCGGAGTGGGATTACAGCTCAAAGTTCCTTCCTTTTTATTCACAAAGCTAATTCTCTTTCCAAATTGGCCCACCCACCCCCTGGGCCCTACACTTTCAAAATACTCAGAGAGGACAGCACACTTACATACTGGCAAATTGGCTAGGGAGCAGCTGAATTTCTTAATTCCCCCTACCTTACTCTTGAGCTCCTCTCGAACTTTCTGGAGAACATGGGGGTAGAGCCCAAGGTAAGTAATCAGAGATGTGGCTGCACTAGCTGTGGTTTCATGTCCCCCAAAGAGGAGTTCAGTTGAAGATTGCTTTAGTGCCTAAGAATGGAATAAGACAAACGTTTTTCTTTTTACATGTCTGCATGCAATTTTACACAGCAATTACTTAGAACCGAACTGAAGGTTCTGGAAAGAAGATGAGAAGGGCTAAAAGTTCGCTGACAGAAAGCCAAGGAAAGCTACATTTTTTTTTTTTTTAAACAAAATGCATAGTCTCTTTAGTTCTGCTGGAGCAGGAAAACTAGTAAAATCTCACTACACCGGGAATTCTTGAATGAAAGCCTTGGTTGTATTAAAATCGGGCCAACATTCTTTATTTACATTTTGCAAATTCCAGCTTTCCCTGTAAAACCGGGTAGGGCTATGGGACGCTCCCTGTTCCGCAGCAGCCTCTCCCACAGCTCTGTGGACCCGGTGTCTCAACCTTCCGGGTCCCATCCCGGGTGTCTGGGCGGTCTGCCCACTCCGGAGTCCGGACGTGCGCTTTGGGGTAGCCGCGCTTGGAAAGCCCGGGGACCAAATTCCGCAGCGCCTCTTCCTGAAGTCGCCACTCACCTGCATGTCCAGCCTCTCCCCCCTCTCCCACGAGTGCTCAATCAACAGCTGCAGCGCATCTTTGCAGCCGCCGCCCGCGCCGGCCGTCCGCAGCCCGCAGATCTTGGCGCGAATGTTCTCCTCTATGCGTGCGTGGATGAGGTTCCGCGCCTTCATGCCCTGAGCGCGGAGAGCGGCGGCTGTGAGCGGACCCCGGGTTCCCGCGCCCCCGCGCCCCCGAGCCTCCAGCTCCTCACCCCCGCACGCTCCCTCACCCGGTACAGCCCGCTGAAGGGCACGTCGATGGGCAGCGAGAAGAGATTGCGGGTCATTTCCTCGAAGGCCTCCACCAGCTGCTGCTCCGCGTCGCCGCCGCTAGCCAGCCGGGGTTCACAGCCCAGCAGGATGCGCATGGCGATGCGGAACATGAGGCGCTTCACCTGGGGGTAGACCAGGAGGCCGCGCTCGCCGCCGCTCAGCCACTGTTCCAGGCAAGTGCCCACTTCCTCGGCGATCACCGGCACGTAGCACTGGAGCGCCTCGCGGCTGAAGGCCCGCATAATCACCTGAGCTCCGAGGAGGGCAAGTGTTAAAAGCGCCCCCGTGGCCTTCCGGGATCCCCTTCTAGCTACCCTCACCCCCGCCAGACACAAGGCACTTCCCGACTAAAGTGGCCTTGAGCGGGTCACCTCACGCAGCTAGCGCTCTCCCGGCACCTAGATCCTCCAACCCCTCCACCGGACGGGGTCCCCCTTCCAGGCCAGGCAGCGCCACCCCGCCCTCACCTTCTTGCGCTGCTTGTGCGAGGAGTCGTGCAGGTTGGAGAGGCAGCCGGAGCCCAGGATGGTGCGCACCGACGCGGGCCAGTGCACCGACACCAACCGGTGCTCCCCGAGCAGGATGCGCCGCACGTTGTCGGCGCCCATCACCCGCACCGTGGGCCGTCCGAACAGATGCGTCTTGTAGATGAAGCCGTATTTCCTGCGCTTCATCTGCAGGAACTTCCTTCGCTGGGAGAGGAGAGCGGAGGAGAGAGGCGGGCGTGAGGGGGCGCCGGGGAGCGCCGCGCCTCGGGCTAGCCCGGGTCCTGGCCGGAGTCACTTCTCCCTCCGGGGACGCCTATCCCGGCGGCGAGACGCCCGGAGCCGAGTCGGGCTCCTGAGAATCGTCCCGTTCCGCCCAAGCTCCCTTACCTGCAGCACCATCTGCAGTGTCTCCCCGAAGAAGGGGAAGCCCATAGTTCCGGGGGGCAAAGGGAGGGCGCAGCTGCGGTCGCGGCTGCTCACGCAGTACAGGTCCCAGAGCTTGATCGCGGCCAGGAAGAGCAGCAGCGGTAGCACGAAGGTGCAGAGCGCACTGGCCAGCAGCGCCGGGAGCCCCATGGCGCGCCGCGGCCTCCCGCGCCACCTGCCGCCGCCGCCAGCGCTCCGAACCGCGCCGCGCGCCCGCTTTATAGGCGGCCCAGGTTACTGCCCGCGTTAGCTTGGTCAGACAAATTAGTTCACCCGAAGTTCATCTTTAATTGCGGATTGGGCCCCTGGCTCCTCCCCCCGCGAGGCGCTGCCCAAAATCTTTAACCGTTTGTTCCACGCCGAGGCAGAGGCGGCACGGTGGCGGCTTCCCCCGGAGCGCGCCTCCTGGGGTGCGGGGCTAGGGGCAGCCTGCCTCCCCCTTACAAGGTGTGCGGAGCTCCGAGGCGACGGCAGAGGCCGACCCGGGCTCCGGGGAGCGGGAACTCCAAACCCTGGGCTTCCTGGCGGTCTCTTTGGAACCCCCACCCCGCCCCCCGCCTTGTCCCACGGGCGGTCCCAGCCCAGAGCTGCCTTCAATGGCTTTCCATTTTCCGGGGCCTCACGGGCTCCTTTCCACCTGCTGGGGAAGCAAAGGGAAGTGCGTTCAGGAACCGACTAGCTGCCAAGTCTCACACTGGGGAAACTGAGGTCCAGAACGCCGAGCAAAACTCAAACCTCCCAGCTCTCCCAAAGATCCCGCAGAAGAGCCCAGGGCCACGACCTAAGCCAGAGCAGGCGGTGGGGGGAGTCAGATCTGATCCACGGATGATCCTGGATTCCAGTTCCCAAACCCCTCAAGGAGGCCAGCGCTCATGAAGTCCTAGAAGGTCCGCCTTAAAGTACAAAAGAGCCTCCAAGTCCCTCAGGACTCCAGGTGAAACCCTGCACAGTCTGAACCCCAGCTCTGATCCCCCAGTGGGAGACCGAGGGACAATTCATCCTCCTCGAGACGGCCAGAGCTCTGCGAACCGGCCATAGTCGGCCTGATTCCGAGGGCCCTGGGACTCCCAGCCCCAGCTAGGCAGAGGGGAGGAGGATCCTTAGACCTGGGCAGTTAAGGTGAGGCGATAGATGAAGGAAAGCCTGGGAGTCTGCACTCGGGGGCCGGCTCCATCTCCACTTGCGTGACCTTGAGCAAGTCACCACACATCCTTGCGCCTGTTTCCTTCTCCTTAATATGGAGGCGGTAATTCCCCCATCTGTCTACACCCCGGGGCAGTTGTGAGTTTTGGAAAGGGTCACCTGGCTGCAAATACTTTTCCCGGCTCCGCGCACTCTAGAATGATTACTTCATCCGGATGACCTGGACTCGGGGCCCACGAGCCTTCCTCTGCTCTCCCAGCTCCCACCGACCGAAGCCACCCAGGTGAGCGGGGTGCTCGACCCACCACCCAGGCCTCTGCCGGCCCCTAATGGGAGCGTTGAGAGAATCTCTACTGGGAAGCACGTCCGCCGGCCTTCGCCCAGCTGCAGTCGGCTGCTGTGCTACTGCAGCCAGTGTGGGGAGCTCGGACACCGCGGGAAGGGCACGTGCGCACCCCACTTCCCACCTGGCCGGCCCACACGCATCCTTGTTTGGAGCGCGGAAAGCACCAGCGGCGCGGAAAGCGAAACAGAATGCAGTACGTTTGTTTAAAACTAAACTCCGGCTCTTGCAGGAGCACGCCGCACGCCTTGGAAGGTTTCCCTTGTAAATGGAAAACTCTTTGATCCGAAGAGCTGTTAAATATGTGGCCCTCCCGCGGCCGTCCCCAAAGCCGGCGGGGTTGGAAAATGTCCGTAGCGTGGTCGGGACCGCGCAGTCCCACAACGCTCCAAGCCGGAGTCGCCACAGGGCTTGTTTGGGACTCGGAGTTTCAGAGGCTCTAGGGAAGGGCCTCTCCCACTGTCATTTCTTCTCACGTTTTGGCGACTGCGAACGGTGCCAGCCAACTTCTAGGCACCGGCGGGAAGGAGGCAAGACGCGCTAGAATTCTCAGAAATCCTACTCCCGCCCCTTTCTAGACCGCGCTGGGGCTGGTGAGCAAAACCCGCGAGCGGGGGCGTGACCTGGGGCCCATTCCCAATCCTCTGGCCTGACCTGCCTGTGACCCCTGCAGGCCGGACCGTGACATCCGAGTGAACTCTGCAGGGCCACCTCGCCAAGTTCAGCGCGCGCCGGGTCACAAGATGAGTGGGGCCTGCGCGCTGCAAATTGCCGGGGGAGGGGTTGAGTTTTAATAAATCTGCCTTTCGAGACCCGCGTCCGGCAGGAAGGGATTAAATGTGAACGTGAAGATCATTAAAGAACATATTGAATGGAGAAAGGGGTCAATAAATTATCAGCCCGATAAGAACTTTGATTAGAAAACTTGCAAGCTCTCTTGGGTGATGGTGGGCGGGGAGGAGGACTGGTTCATTGGAAAACAAAATATTTCCAAGATGTTTACAAAACAGCCTCCCTGTTGCTAAGGGTTGGGGGGTGGAGGGTGTGTGTGTGTGTTTGTTTTGTTTTTGCTGGAGGGGGGAGTGAGGACCCAGAGGTAGATGGGAGTCAGGTGAGCTCCCACAGCTGAAGATCCCCTCCTCCACCTTTTCCCCTCCAACCCCTTCCTCCTCCTGAGCACTCATTCAGGTCTGGAGGTGCAGGGTTTCCTACCTGGTGTTTCCTCTGCTGGGGGAGCACCTTCCCCAGGTCACCGCTGGCTGGTTCCTTCCCAAGCTGAATGTCACCTCCTCACAGAAGGAGGTTTCCCACCCTGCAGAGTTTGGCCCCCAGGTCCTATATCTTACAGACCTGTTTTACTCTCTTGAGAGCACTTAGCCCCATCCAGCATTCTGGAGCTCTTTGTTTGCTAGTTTATTGTCTACAGGAGGGCAAACACCAGAACGCTCCTTCCTCAGAGAATCTGGAGCTACTAAAACAGGAGTCCCAGTGTTCCCTGAAATTACTGAAAAGGACATTATCAATGGGAAAATGAGCTGCCCCTACAGGAGCTTATAGTTAGTACAGATCCCGGAACAGGTAACCCAAGTCTCTGGGAACCACCTACACCAGGGGGCTTCTGTAAACCTCTTCCCCACAATGCTCTTCTCTTCCCCCAATCAGAATCAGCCCCAAGCCCTGGTCCTCTGGTCCCTTCTCCCTCGGTGGGAGCTTCTCAGCCAGGGCGTGGTCTCTGCAGCCTCAGGAGCGCCCTGAGGGCAGGCCTCAATTCTGCCACTTTTGCTGGCTCCAGTGCCTGCCTAGCCCATGGCCCAGTGCCGGGTCTGTGGTCAGCAGTGGGTGATGAATTGCCCTGGATGGGGGTTATGGCCGTGTCAGCCGAGCTCGGAAGGGCCCGCTGAGCTCTTGAGCTACCGACCCTGCCTGCGCCTGCTTCTTCCCCCCTTCCTTCTGGCCCCGGGGATCCACCTTAAGCATAAGGTCAGGAGGGCACCAGCTTCCTTCTGGTTCACTAAAGGGTCAGCTCAGGGGCCTGGGCGGCAATTTCCCCGGCTCACCCCTCATGTCCAGCTGCCCTGGACTGTCTGAAGATGGGTGGCAGGTTGCACTGGGCTGTTGGAAAGGGTGACACTGGAGGCTCTTGGCTTTGATTTAAACACTGGTGGAAATCTCTGTGTTGGAGTCTTTAAGCCAACCTGGGGATCACTGTGAAAGGACAAAGGACTGGGCCATACCTAGTGGCCGCAGGCCCAGAGGCTGGAGCAGGGAGTAAGTGATGAGGTGGAGGAGAGTCCTGGCCAGGGAGTCCAGGAGCCCACTGGTAGCTTCTCAAGGAGCTGCCTGTTTCTCCTCTGCAAAAGAGGAGGTGGAAGTAGTAAACCGGAAGGTCCCTGCAGCCACCTATTATAGGGATAATTCTCAGCCCAGCTCTTGGGCTACGCTCAGGAGGAAATCTCTGGCATACTCTTGGGAGGGGAGGCTTTCCTGGGTATCCTCCAACTCCTAACCCACACCTTCCCACCAGGGAGCAGCTGCCCAGCTAAGCCCTAGTCACCCCACAAAACCGCTGCCCGGAAGCTTTCTTCTTGGCCTTCCTGTTTTGGGTAGAAATATCCCATCCCTCTCTGATGATGTCTCAGCCTCCCAGGAAAATAATTCAACCTTAGAGACATCTCTCTGTGCCTATTCTCCCCTGTATATATGGGAAGATTAAGCGCATTCCTGAAGTTGGAATTTTTAAGAAGTCGCCAGCACAATCAGTGATGTTGAGCCATTTTACAGCCCTGGAAGCTCCCACAGTTCTGAGTTTCCGCCGAGACAGCCGGGCAGGGTGGCCTTGGCACACCAAGCCCAGGTGGGCTGCCCGGGGAGCCTTCTACCGGGCGCTTTTTCGGTGTGTCTTCCTATGGCCCCAAAACCAGGCCGGAGATGCGGTTCCTCCCAAGGGTTGCAGGTCCAGCCGCGTTCGCTGGGTCTCTGGCACGGTCCAGTCCTGCCCTAGCAATGCTCCCCGCCACCTCAAGATCCAGGGGACCTCCCGGCCCTGGCGCCGGAAGCGAGGGCCCGTGTCACCTAGGGAAGATCTGTTCCCTTCGCCGCTGCTTGGAGATCCTGGGAAAGGGAGGCTAGGCTCACGACCTTCCCTTCCTCAGGGCACAGAAGGCAGCTTCCCGCCAGCTTCCCGCGGCTCGGGCTCGCGTTCCTCCTCCCTCGAAGTCTGGCGTAGAGCTGCCTTCGGTGACCGTATGTTGAACGAGTGAGCGAGCGCCCGAGGCGGCACTAGGAAACCGCAGAGGGGCGGCACTCACAGCGCGCCGGGGCCGGAGGCCAAGTCCTGTCCCGAAGCCCAGCGGGTCAGAGGCGTAGCCCATCTCGCGCTGCCGAAGGCGCGAGCGGATGGAAAAAGAGCCGCAGCCCGTCGGCCGGGTGCACGATGGGCACGGTCTGCATGGCGGGGAAGGCCGGCGTGGCCAGCTCCCAGCGCGCCGTGCGCACCAGCTCCACCGCCAGCAGCTGGAGCACCGCCTGTGCCAGCTCCTGGCCGAGACAGCTGCGCGCTCCGCCGCCGAACGGGATGTAATGGAAGCGGCCCGAGGCGCCCCGCGCATCCTCGCCCGCCGCGCCGAAGCGCTCGGGATCGAAGCCCTCAGGCGGGCTGCGGTACACCGTGGCCGTCTCGTGCGTGTCCCGGATGCTATACATCACACTCCAGCCCTTGGGGATCTGGTAGCCCTGCGGGGAAGTGAGGAGACCCGCCTGACTACGAGGTGCTTGGAATCGGGTCCTGAACCCAGCCTCCACCCCCGGGGGGTCTGCAGGAACGCACGCCTAACCCGCAAGCTTGGAGAACGCTCTGCGTTCCAATTTCAGCTCCCTCTCTGGTGAGCTGTGTGACCTAAGGCTGGGTACTCAAGCTCTCCGACCCTCCGTTTCTTAATTGACTAAAATAAGAACAAAAATGCCCGGGTTTGCCTTGAGAATAGAATACCGGTCTGGCATATATTAATGATCGCAAATGTGATCTATTGCTGTTTATGTTTCAGTGTTTTGTTTTTGTCTTTTTTTCTTCTGACATTAGATCAAGAGACCTAAGTTCTAGTTTTGCACCTACCCTCCACTGGGGCGGGAACAACAGGAAGGACAGATACCCTCATTCCTCTGTGGTCAGTCAATTATAAAGCTCTTCTTTACACTGAACTGAAAACTGACTCTCTAACCCCCCCCCCCCCATCCATTAGTTGTACAATAATATTTACGTCTGGTAGCCACACTTCAAGAAGATGCACATGGGAGTTAAACACAGGCACCCTTAAAATGTTGAAAGGCAGCTTTTAGGTTTCCTTTACTCATCTTCAGGTTTTTCAACTATTTTACTTTTTTTTTTAAACTATTCTACTTTTTGATGTGTCTTCCAACCTCCCCCCCCCCCCCACTATTTTGCTTCCTTAGCCTGAGCAAGGAGCACGTGCTCGCTCGCTCTCTCTCACCTCTCTAGGCTCAGTTTCCCCATCTGTAAACTGGAAGATGGCTCCCCTTCTGTCCCCACCCCCACGCCCTGTCGGCCTGTGTTCTCCTTCCTGTTTCCCTTAGACTGTAGAATGAAGTCCGAATTCCTAGATGCAATATCCCAGACACTTCTAAACATGTCACTAATCCACCCACCTTTGTCTGGATGGTGCCCTCTCCACGTTGTCTGGTCCCCATCCTAACCCTTCACTGCTGCATGTCAAATGTCAGCCCCTAAAATGTTTTGGTGTTATTCAGCACTAACGACCACTATCTTCGTCACACCAGTTTGGGATGAAGCTATTGGTCCTGGCCTCCTTTCTTCCCATCACCAACTCCTCCAGGGCAGAATCCCAGCTGCTATGGTGCCATGGACCACTGGTAGGCACGCACCACAGATTTCTTCACTGTTTAAAGTTAAGGCTCAGGGAAGGAGGGGCCCATCCCTGCCCGAAATGACAGTCATTCAGGCAAACACTCTCAGTTTGGCTAACGAGGGCTACACTCTCTCGCTGTCTCACAGCCCTGGCACCACTTGACTGACGTGTCAGAGCCAGAAGGGACCAAGACCTACTTCCTTCCAGAGAGTAAACTGAGACCCGAAGTGTAGAGAGTGCTGCCCAAGGTCTTATAGAGATGGAGCCAGGCCGAGGTAACAATGACCCGTTCCTTGAGCTTGTAAGGAAGTAGGGGAGTGGGGTGCGCGGCACAGTAGGGGGAGGGCTCTCCTTGTTCCCCACCTGCACTCACTGGCTAAGGGGTGGGAGTGCTGCACGGAGGAAGTATGTTTTATTCTAAAACTCAGTTCTGGGGCGCCTGGGTGGCTCAGTCTGTTAAGTGCCTGCTTTCTGCTCAGGTTATGATCCCAGAGTCCCCGGGACTGAGTCCCACGTCCGGCTGCCTGTTCAGCGGGGAGTCTGCTTTACCTTCGGCCCCTCCCTCCGCTCGGGCTCTCTCTCCCTCCCGCAATCGAGTAAATAAAATCTTTAAAAAAATAAAAATTCTCATTGAATTGACTGACACTCGCCGCTGCCGAAAGCCTGTTCCTAGCCTCGTTGGCTCGCCAGGCGCCAGGCTCTGCGCCCCTCCACCGTGCACCGGGGGAACGGGACCGAGCTCGGCCCATTTCAAGGTGGAAAGCGGAGGCTCAGAGGGGAAGGGGCGACCGCGCGGAGCTAATCCGCCGGGCCCCGCCCGCCCCGCGGCAGGTGGCGGGGAGGGCGCGCGCACTTACGTCGAGCTCGAAGGTGCGCAGCGCGGTGCGGTAGCCCCCGGACACCGGCGGCAGGAGGCGCAGCACCTCCTTGACCACGCAGTCGATGTAGCGCAGACGCCCCAGCGCCGCGAGGCTGAGATCCGGCTCGCAGCCGCAGTCGGGCCGGGGCCCCGCGCCGCCCCCCGCGGCCCCCGCCGCGCAGCCGCACGCGCGCCCCAGTCCCTGCGCCGCCAGCTCCTGCCGGATCTTGGCGACGGCCGCCGGGTGCTGCAAGAGCAGCAGGACGAGGGACGTGCTGGCACTGGCCGTGGTGAGGAAGGCGGCGAAGAGGAGCTCCACAGCCGTCTCCTGCAAGACAGCCGGGGCGGCGCTGAGTCTGCGGCCCCAGCTGCAAGGCCTCAAGGCCCCGTGGCTGGGCAGCAAAGGGCCCAAATTTAGCGTTGCGCCGAAGCCAGAGCGGCGGCTCCGTGCGCGGGCCCGAGGTCAATCGAATCCCAAGTCTGCCCCTTGAGAAAGCCCCATACGGCAGCGACCATTGAAAGGGCTCCCAGAGACAGCGCTCGGACCTGACCGTGTGTGCTGTTCTTAGTGTGTTCACTCCTTCGATTCTCATCCCAGCCCCGTGAGGCACGCTTTCTGCCCTCGTTTTACAAGGGTGGAGACTGGGATTCCAAGGCGCGCTCCAGGTAGTCCTAGCAGTCGGGCTCGGGAGTTCGGTGCTTTTAACCACCTGGTGCTGCTGCCGGCAACCCCTGCCCGGCGTCCTGACCGGAACTGGGGTGAGGGTGGGACGACGGGGAAGGCACCTGCCGCGGTCGCGCCAGCCTCCAAGCAAAGGCGGCATCATGGCTTCCCCCTCCCCCAGCCCCGTTAGGTCCAGTGAGAGATTAACCCTCCTCCCAGTCTGCACTGACCAAGTACGCCAGAGGAGGGGCCTGGTGGCTTCATGCTCCAAGCCCCAGCCTTCACCCTCACTGCCTCCCTCTGCCCTCCCAGCTCTCGGCGGCACCCACAGTGTGTTTATTCATTGATCTGTCTGATCCTAGGATGAATGCGTACTCCTCCCCTCCCACACCTCAAGGACAGGGGCTGTGTTTTGCTCAGGGCTATATCCTCCGTCCCAGCATACAGCCTGACACCAGCCAGACATACCATAATGTCTCTAGAATGAATGACCTGGCCCAAGTCTAACTGCCCGCCCCGGACCACTTGGGAGCGCCAATGTCCTTCCTGGCTAGGCCTCCTCTGCCTGGCACGCCCCTGAGGCCCAGACCAGACCAGAAGATTCCTGACCTGGAGGTTGTTGTCACCCCTCCCCAGCCCTGTCAAGCGCTCCCCTTCACAGCAGAGAGCTGTTCCTATCCAGCAGCTCTCCCAGGACTCATGAACCCAATGCTCATCTGCTTCTAACCTCCCGATTCTTCCAGATCTCATAACCACCCAGCTGTCAGGATAAAGACTATTAGCCCCATACTCAAAGAAGAAACTAAAGCTGAGCCCCACCCTTCATGACTCTTGGAAAGTGGGACATTGGGGCCCAGAAAAAGGCTAGGAGTTCCTTTTGGAAGGGCTGAGTTGTTTCCATTTCTAACCTTCCTCTACACCCGCAGCCTCTCCACTCCTTTTTGGGTTCTCCAGCAGGTTTTGGAGCCCATTCCAAAGCTTCTCTCCTTAGTTCCAATGCCTCTGCTCCACACAGAAACGGGGAGGGCTCTAATTCTCAGGGGAGACCTCACAGTGGCAAAACAGAAGTTAGGGGCGCCTGGGTAGCTCAGTGGGTTAAGCCTCTGCCTTCAGCTCAGGTCATGGGATCAAGCCCCACATCGGGCTCTCTGCTCAGGAGGGAGCCTGCTTCCCCCTCTATCTCTGCCTGCGGCTCTGCCTACTTGTGATCTCTCTCTCTCTCTCTCTCTCTGTTAAATAAATAAATAAATAAAATTTAAAAAATAAAGACAGAAGTTAAAAGTGCCAGGTGACAAGGTGGCTCATGGAAGGAGATGGTCGATTTGGGGAAGAAGAGGGAGATTCAAGGAGGATGTGGAGCTTGACCCTGAGCCCTTAGGGTTTGCAGGGAAGAGTAGAAAGGGCCTTATAGGCAGGTGAGACAGCAGAGGCAAAGGCATGGAGTGATAGAGAAGGGGATGGGGAAAGCTGAGCTGTTTGTGGCCAGAACCTGTATGCCTGTGATTTATTCCTTTCACACTTTTACAGAGAGGAATGGTGACTGGCCCAAGGCCACAGAGCAGGTAAGTATGGCTGAGCCATGACTGGAACCCACATCTCCACTTTCCCCTCCCCCTAAGGAGTGCCTGTGGCTTCAAGTGGGGCCAAACAGGACCCTGCTGGGGAAGGATGCAGCACGCGTGTGGAGACTGCTAGGAATGCTAAAGGAAGAAAAATAGAACCTTCCCACCACCTACCTTCAGTTCCTGCACTGAGAGCTCCTGGCCCAGCTCCCTAGTGCTGTGGATGATCATGTCAAGGGCGTCACCCGGCTCTGCAGCCTTGTATTCATGAAGCTTCTCAGCAATAGCCTCCTCCAGGTACCGATGCAGCTGATCTCGTGCCCGGATTCCCTGATGCGTGGGGAGAGAAGGGAGGTGGGGCAGGAAGGCTAAGAGGGCCCAGCCTATACACCTACCCCCTAGATCTTCCTGGGGCTATTCTGGCTCTGCTGAGATCCAGGGGTCAAGCTTCTCAACTTAGCTCCACGTCTGGCACATAGTAGGGTCTCAGTGAATGATCAAGAACTTACCCACTATCTCTACACATAATTCTCTCTTGATGATCACATTCCACCTTTGAGGCAAGGCAAGCCGTTACTGTCATCCTGAGAGAAGGATGCCTGAGCTCAGAGGGGTCAAGCAATTGCCCAGTGTCACACAGCTCTCAGTGCCCAGGCCTGGCACAGAGCCTAGTCAGGTGGTCAGTCCATTGACCTTTCCCTGCACTAGACTCAGGCAGGAGCAGTGGGCACCAGTGTAGAGAAGAAGGCACGCTTTGATGTATCCAAAAAAGCTCTGGCTTAGAGCCCACTCCTGGATGTTCTAAGCATTAGCCTCTGTAAGCCAGTAGGCAAGAGGGCGGAAGTTCAGGGAGCAAGCATAGCAAAAGCATCTGAATATTTGGGTTTTGAGATCATAGGAAATCAGATTCAAATCCTGCCTCTGTCCCTACCACCTGTGTGATCTTGGGTAAGTCACTAAACATCTCTGAGCTTCAGTTTCTTCACCAATAAAAGAAGGAGACCACTTTGCAGGCTGAGAGGATTAACTCAGGAAATATATTCAAAGCAATCAGCCTAAGGTATGTCCCTTCATACACAGCTATAATTTTTATTCAGGTGAGGAAAACCAAGGCATCCAAACAGTGAGAAGCCCCAGCTCATGGACAAAGAAAAGTCATATGTAGCCTCCTAGTTGCCCTCTGGGCCTGGCCCCGTGCTCTGAAGTCTGAAGAAGCAGCGATTCTCTGTTCTGGAAACTAGTGGGCCTGGAGCCACAGACGGGGACCTGGCCCCCACTCCTCTCCAACCCAGGCTAGGCCGGAGGAATGTCTGCGGCGTTTGTGGTCCCATCGGTTCCGCTGCCATCCGGGCTTCCAAGAGGCGCTGGAGGCCAGGCGAAGGGGCACCGCTCTAGCGTTGGAGCTGGGCTGATCGGCTGGGCGGCGGTCACCAAGACCCCAAAGTCGGGAAGCCAGCTACTGGTGGGTCTGGAGCGCATCCGGGGAGGTGCGGCCCACAGAGGATCTGCGCGCCTCCCGCCCCGGTCACACAGCGAGTGAAGACAGAGGTCAGCCCCGACGCCCACTGCCACACCACGCCACCTCCCCACCCTGTGCCATGCCTCGGTCCCCCCTAGAGGTGACGCGTGGGGGCGCGCCGAGGGAGCCTGGTCTTCACGCTGGGGCTCCCCAAGAGGAAGATCTGAGGCCAGAGCGGCAGTACCTTGCGCAGGCCGCTGAAGGGAACGTCCAGGGGCAGCGAGAAGAGGTTCTCTACGAACTGCTCGAAGGTCCGGGCCAGCTCCGCGCACTGTGCCTCGTCCAGCCGTAGCCCCAGGAGGATGCGCGCAGCCATACGAAAGGTGAGTGCTTTGGTAGCCTGGTAGACAGCAATCGGCCGGCGGGCCGCGCACCAGGAACGCACCTCGCGCCGCAGCGCCCCTTGCAGGCGGGGCACGAAGTGCTGCAGGGCCCCGCGGCTAAAAACCCGTGCCAGGACCTGTGGGGAGCCCGCCGGGTCAGCACTGGCCGCGGTCCGTCTGGCTTCCTCGGCTCGGCGATTCCAGAGAAGCCAGAAGGCCAATTTCTGTCCCTTTCTCCTCAGCGGCCCTACACGTATTGGCTTTTGCTTTGCCATACCCGCTAGATCCCTGATGTATACAGTCCCTCCCATCCATCCAGGCTCCAGATGCCACCTCCTCCAGGAAGTCGTACCCGGTCCCTCTCCGGGTGTGGCTTCCCGCCATTCCGGTATCAGAATCACACACAGGACATCGGAGATGAAAGATCCCTTAAGTCCCAATGCTGGGGGGTTATAACCAAAGCTGGAAAATGTAAAGGACTGGCTCCAAACCACCTCTGTTTAAGCCAGGGGTCCCTGCCAGCTTCAAAGTGTGCCCCTAAAACCTAGCCCCAGCCTGGACCACAACAGGGCCCCAAGGACCGCACGTCTGACTTCCCAACGGCCGCTTCTTCGGTTTCAGCTCACCTTGCGCCGCTGCCGGTGCGGCTCACCAAAGGCTCCAAGCAGCGTGTGCGAGCCCAGGAGGATGTGCGCGCTCTGCGGCCACTGGCTGCGCACAAGGCGGTGCTCGCCCAGCAGGATCCGGCGCACGTTCTCCGCGCCGCTCACGCGGATCACCGGCCGGCCCAGCAGGTGCGTCTTGAACACCGTCCCGTAGCGCTCCCGGCGGGAGCTGTGGAAGCGGGAGCCCTGCGAGCGAGGCGGAGCGAGGCTGGAGCCGCTGAGCCTCGGCTGGGGGTCTGGCCCAGGTCTCCCAAACGCCCCTTGCTAACAACTCCCTGTTCCGGATGGGCGCGTTCCTATACAAAACCGAGGTTCCCAGGGGCCTCGCGACGACTGCCCTATGGAAATATAGATGCTCCAGTTCCCAACAGTGAGATGAGGAGACAGGCTCAGCAAGGGGTGAGCGCCCAAGGCCTCACGGCTGAGAAGTGCCCCTGATTCCTGACTGTGTGCTTGCAGGGTTTCACGCGAACCTTCTCCGAACCCTATGGTCGTGTGTATGTTGCGCTGGGGAGAACTCCGGCGACATACAATCCCTTCAGGGGAGCAGCTGAGCAACATCGAGGGCTGTGTATGCTCTCTGGGCCCCTCGGCGACAGAATGAGGCCGACTAGGAACCCTGGGAACACTGTGGGCGAGGAGGGTCCGGTGGGAGTCAGGGAAGAAGGGGCCGTGTTGGGGTACGAGCACGACGGGGTGCGAGCGACTCACCTGAACTAACCAGTGCAGCGTTTCGCCGAAGAAGGGCCAGCCCATGGAGCCCTTGGGCAGGGGCAGGGCGGAGGCCCGGTCCCGGCTCAGCGTCCAGCGGAGCGTCCAGAGGTGCTGGGCCAGGCTGAGCAGCAGGCCGGCGCCCAGGAGAGCGGTGCCCGCCGCCCCCAGCACCGACAGACAGCTCAGCCCCCAGGGGAACATGGCGAGCCTGCGGAGGTCTGGCGGCTCGGAGCGCGCAGGGCTCACCTGTTCGGTCCGGAAAGGGCCTGGTACTGGCGGGCCCAAACAGATTTATAAATCTCGGAAAAGGACGTGGCTCTGGAAGCAGACTGGGAGAAGGCGACTGCGACCACACGCCCCGAGGGAACGGTGCCTTCCTCTAGTCAGACGGCTTCTGGACCCAAATGCCAGTCCTTCGCTGGGGTGCCGAGCACCGCTCCCGCCCGGCATCCGCGGGTGCCTCCCACCTCCTCCCCGGGTCAGCTCTCCTTTGATAAAAGCAGCAAAAGAGAGCAAAGAGAGGAGCAACTCACCGGTGTTGCCAACGTGGGCTGCGGTCACCGGGGCTGCAGACCCCCGCCCCACTCCCTCTCTACTCGGCCCATCCTGGCCACATTTATATAGATATTGGCTCCCTCCCCATGGACGATCCCGATTCATACAACGTGACGCGCCCATGCATATTTAAAGCGCTCGGAGCCGAGTAATGATTGGAGGCGGTGGGCAGCGGCAAGATCACCCGGGGACCCGAAGTAGGGAGTGGCCGCCGCCGCTGCGCTCGGGCTGGGCTGGGGGCCGCGCCCCGCGCAGATCCTCGGGCGGGGCCTGCCGTTTCGCGCCATAAGTTCCCGGCTGTATGCCGCGGCTCCGCGGGTGGGCGAACCCCTCGCCCTGGGCTGACGCAGGCTCTCCGGCATCCCCACCCTCGAGGTTGTAGGTGCCCTTCCCCTCTCGGCACTCCAGCTATGAAGGGCTGGGCTTTATCCCCTTTGCTCTGTTTCAGTTTCCAGGGAAACTGAGGTCTTGGATGTCTGCCTTGCACTGCGGGCACCTACAAGGGACACCCGGGGTCGAGACTCCCCGACATCCCCATACCGATCCGGTTTCTCATCACTGTAGGACGCCTGCAAAAGATGGTCGTGTCATTGAAGCCCAAAGCTTCACTGAGACATCCTAATCCCAGCAGAACCAGGTATCTCGGGACGTCTTTCGGGTCTCTAGGGCTGAATTCAGCGTTCCTTCCCACTGTGGAGGCCACCGTACCCCACCCCAGTCGGTCTACCTGAGTTGCTTCTCCAGTGTTTTGTGTCTGGCCCCCTGGGCTTTTGCGTCCCTGTCCCTACAGTGCAACGCAGGGGTTGGCATGCAGTGGCAAGGGTGTTATATGTATTACAGAAGACAGTGAATTTCACACATCACAGCTACGAAGCCACAGTGGTCTACTCCAAGCAGTACAAAGGCGGCGTCTGTCCGGATCGGGGATGCCTCAACCAAAGCCAGGGTGACATCCCGAATGCCCTGTGGGGCTACGTTAAGGCGACACAGCCACGTTCCAGTCTTCAAAAAAGAGTTAGCTGTTCACCGCTCCTCTTTTAACTTCCAGGTTTTTTTTGGGTTTTGTTGTTGTTGTTGTTTTTGTGCCTGAAGAATTACCATGTTCTCCATGAAGTATTTTTTAAAATGTGAAGTACTTTAGGATTGAGATGGTCAAGAGAATAAAAGCTTGTTATCTTTGTTTTGGTGACACTCCCCATTCTAGTAACTAGGGAATAAGAGTTTTTCCAAAGGAAGCAGTTGTTTCCAATCAGGAAGCTCTGAACAGATGCAACAGCAATGCAATTTCAACAACCTGCTCAACCTTTTTAATATTTCATCACAAAATCAAGAAATGTACATGTAATTCTTTACACTTATATTACAGAGTCAAGTGTAAGTTTCTTACAGGCATAAATCCTGAAAATGCAAAAAGGAATATTCAGCATAAATACAATGAAAAAAAACTTGGGATCAGGCTGATACTACCATTTGGACCACAGTAATTTACACAGAAGAAAATGTACATTCGTTTTAGATTTTCCAGAGTTCATTTGGTTTGGCCTGTTTCCATACTGAGGATAGGTACTGAGAGCTGCTATTTGAAGAAAGTAACCTGACCCCTGTGGTAACGTCTGTGTGTAGGTACGTATCTACTTTAGCACAAGCAGCACCTGAAGTGGTTTTCTCCAATCCCCTCCTGTCCTCTCTTTTAACTTGAACCAAACCAAACCATATAAATCCTAGCATGGGGTCAGCTACAAACAATATAGTTAGAAATATTAACCCTACTAAACAGAAACAACATTGCATCTTTAGAAAATCCAAACACATTTTCTTCATATTCAAAACCATTAAATTAAACCACCCAAACAGAACAAATAATTCACATTCTTACTGAGTTAAATCAAGGTTGATTTCAGGGACCTTTAAAGATTTGTATATTTTTCCCTCAGAGTCTGCAGAATTGGAAAATTTAGTCCACTTAAATCATACTGAGATGAAAATAAAAGTTAACAAGTTACAAAATGGCAGTAAAGTACTCCCATATCAGACATGATTACATTTCAAAACTGGATACTGATGAAAAAACCCAGAAAAGTCATTCAAGTCTGAATAGAAAAAAATACTTAATATGTAGAGGCATATAAGATTTTTCTAATGTATTTACAACTAGTTTCATGTACAATTTTTGACCTGATTTATGTATTACATTTTGCCTTTTTTCCCTAAAAGTGAAAAAAATTAACACCACACTTTCCCTATATAAAATAGTAACCAATTGTTTAAAAATCCATACAAATGATATTTTTATTGTTTCTTTTTTAATTTCTCATCAATGTCTTTTTCATACTGTATTTTTAAATTCTGCAAACAAATTACCGTATCATGACCCTTGTTAGAGAACAATGTTGAATCACAGAGATTTGATCTCACTGAGTGCAGTCCAAGTCTATGTGTGCTGGGACATACCATTCACCAAACTTCTTAGCTGTTTCACGACTGTCTCTATCAACTTCTGTTTGTCTCGATCATTCTTCCTGAACTGAGCAAATATATTGTTCTTTTTGCTAGTATCCTTCATCCTAGGAATATATATGAATGAAGAGGCTTGGTAAAGAGAAATTAAACGCTATGCTATCACAAGTAAAATATCTTGGCATGCTCTGAATTATCTCACACTAATCCTTATGCTTGAAAAAATATACTTCAAAGAAAATAGGTACTAATAAAGTTCAGAGCAACTACACAAAAAATTAGTTTTATTTTACATGCTATATGAAGTGGGGTTTTTGCATTAGTATGTAAATCTAAAGTATGTTAAGTTTTCTAATATTGTTGTTCCACCAATGTATGCTAAAATACATACCCTCTGTGGATTCTGCAAATCACATTCATAGCAAGACAAGGTGAAAGAAAAATTAACATTAGAAAATTTAAAACAGGTTTTGTTTTTTTTTGGGGGGGTGGGTCTCAGCAGTGTTTCATGGCATGGTAAAATAAATTTACATTTATTTTAAACAGTTTCTTTTGTCCTTTGAAATCAAATATATCACAGATATTTTGAAGTATAGGAAAATAATATACATTTTTAATTCAAAGATAGAAAATTTAGCAGTGATACGTAAAATGAAATATGATTAAGTGAAAAGAAAATCTGCCACATAATGAGAGGGAAAAGTAACACCTAAACTGCTATTATTTTTAACTGGACGAGATGCACCAAAATTTTGTTCACATCAACATAAACAGCAATCCCATAAAACAACACCAACATTACAATCAGCAAAGAAAGAGGCTTATGTTTTGGTCATTAAAATGGACTGAGCTTTTAAGCTCCACTTAGACATTTCTCTTTTGTTGAAAATCTCTAGTTGTTCAATCATCGCTAAATCACCAAATGCTATAATGTTATGCAAAAAAGTCTTCAGAATATACTCACTTCTCCAAAAGAGTCAGAGCTGTGTTTGGATTCACCCGAAGGTACTTAGAAGCTGGCTGTCCGTAATCAGCTAGATAAGTAGACCAATCCCAAACCATAAACAGGTCAAGGAGCTGAGGAAGATAGGGCAAAATGTTAAACTTTTGACTATTTACCCATAGCTAATACATGCAGTATAGGCCACTCTTGATCCACTTTAATATGACCTGCTTCTTAGATGGAACAGAATTAGGAATTCATTTTTAAAACTTCATCACTAACTATACTTTATAACCAAAACAGCACATGTATCTTTATACTTTTGAAATAGCTAAAATTGTCAGGGGTTGCTTTTCTAATACAATACCTGACTGCATTCTCAAACAATTATAAAATAATGAAAACACTATTAATAGAATTATAGTAACACTTGTACCTGATGTATAGAGATTTCATCTTTACACAGTATGCAGCCCATACTCCAATTTAATTAATAAGGGTTGGTGCTACTACCTGTTTGAAAAATTTCAAGGAACTTAAATTGAACCTTTTCTCTTAGAGGTTAAGTATGTTTACCTTTCAAAGAAGCCGTTTGTACCTAGACTTTTCCCAAAGTAATTTAAACCAAAAGCTCAGATAATCTCAATTAAGTGCATTAAACAACTTCTGCTGGATTCCCCCTGGTGATAGATCCTCAGCAGTATTATGAAATGAGGGCTTCAGGACTCAGCCTGTTAACTCTAGGCAATCATTCTGTATAAACAAACAACAACAAAAAGAAGCCCTCTTGTATTCGGTAGTGTTTTAAAATTGACTATTTGCTCTATAATCTCCAGTTAGAATTGTTGTCAAATATGGAAGTAATCTTTTAAAAGCAATGCCATGCCTAAACCAAAGCACCAAACTCCTTATCCAACTTTAAAACCCTAATCTCCTTTAAGCCATTTAAAACCAACTTCCTATCCCTGTTTGAATTGTTTCAGAAAGCTAAATACTTTACTTACTACCTTCCTTCAGTTTTTATATTATTCTTTCTTCTTTTTTTTTTTTCTTTTCTTTTCTTTCTTCTTGTTTTAATTCACATTATAAGTACAGGGTGTATTGGTTTTGCTTTCAATTGAAGGAAGCATTTGTATTTACTCCTAGGATATGTGAGCCAACCCAGGGACTCTGGGAGGGATAAAACTTCTGGGGGTAATTAAAACCTAAAGAGAGGTTACAAAAAACTACTTCTTTAGGAAGGTAATGGACTTGTCTGACTCTTTTCCCATCCAATATACAACTTAGTAGAGATGTTCCCATCAAAGGGTGAAATTCCAGAATGAAAATAGTAACTACTAATATTAAAAGCCACTCTATTTTCTTTTGGACAATATTCTAGGCTGTATCAAAAGTTAAGATATTGGTACAAAAGCTACACTGAAACAATGCTAAAAGAATACACTGCCTGGAAAAGAAAAGTTAAAGTTTAAATTTATTTAAACTTCTGTGTAATTCTTGACTGTTACTTAGCAACAAGCAACTTTCACAAAGAGGGAAAAGTTAACTTTCACACACACTGACGGTGAAAATGAATTTTGGCATAATATCTCCAGAATGTGATTTTATAATACATGTTTAAGAACCCTATAAAACAGCCATCCCCTTTGACTCAGTAATCATAGTTCTAGGACTCAACCTCAGCAAACAATAATAAAGGTAGAGAATAATGATCTTAACCTCAAAAATGTTAACTGTTTTATCAAAAAACCTTAGTTTGAGGGGGAAAATAAAACCTGAAAACAGCCCAAATCTCAGTACTGAGAGAATGGTTAAGTGGTGAGGTAGATCTATCTCTAAGATGAATATTATGTAGTTACTAGAGTCGATATTTACACAAAATTTTAAGTATCTTGGTAAGATGCTTGTGATAAACGTCCCTACTAAAATTACATAAACACACATCAAAAAAGAATGGAAGAAAATTTTCGAGAATGTTAAGAATGGTTGTTATTTGTGTGGTGGGGTTATGGGTAACTGTTACTGAATTCTTCATTTACCTAATATTCTACAATGGCCAAGTATTAACTCTAGAGTTAGAGATAAGGTTTACATATTTATACATTAAAATAAATTTCAATAATAAATGCTCCTCACACAGTTGTTAACAAAAGCCTCATTTTGAAGGATTCTTCTTTTAGGTGTAAGTGTGTGTTTGTACAAGTATGCGTGGGCATGCGCACAGTCAGCAGAAAGTAACCACCTAATACGCTGGCTGTAATCTCACTTTCTTTCTAAAAGGCATTAGCAACATGACCTTTGGGATTTGGAAGAGGAAGGGGCCTTAAAATAAGTCTCTTTTTCCTCTTGGGCTGATCTACCCCCAGGTGGGAAAGGAGGAGTCCATTTAATGAATTTAAAACCTACACCAACTCCAACAGTAAATACAGAACTGGTTCCTCTGCCAAACAGCACAAAAACAGACGCCTAGATAAAGAAATAATATGCTTACAATTTTCAAATGTGGTCAGATACTCATATGCAAATCTCTTATCACTAGAAATTACAGGAACCATAAAATTTAA